>NW_027256887.1:17566719-18081265 GCF_029215685.1 Pituophis catenifer annectens | reverse complement strand
AAAATCTAAGCAAGAACTTGACGTCGAGGGTATTAAATTATCATGGTGGCTTCAATTGCAAAAACAATCTAGATATAATAAAGACATGAAAATGTACAGCCTTTATAAAGGACAGACAGTCTTTGATCAGATATTGTTGAATTCTGATGAAAAACTAATTAAGAAAATATCTAATTTTTTTACTAAATCGGAAAGTGGAGGATGAACAAGTAAAAAACAAAACGATGCACTGGGCAAAAAACTTTAGACATAATAAAGAATAAGAGAAATGGCAAAACTTATGCAAAGAAACAATCAAGTAACAATGGCAACTTCTTCTAAGGAAAACTTATATAAAATGTTTTAGAGATGGCACTTACCACCTGCTAAGTTAGTTACAAAGTTTAAAAAGAAGTCTAAAAAATATTGGAAATGTAACCAAATAACAGACACATATTACTACATATGGTGGACCTGTGTTAAAGGAAAAAAAAAAAAAAGTTAGGCAAAAATATATAAGTGGCTCGAAAGGATGTTAGGAAAAGATGTAGATTTTAAACCTGAACTTTTTCTATTAGGTATAACACCATAAAAAAAATTTATGAATAAAAAAGTATTTAATATTGCATATATTAACAGCAACAAGGATTATATTTGCACAATATTGGAAAAAATGAAGAAATACCACGAGACAAAGAGATAAATAGGAAGATACTGGATTGTGCAGAAATGGAGAGACTTACATTGAAGATTAAAAAGAAAGAAGATATCAAACAGGAACTAATTCTACCAGAGGTGGGCCAAAAGGGGTGGAGAATATGAATGTAATTTGTACGGCTAAGGAAATAAAATAATCCAGACAACTCGATGTTTATTAACCACTAACAAAATGTAAGCAATAGAAAATCAACAAAACTTTAAAAAAATAGTTTGGCATGCAGAAAAAGGTATCTTCACCAAAGCAGATAGAACAGAGGGAGCTGACTCTAGACCCAGCAGAGTTGATACACACACGCACACACATATACAAAAACACACACATCTTGCAAGACAACTGATTTTGACTGGAAGTTGACCAAAAGCTGCATGGGTGAGCCTTGCTTAGTCAGAGAGCTTAATGGAGCTCCTGTAGAAAAAGGCAGGCTACATACAAAGAGCTTTGGCCACTGTACCAAAAGGTGAGAAAGAGGCAGCTTGAGAGATTTGTGAGTAGGTGCCTAGAGATCTTTGGCTGCCAACAGTGTATGCAGAAAAGGTGGAGCGGATCCTTTGGTAGATCCCAAAGGAGGCCTTCAGATCTCTGGGAATTCTATTGTCTGTAGGATGTCATCCATCCAGGGTTAAAGGTCACCAACTGCCAGTTGTCACTGAGGACAGCCAAGATGTTTTCGAAGACGTAAGTAGGTCTTTGGAAAAGGCTCCTCTAAAAAGCTTCTCCATGTCTTTTCTTGTTTGGGAGGTGGAAGGTTTGTCCATGAGCCTTCGCCCTGGGATGGGGAAATGGAGAGGGGGAAGGTAGAGGAGGGAAGGGAGGCCCCTCAGGACTGGGCTCCTTCCCAGAGATTTACACAGAAGGAGCTTCTCTCTTTGCCCAGATGCTCCCTCTGTCCCAGACACAGAGCAGGTAGAGCAGGTGGAGTCTGGAAAAGGGGTTTTACTCCCTTCCATTCCTTTTCTTAGGTTCCTGAGATTTCGAAAATGTTGCAGAGAAATCTTCCAATGCTGTTGGGGGAGAATGAGAAGGAATGCCAGGCCAGCCAGTCCTTCAACCTCCACCTTGGAAGACGCAACAAATCTGTCTGGCCGAAGAAAAACGAAAAATCACAATAGACATTGAGCTCCATAAAGTGGAGCAGCACGGTGAGTACACACTTTGGTTTGAAGGGGATGGAGAGGGAAAGGGAAGGAGCTCCTTTAGGAGTGGACTCCTCTCTGTAGGCATCTAGAGAAGCCAATTCTGCCTCTTCCTATATTTGAGGTTGCACTTAGGGGCTGGGCAGAACCAAATTGCTCCTGCTCCTTCATGAAGCTTCTGAATCCACATTAACTTTCCATAAATTGTTCTGCTTCCATGAGACTCTTCTGGGAAACTTCACATTTGCTGAGTGGAGCCTATCTCTATCCTGGGAACTGGGGAGGGAGGATATAAAGAATGCAATAGGTCTTTCCCCTAAAATAGACATAGCCAGAAACCACAAAAGCCTTTGAATTGGGTCTCCGAGAGAAGGATGCTGCAAAGGGCTGATTTTAGGGTCTTTCCTTCATCTGGAGGAGATTGCTATGATACCACCCTCTGTGTCTCCTTTCCCAGATTTCCCTCCAAAGGACAGCCCAAGGGAAAGAGAAGGTCCTCTTCGAGAGGCGGGACCTTTTCCAACCAGCGCAATCAGAGCTGGCCTGTATAAGAAGGGACCAGGAGATGAGCCAATATCTGCGTCAAGTGGTCTCTGAGAGGAGGAGAGAGACACAGCAATCAGTAGGTACCTCTTGGAAGTAGAGGTTTCTTACGCTGGGCTTTGCCTCCAGCATTTCAAACCCAGTCTATTTTTGCTCAATCTCAGTGTGAGGCAAAAGATTCCTTAGGATGGACAGAGTCCATTGGCAGAGGCCTTTTAAAAATGCCTCTGCCGATCAGGCAACTCAGCTTGGATGGTCAGAGGCAATTACAAGGAAAAAAAGCCTCTGGTGATCAGGCAACTCAGCTTGGATCGTCAAGATTCGCCGAAGAGGTTGTAGAAAAAAATGGTTTTAAAAGTTTTTTAAAAATGGCCACGCCACCCAGTCACATTACCCTCCCCCCCCCACAATCCACACCCACAGAACCGGTAGTGACAAATTTTAGATTTTCACCACTGCTCAGAAGGGTTCAAGCTTTCCTTGTCAAAGGAATTGCACTGGGGACTCTGGAAAGGGGGAAGAGTTAAGGATGATGGGGAGATATCAGAGGGAAAGGGAGAGGAGGAAAGCTACTACAAATTCTCAAAAAGTTTACCAAAAGCTCAAAAGGACCCTTAACAATTTTTCTTTGGACTGAAAGGTGAGCTGTTGCAGCAACATGGCAGGTTAAAAACAGGCTGGGACAAAGAAGATGTTCTGGAGCAAATTGGTTGAGCTTGACTTTTCTGATTCTCTCCTCTTTTGTTTCCTGGCAGGCTCTGTTTGCAGGAGCACAGCTTTGTCAATGGATTAGCTGCATTGCTGGAAATGTATGATCTCAGGTCAGTCTATTGTTTCTTTTTACAGTGGGTGAGAAAAGTCTGTTTGGGGTACTCAGTCATTAAGAAGGGGGAGGGCATTCAGTTGAGCCAGCTTATCCTATTCTTATGGGAAAAATGGAACGGAGGCTTGCTCATTAATATGGGCACTAATGTCTCTTCCTTCTTTTAATCCCACAGCAAGATAACACCAGAAAGGGATGAACCAATAGAATCCATGCTGATGAACATTTCCAGTTTTTATTGGACGGCTACCCTGGATGCAGAGGAGGAAGATCTTTCTGAGGTACCACTTTAACCAACATTTCTGGATTTCCTTTCTAATGTTGCATGGATGGGAAAATATTCTCCAAAAGAAATAGCACCATCTCTTATGTTTCCTGTCAGGTGATGAAAAAGTTGTTGGAGGAGGCCTTTGGCCTAACAATGAGGAACCTACTCCAACATTCTCCCACGACAGAATACTTTGTTTTCATTCTGAAGGTAAAGGTCCAGAAGTCCCATGGCAGCTCAAAGGGCAGCGAGATTCTTGATTCTCAGAAATGAGAAAACATTTCTTTTCTTTGTCAATTCCACAGCAATTGGACCCACGTGGGAAACTCTTTTTGCCAGAGCGATAAACCAGCTCCTCTCCTGTGGAAACCATCATCCCAGGATAGATGTACGTAGCAAAACTAAATTAACATTAATTGTAGCCTTTGAGTCCCCCACAGCTCTTGGGACCCCACCCTCAAATAACCTCCCTCTTGGTGCCAGAGAGAGTGCAGGGGGGTCTTTTTCCTCTCATTCTACTTGAGGAAATTCTGGAAGGATATCTTGCTAGTAATATGCGAGTGATGGGCCAAGGGAAGGAGAACTACTCTCCAAGAACCTTGGCCACACGGTGAGCGATTTTTTTATTTTACAGCTCCAAGAAGTCCAGCAGGCTTTCCCTGATGTTCCCAGGGAAATCTGGCAGGCTGGAACCACCTACAAAAACATCAATGAAGGTAACTTTCTTGAGAACACTAAGGGGAGGGGGGAGGGTTACTTATCACCTGTCCTCTTAGTTACGACAGTCACATCAAACCGTACACTAATTTCATCACATTTCGAGTAGTTGGCAAGAAGTTCAAATTTACAATCGTTTGCAGCATTTAATGGTTACATGATTGCAGTTTGAGATATTCTCATAGTTTAAGGTACAAAAAAAAAGGGGGGGGGAACCAGCCACTGGATTATTTGCTTTTGGATTTACCAACATGTGATTCACTTAACAATTGTTGTAAAAACAGTTGTAAAATCGAATTCGGTCATGTGGCGACTTGATTTAAAATTGTAATGACTGATCATGCAGAGTTTGAGCTCCCTTTTTGTCATAAGTTGAGGACAACTCCCATAGATCGAAAACCTGTATATGTTTTCCACCTGTGTAGCAAACATATCAAATTTCAATCTCTTTCTTTCTATTTTTCTCACCTTTTATTTCCATGCAGGAGATCTGGAAATAGAGGAGCTGTAACCTCCACCTTCCGTCGTTGAGCCACCTATGAAGAAAAGCTACCATCTCAGGAAATGGCCCTTTTGGTTCTTCCTTCTATCAATTGCATAAATTATGTATAATAGTTGAATTTGATCTGTTAAAACTTCTGGACTGTATAATAATTGTTGGTATCTGTGTTTGTAGATCACTGGAACCCCAGAACTCCCCTCCTGCTGAAGGTTCCCTTGGGGTTTGGAAGATGGCACTGGGGCTGAAGATGCTGTGGAGCAGACGCCGACCATCATCGTTTTGAATATGCTGCAGCAGGTTGGTAGTATGCAGGGTTGGACTAAGAGATGGTTCCGTTTCTGCAAAGGTGGGTTTTGTTCTCTCAAGCCTATGGTTGATTCTGCTTTCTGCCCTGTGATTTGTCTCTTCTTAGGCTGGGTAGCAGCTTGGACAGAATTCCACGCTGGTTCCTGTAACTTCCCTGCTTGCTTGGACCATCACCCGGCTGGATCAACATCTCCCCAGGATAGAAGAAGAACGAAACACAGAAGGATGGACTTGAGTTTTTAATGCAAATGTTTTTTTCTTGTATCTATGGGACACTTATATGTCTCCAGCTCTATGCCACCATTGAAGGCAAACACAAGGCAAAGAAGACAGACGTTTAGTCAAAGGTGCTACCTTCAGACTCTCAAGATTCCGTTAATGTAGCCTTACAATAAGGTCCAATTAGCCCATTTAGTCATATTTCCTGTCTCGTTTCCCTTGCAGGACTGACACAATGTCTGCAGGTTGTTCAGACCATGTGTGTGTATGTTTCTCTCTCGCTCCCTCCCTCCCTCTCTCTCTCTCTCTCTCTCTCTCTGTTTGTGTGTGTGTGTGTGTGTGTGAGAGAGAGAGAGAGAGAGAGGGAGGGAGGAGGGAGGGAGAGAGAGAGAGAGAGAGAGAGAGAGAGAGAGAGAAGAGAGAGAGAGAGAGAGAGAGAGAGAGAGAGAGATGTGACTAAAGGTGCTAATTCTACCTTATTTAAAAGCTATATTAACAGAACCTTGAGAGTCTGAAGGCAGCCCTTTTGACTGAATTATCTTCTTTATCTTACGTTTCCTGAAATGAGTGACATATAAATGTCTCATAGATAGAATGTATGTTTATGTATATGTATATGTATATGTATATGTATATATATATATATATATATATATATATATATATATATATATATATATATATATATATATATATATATATATATATATTGTATTTTGCTTGTCATATTCAGTTTTTAATTGTATAATTGATTTTATGATTGTTTGCTACCCATGGTCCCTTGTTTGACATGGGCCCCCTCTACAAATTGGTATAAATAAATAAGTATACTTTGAATATTTTTTTCTTTCACTTGTTTTTTTAACAAACCTGTGCACTTCTTTATTTCATTATTTCTTAAATGTGCATTTGTTTGCTTATCTGATTTCCAAATATAAATAAAGGTACAATATAAGTCTGTCTTTTGTAGAAAATTATTTATTTTAATTATTTATTCCCACAACACTGTCAAACTATTCATTAAGGCTGCATTACTATTATTCTTCTCAACCTTCCTGATACCTATCTCCTTTTCTACTTATGACTATAACTTTGTTGCTTGTGTATTTCGATTTATATTGGTTTATTTAGTTTCCTAGTTGATTTATGTTGATTGCTTATTTAGTATCCTATGACTATCACTAAGTGTTGTATCTTACAATTTTTGAGAAATGCATTTTTACGATGACTATGATGATGTTTAATTACTTACAGCTGTTATGTTCACTGAGAACTTATGCACCGAAGACAAATCCCTTGTGTATCCAATCACACTTAACCAATAAAGAATTCTATTCTATTCTATTCTATTCTATTCTATTCTATTCTATTCTATTCTATTCTATTCTATTCTATTCTATTCTATTCTATTCTAAGACAAAACACAGAGAAAGGCCCATGTATAGCAGGAAGTTAAAGACAAGGCAAGCGCTGAAGGAAGGTGCTAAGACTGAAGGTAGAGTCCCCAAAATTAGACCAGACACAGGTCCTCATCCATCCTCTGTGAATTTGGTTCACAAATGGTCTAAACAGGGTGAGAGAGTAAGTGACAAGAGTAGGAGGAAGAGAGGAAAGAAATGATTGGGAATAAGAGCCAAAAAAGAATACACAGAATAACACAGACGACACAGAATAAGATAGTTGGTGTTTCTATGTTGGTAACTTGATTTTGTAGGAAAGGTAAAAACAAAAGTTGAAGACGGATAACTTCTTTTTCAACGTGGTAGATGTAATAATATTACCAAATTGCTAGATAGAATTAGCGACTATGATTCTGTGCGATTCCCAATATGATTGGGAGGGGGGGGATGAGAAACAGTTGTAAAATAGGGCAAAATGGAAGAATTTACATATCCAAATCTGGTGAAGTTTGAAAAAATTGTGACATATAAAGACATTTTTGACACTGAAGGGAAATTAAAATCTAAGCAAGAACTTGACGTCGGAGGGTATTAAATTATCATGGTGGCTTCAATTGCAAAAACAATCTAGATATAATAAAGACATGAAGACTTCCGGTTTGCTGCTTGTCGCTGCCAGACGTTCCTTTGGGATCGTCAGCTTCCATCGCCTGTCAGAGCCGCCTTCACAACGGAATGGCGGCTCGAAAAAAACTCCATTTCCATGAGGAAACGGAGATAGAGCCGGCAGGGGTGGGTAGAACTCTCTGCGGAGTCCCAAAAGTTTTTCCTTTACTTTTGGGATGAGCGGATGAGATGCCCCGTATCCCCAGCCGCTGCTCCGGGCTTTGGGAGACCTCTGCTGATGCAGAGCCAGGCGTCAGAAGCAAGCCTGCAAATTTAACAGACTACTCAAAGAAAATGTGAGCTAGACCTGTAATACTGAACTGCAAGTATTTTACTGATTTTTTAAAAGAAATTACTTAAGAGAGAGGAGGAAAAGAAAGAGGAAAAAAAGCCTTTTAAAATGGCGTCGGCTGGAGGAGAGGCAGAAAGGGAAAGTCCTTCCGTTCTTTATTACTACAATGTAGCGGAATAAATACCACTGGCTACATTTGTAGACAAAACTTCGCTCCTGTGTTTTTTTTCTCTTTTTCTCTCCCTTGGAGACCTGATATTGTTGTTGATTGGAAAGAAGTCTTTCTTGCTTTTTTTTTAACAAAGTCTGCCTGGGCGGAAACATGGCACTGAGACTCATAAAGTCAGATAAACAAGAAGGGGGGGTTTCCCCCACCAACAACTTAAAGGAACAAGTCTTAACTCTTCAGTCTGAGAAACCTGATTTTAATATAATAGAATTTTTTATAGAAGAGATTGAAAGAAGGGAGGAGATTGTGAATCAGCAATTTGAAAAATTTAAGCAGGAAATTAAAGAATTGGGTGAAATCTAAGTTTGATTCTTTGGAGAAAAAATTCTCAAAAATGGCTAATGGTTTTACAGAATTTATGATGCAGTTGGACACAAATACTAATGTACTAGAGTCTAAAATGGAAGGAATTCAAGATAAACTGGACAATAGAATCCAAAAAATTGAAAATGACTTGATAAACATTCAGGATAATAGCTTAGAAGAAAAATCTAAAATGAATGCTGATCAAAAAGTATGGTAATGCAGAAAATCTGCAACAGAAGATTGAAAAAGAGATTTTAATGGTACAATATAATTTCACAGAATATGCGATAAGATTAAGAGGTTTGCAGGAAAATAATAGAGATGATTTAAGGAAAATATCTTCTGAATTTCTAGCTGGGATTCTAAAGGTTCAACCTGATGAAGTGTTTGTAGGATTGACAGAGTTTATCGAATCAACCCTCCTGGATTGCCAAGCAAAGGCAATTGCCTAGAGATGTGGTGATTTATTTTACAGACAAAGAAATTAGGAATAACATCGTGCAAAATTCCTTCAATTCTAAGTTGCAATTGCATGGAAGAAAGATTTGGATTTACAAGGAACTCCCACCTAAGATATTGATAGAAAGGAAGAAATTTGGTTTTCTGGTGAATGAGTTAAAAAAGAGAAATATCTCATTTAGGTGGGACGCCCCAGTTGGTATTATATTTAGATATCAAGGAGAAAGATATCAGCTAAACACTGTTGAAAGAGCGGAAGAATTTTATCAAAATAGGTTGAAAATGAACTTAACATCTTCAGGTATAATACAGGATAAGCAAAAGGAGCCGGAAATAAAGGTAAAATATCGAAATATAGAGACTGTACCAGATGAATTGCCTTTGGATTCATTGGATACCCCAGCTGGACTATCTACAAATCTGAGAGAAGTGGCATCTAACCTTAAGGTGATGACTTATCAAGGCAAGGATAAGTATGGAAACCAATTAGGTGAAATACAAGGGATAAAAAAGAAATATGAGATACAAAAACAAAACCAACAAGACCAATCTACAAAGCAGAACAAAATCTGACCAGATGATACACAATTTGTAGAAAAGAAACCAGGATGGAAACCAAACCCACAAAAAGTAAAGAAAAAAAAGAAATAGGAGGCATAAAATTCTAAATCAGGCAACAGTGAAGCCAGTGACTTTAAAATATGAATGATTATGTGTAAACACAGAAGAGGCGACGTATTGGTTAATATCATCCTGAAGATTGTGGCAGATCTCTGCATGGCCGTAATTTGGGGATGTGAAATGAGCCTTAAACTGATGGATTTGAATTATCCATTTTGGAATTTTTTTTTTTGTGTGTGTTGATAAATATATTATATTATCTTGAATTACAAGGCAAGAGAATTATGCTGGGGCATGCAGAAGGTCGGGTTGTTACCCACTACGATGATGGGAATTAATAATCCTGATGAAACCCACAATTATTACTATATGGAATATAATTATAATGTCACTCGGGTGGTTGTTTTTACTTTTATATATATAAGAAGATATTTACTACTGATGGGGGCAGATATGATTGAAGATCTTGAATAAACTGTTGCACCAGCAAGTTATGTTACCCGATTATGGATGTTGGTTTCTACCAATCCAGTGGAAAGACCTTAAAGAAGATACTATATGGATTATAAATTTAAAGTCATTGTCTTTTCTTTTTTTTTATTTAGATATAATGGAAAATATAGACATATATTTTTAAGTAGTGTGGGCAGTGAATCAAAGATATTAAGAAATGTTGTGTATGGTAATTTTGCTTGATAGTGGGTGAATAAGCTAGTTAGTAGATTGATTAGTCTAAGAAAAGGATTTTTAAGTGATATATTTAGGGGAGTGGAGGAAATGGATAGAGTGGAATAAATGTTAAACTAGATTTGATGGGGAAGACTGCTTTGAGATGTTATAGTAATA
Source organism: Pituophis catenifer annectens (assembly GCF_029215685.1). Taxonomy (NCBI): domain Eukaryota; kingdom Metazoa; phylum Chordata; class Lepidosauria; order Squamata; family Colubridae; genus Pituophis; species Pituophis catenifer. Next base: position 18,071,235 of record NW_027256887.1, on the reverse strand, counting down.
TACATAGAAGATTAAATGTTAAAGTAGGACTTATTGTATAGTTTTAAAAGTGGAGAAGTTATTTTATAATGTCATAGTATAATGTGTTTTTTTTTCCTTTTTTTTCCTTTCTTTTCTCTTTTCTCTTTTCTGAAATGTATGGATAAAGGGGATGTTATAATATTAATAATATTTTTAGTAAGTAAAGGTCAATATCTAGAGGAGGGAGTAAGTAATCTGTTATGAATTAGGTTTTTTTTTGTTATGAAGAAGTCACAGGGGGGGGATGGGTGGGGTGGGGTGGGGAGGTTAGGGAGGGGAGGGGGAGGGAGAGGGGGGGAAAAGGGGGAAAAATCTGTATTTGAAAACTTTTTCAATAAAAAGAAACTCACTTTGTTTGGCAAAAAAAAAAAGACATGAAAATGTACAGCCTTTATAAAGGACAGACAGTCTTTGATAAGATATTGTTGAATTCTGATGAAAAACTAATTAAGAAAATATCTAATTTTTTTACTAAATCGGAAAGTGGAGGATGAACAAGTAAAAAACAAAAAGATGCACTGGGCAAAAAACTTTAGACATAATATAGAATAAGAGAAATGGCAAAACTTATGGCAAAGAAACAATCAAGTAACAATGGCAACTTCTTCTAAGGAAAACTTATATAAAATGTTTTTAGAGATGGCACTTACCACCTGCTAAGTTAGTTACAAAGTTTAAAAATAAGTCTAACAAATATTGGAAATGTAACCAAATAACAGACACATATTACTACATATGGTGGACCTGTGTAAAAGCAAAAAAAAAAAAAAAAGTTAGGCAAAAATATATAAGTGGCTCGAAAGGATGTTAGGAAAAGATGTAGATTTTAAACCTGAACTTTTTCTATTAGGTATAACACCATAAAAAAAATTGATGAATAAAGAAGTATTTAATATTGCATATATTAAGAGCAACAAGGATTATATTTGCACAATATTGGAAAAATGAAGAAATACCACGAGACAAAGAGATAATTAGGAAGATACTGGATTGTGCAGAAATGGAGAGACTTACATTGAAGATTAAAAGAAAGAAGATATCAAACAGGGAACTAATTCTACCAGAGGTGGGCCAAAAGGGGTGGAGAATAAGAATGTAATTTGTACGGCTAAGGAAATAAAATAATCCAGACAACTCAATGTTTATTAACCACTAACAAAATGTAAGCAATAGAAAATCAACAAAAGTTTAAAAAAATAGTTTGGCATGCAGAAAAAGGTATCTTCACCAAAGCAGATAGAACAGAGGGAGCTGACTCTAGACCCAGCAGAGTTGATACACCCACGCACACACATATACAAAAACACACGCATCTTGCAAGACAACTGATTTGACTGGAAGTTTGACCAAAAGCTGCATGGGTGAGCCTTGCTTAGTCAGAGAGCTTAATGGAGCTCCTGTAGAAAAAGGCAGGCTACATACAAAGAGCTTTGGCCACTGTACCAAAAGGTGAGAAAGAGGCAGCTTGAGAGATTTGTGAGTAGGTGCCTAGAGATCTTTGGCTGCCAACAGTGTATGCAGAAAAGGTGGAGCAGATCCTTTGGTAGATCCCAAAGGAGGCCTTCAGATCTCTGGGAATTCTATTGTCTGTAGGATGTCATCCATCCAGGGTTAAAGGTCACCAACTGCCAGTTGTCACTGAGCAGAGCCAAGATGTTTTCGAAGACGTAAGTAGGTCTTCAGAAGGGCTGCTCTAAAAAGCTTCTCCATGTCTTTTCTTGTTTGGGAGGTGGAAGGTTTGTCCATGAGCCTTCGCCCTGGGATGGGGAAATGGAGAGGGGGAAGGTAGAGAAGGGAAGGGAGGCCCTCAGGACTGGGCTCCTTCCCAGAGATTTACACAGAAGGAGCTTCTCTCTTTGCCCAGATGCTCCCCTCTGTCCCAGACACAGAGCAGGTAGAGCAGGTGGAGTCTGGAAAAGGGGTTTTACTCCCCTTCCATTCCTTTTCTTAGGTTCCTGAGATTTCGAAAATGTTGCAGAGAAATCTTCCAATGCTGTTGGGGGAGAATGAGAAGGAATGCCAGGCCAGCCAGTCCTTCAACCTCCACCTTGGAAGACACAACAAATCTGCCTGGCCGAAGAAAAACGAAAATCACAATAGACATTGAGCTCCATAAAGTGGAGCAGCACGGTGAGTACACACTTTGGGTTTGAAGGGGATGGAGAGGGAAAGGGAAGGAGCTCCTTTAGGAGTGGACTCCTCTCTGTAGGCATCTAGAGAAGCCAATTCTGCCTCTTCCTATATTTGAGGTTGCACTTAGTGGCTGGGCCTGCTCCTCATGAAGCTTCTGAATCCACATTAACTTTCCATAAATTGTTCTGCTTCCATGAGACTCTTCTGGGAAACTTCACATTTGCTGAGTGGAGCCTATCTCTATCCTGGGAACTGGGGAGGGAGGATATAAAGAATGCAATAGGTCTTTCCCCTAAAATAGACATAGCCAGAAACCACAAAAGCCTTTGAATTGGGTCTCCGAGAGAAGGATGCTGCAAAGGGCTGATTTTAGGGTCTTTCCTTCATCTGGAGGAGATTGCTATGATACCACCCTCTGTGTCTCCTTTCCCAGATTTCCCTCCAAAGGACAGCCAAGGGAAAAGAGAAGGTCCTCTTCGAGAGGCGGGGACCTTTTCCAACCAGCGCAATCAGAGCTGGCCTGTATAAGAAGGGACCAGGAGATGAGCCAATATCTGCGTCAAGTGGTCTCTGAGAGGAGGAGAGAGACACAGCAATCAGTAGGTACCTCTTGGAAGTAGAGGTTTCTTACGCTGGGCTTTGCCTCCGCATTTCAAACCCAGTCTATTTTTGCTCAATCTCAGTGTGAGGCAAAAGATTCCTTAGGATGGACAGAGTCCATTGGCAGAGGCCTTTTAAAAATGCCTCTGCCGATCAGGCAACTCAGCTTGGATGGTCAGAGGCATTTACAAGGAAAAAAAAGCCTCTGATGATCAGGCAACTCAGCTTGGATCGTCAAGATTCGCCGAAGAGGTTGTAGAAAAAATGGTTTTAAAAGTTTTTTAAAAATGGCCACGCCCACCCAGTCACATTACCCTCCCCCCCCACAATCCACACCCAAAGAACCGGTAGTGACAAATTTAGATTTCACCACTGCTCAGAAGGGTTCAAGCTTTCCTTGTCAAAGGAATTGCACTGGGGACTCTGGAAAGGGGGAAGAGTTAAGGATGATGGGGAGATAGCAGAGGGAAAGGGAGAGGAGGAAAGCTACTACAAATTCTCAAAAAGTTTACCAAAAGCTCAAAAGGACCCTTAACAATTTTTCTTTGGACTGAAAGGTGAGCTGTTGCAGCAACATAGCAGGTTAAAACAGGCTGGGACAAAGAAGATGTTCTGGAGCAAATTGGTTGAGCTTGACTTTTCTGATTCTCTCCTCTTTTGTTTCCTGGCAGGCTCTGTTGCAGGAGCACAGCTTTGTCAATGGATTAGCTGCATTGCTGGAAATGTATGATCTCAGGTCAGTCTATTGTTTCTTTTACAGTGGGTGAGAAAAGTCTGTTTGGGGTACTCAGTCATTAAGAAGGGGGAGGGCATTCAGTTGAGCCAGCTTATCCTATTCTTATGGGAAAAATGGAACGGAGGCTTGCTCATTAATATGGGCACTAATGTCTCTTCCTTCTTTTAATCCCACAGCAAGATAACACCAGAAAGGGATGAACCAATAGAATCCATGCTGATGGACCTTTCCAGCTTTTATTGGATGGCTACCCTGGATGCAGAGGAGGAAGATCTTTCTGAGGTACCACTTTAAGCGACATTTCTGGGATTTCCTTTCTAGTGTTGCATGGATGGGAAAATGTTCTCCAAAAGAAATAGCACCATCTCTTATGTTTCCTTTCAGGTGGAGAAGAAGTTGCTGGACGAGGCCTTTGGCCTAACAATGAGGAACCTACTCCGACAGTCTCCCACCACAGAACAGTTTTGTTTTCATTCTGAAGGTAAGGGTCCAGAAGTCCCATGGCAGTTCAAAGGGCAGCGAGATTCTTGATTCTCAGAAATGAGAAAACATTTCTTTTCTTTGTCAATTCCACAGCAACTGGACCCACGTGGGAAACTCTTTTTGCCAGCGATAAACCAGCTCCTCTCCTGTGGAAACCATCATCCCAGGATAGATGTACGTAGCAAAACTAAATTAACATTAATTGTAGCCTTTGAGTCCCCCACAGCTCTTGGGACCCCACCCTCAAATAACCTCCCTCTTGGTGCCAGAGAGGGAGTGCAGGGGGGTCTTTTTCCTCTCATTCTACTTGAGGAAATTCTGGGAAGGATATCTTGCTAGTAATATGTGAGTGATGGGCCAAGGGAAGGAGAACTACTCTCCAAGAACCTTGGCCACACGGTGAGCGATTTTTTTATTTTACAGCTCCAAGAAGTCCAGCAGGCTTTCCCTGATGTTCCAGGGAAATCTGGCAGGCTGGAACCACCTACAAAAACATCAATGAAGGTAACTTTCTTGAGAACACTAAGGGGAGGGGGGGAGGGTTACTTATCACCTGTCCTCTTAGTTACGACAGTCACATCAACCGTACACTAATTTCATCACATTTCGAGTAGTTGGCAAGAAGTTCAAATTTACAATCGTTTGCAGCATTTAATGGTTACATGACTGCAGTTTGAGATATTCTCATAGTTTAAGGTACAAAAAAAAAAAGGGGGGGGGAACCAGCCACTGGATTATTTGCTTTTGGATTTACCAACATGTGATTCACTTAACAATTGTTGTAAAAACAGTTGTAAAATCGAATTCGGTCATGTGGCGACTTGATTTAAAACTGTAATGACTGATCATGCAGAGTTTGAGCTCCCTTGTTGTCATAAGTTGAGGACAACTCCCATAGATCGAAAACCTGTATATGTTTTCCACCTGTGTAGCAAACATATCAAATTTCAATCTCTTTCTTTCTATTTTTCTCACCTTTTATTCCCATGCAGGAGATCTGGAAATAGAGGAGCTGTAACCTCCACCTTCCGTCGTTGAGCCACCTATGAAGAAAAGCTACCATCTCAGGAAATGGCCCTTTGGTTCTTCCTTCTATCAATTGCATAAATTATGTATAATAGTTGAATTTGATCTGTTAAAACTTCTGACTGTATAATAATTGTTGGTATCTGTGTTTGTAGATCACTGGAAGATCAGAACTCCCTCCTGCTGAAGGTTCCCTTGGGGTTTGGAAGATGGCACTGGGGCTGAAGATGCTGTGGAGCAGACGCCGACCATCATCGTTTTGAATATGCTGCAGCAGGTTGGTAGTATGCAGGGTTGGACTAAGAGATGGTTCCGTTTCTGCAAAGGTGGGTTTTGTTCTCTCAAGCCTATGGTTGATTCTGCTTTCTGCCCTGTGATTTGTCTCTTCTTAGGCTGGGTAGCAGCTTGGACAGAATTCCACGCGGTTCCTGTAACGGACCTGCTTGCTTGGACCATCACCCGGCTGGATCAACATCTCCCCAGGATAGAAGAAGAACGAAACACAGAAGGATGGACTTGAGTTTTTAATGCAAATGTTTTTTTCTTGTATCTATGGGACACTTATATGTCTCCAGCTCTATGCCACCATTGAAGGCAAACACAAGGCAAAGAAGACAGACGTTTAGTCAAAGGTGCTACCTTCAGACTCTCAAGATTCCGTTAATGTAGCCTTACAATAAGGTCCAATTAGCCCATTTAGTCATATTTCCTGTCTCGTTTCCCTTGGAGGACTGACACAATGTCTGCAGGTTGTTCAGACCATGTGTGTGTGTGTTTCTCTCTCTCTCTCTCTCTCTCTCTCTCTCTCTCTCTCTCTCTCTCTCTCTCTCTCTCTCCATGTGTGTGTGTGTGTGTGTGTGTGTGAGAGAGAGAGAGAGAGAGGGAGGGAGGGAGAGAGAAAGAGAGAGAGAGAGAGGGAGAGAGGGAGAGAGAGAGAGAGAGAGAGAGAGAGATGTGACTAAAGGTGCTAATTCTACCTTAATTTAAGGCTATATTAACAGAACCTTGAGAGTCTGAAGGCAGCCCTTTTGACTGAATTATCTTCTTTATCTTACGTTTCCTGAAATGAGTAACACATAAATGTCTCATAGATAGAATGTATGTTTATGTTTATGTTTATGTATGTATATATTGTATTTTGCTTGTCATATTCAGTTTTTAATTGTATAATTGATTTTATGATTGTTTGCTACCCATGGTCCCTTGTTTGACATGGGCCCCTCTACAAATTGGATAAATAAATAAGTATACTTTGAATATTTTTCTTTCACTTGTTTTTTTAACAAACCTGTGCACTTCTTTATTTCATTATTTTCTTAAATGTGTATTTGTTTGCTTATCTGATTTCCAAATATAAATAAAGGTACAATATAAGTCTGTCTTTTGTAGAAAATTATTTATTTTAATTATTTATTCCCACAACACTGTCAAACTATTCATTAAGGCTGCATTACTATTATTCTTCTCAACCTTCCTGATACCTATCTCCTTTTCTACTTATGACTATAACTTTGTTGCTTGTATATTTCCGGTTTATATTGGTTTATTTAGTTTCCTAGTTGATTTATGTTGATTGCTTATTTAGTATCCTATGACTATCACTAAGTGTTGTATCTTAAAATTTATGATAAATGCATTTTTACAATGACTATGATGATGATTTATCACTTAATTCCGTTGACAGTTGCAAAACAAAATGGCAGCTCAGAGCTGAAACTCCGAGGCTAGTAGGGAGATGTTTCGACATTTTCAAGAGTGTGGGGGTCAATTAACCATCCACAGACCCCCCTCCCAGCAAGCTGAGGTATTTTCGGCTCAATAGAGCTGTGGATGGAGCCCAAGGATAAAACCCGAGCCGAGCCCGAAGATCAGCTGTTTGTCAGTAAAATGACTGAGGGCGGTGGGGGAGAATGTCAACATCAAAGCCTGGCTGTCATGACCGGGTCAACCACTGAGTCTAATACAGCTGATGAAATGGTTGGCGAGACGGTGGCAACAGCGACTCCGGATAGGGTGTTGATAATGATGCCTGGGCTAATAGGCGCTGCATGTAGCAACACGGCGGCGATGATGTCTATGGCAAGGGGGGGTTACCACAATGGCGAGGGGAATGGCACTAATGGCAGCGACGGCGATGGCAACACCAGGAGGCTGCAAGGAAGCCCTCGTTGTTAATAGAGGAGAGGGCAATGCTGCAAAGGCTATAAATGTTAGGATCCCTTCAACCTCTAGGGATCTGTTGCACTCCTCTTTCTTGAAACTCTGAGGACTTATTAAACTAATTGAACTAAGTAGCCTGAGCAAGGTGATGGATAGGGACTGAGGATTTCAAACAGGAGATGATGACTTACTCTCCCCCTCAACTGTCCCTCTCTCCTTTATCAGATCTAGATCTATTACGACCACTCAGCATTAACTTGCAATTTTAGATTGATCTGCAGCTTTATTTACCACCTATTCCCCAAGATTACACTGATTATTTAACCCTAAATACTTTGTCCAGTGGCTCTGCCTTACTTTTTTGATCTAATCCTCGGCCATCGCTGGTATCAGGACTGGAGGAGATACAGACATTGAGAGTCTTGGATTATGGGGAGATAGACCACCTTCTCTTTGTTTGTTTCAAATGGTTTGGTCGCTGTGAGAGGACGTCCCTTTGAGACCTCTATCCCCACCTCCTTGGATGGACTTATTACAACCACAAGACTTCCCATCGTCGTGAGAGGGCGATGATGTTCCGATGTATTGACATTTGTAACATACTGGTCTCCCTTTTACATCTATTTCCTCCCTTATTTTAAATTACCTGTCTTAACCATCTCTAACACTCTTAGAAGAAAATGATCCTTCATCTCCTTCAACTCGCTCCTATCTTTGATGTATTCAACTGCGGAGCTCCTTGCACTGCGAGATTCCCCCCTCTCACATGTCTGGCCCTCTCAGTTATCAAGGGCCGCCCTTGAGGATGGGTTTTGGAACCCTGAGAGGTGGTTTGCAAAAAACCGATGGCTTTGGGGGTTTTTAGATAAATCTTTAAGTTCTATTTTAAGGGGTTCTGGGAGGGATTGTGGGAATGGATCTGGGGGATCCATGAATCCACTGAAAGGGGTAATGGGTCTGATAATCATGGTGGGGAAGATGGGGACAGAAATCTGACAAGGATGCAGGGGGATGAAGCGATGAGCATTAGTATAGTAAGTGGGAGGGGCAGATATGACGGCTGCAGGGGGCCATATTATGTTTCGGGAGTGCGCACTCGTTGTTTACGAGCGATTGCCCACTCCGACCCCCAAAGCACTACTCGTTTCCCGGGTTGTTCAGAGTCTCAGACCCTGGGTCTATGGCTGATGTTATGTAATGCCAGGTCAGTGGTAAATAAAGCCCCCCTCATTCATGATCTTATTTCAGAGGGGGATGCTGACCTGGCAGGGATTACGGAGACCTGGTTAGGCCAGGAGGGAGGAGTTCCCCTTGTGGAAATGTGCCCACCAGGTTTCCGTGCATTCCATCAGCCAAGGACTCAGGGAAGGGGGTGGGGGAGTGGCAGCAATCATTAGAGAAAGTCTTTGCCCGAGGGAGGCCACTGTTCCTCAGATAGCCGGATGTGAGTCCCTCCTTGTGAAGTGGGGCCGGGGGATTCAGATGGGCCTACTGATTGCATACCTGGCTCCCTGCCACGTAACAGCGGTCCTGCCTGAACTGCTCGACATTATAGCAGGGTGGCGGTGGAAACCCCCAGACTTATTGTTATGGGGGATTTTAACCTGCCATCCACTGGTGAGATGTCAGAGATGGCTCGGGAGTTCATGGCTTCCATGACGGCCATGGACCTGACCCAGGTAGTTCAAGGCCTCACCTACTTGGGGAATCACACTCTGGACTTGATTTTTGTCTCTGATCAGTGGCTGAATGATCTAAGAATAGGGGATATAGACATCAAGCCCTTGTCATGATCTGATCATTCTCTCCTTCACATGGACTTTCAAGTCACTTCCACCCACTGCAGGGAGACGGAACCAACCAAATGGTTCCGTCCCAGGCGCCTGATGGACCCCGAAAGGTTCCTGATGGAGCTTGGGCCATTTCCTGAGACTCTGGCTCACAACTCGACTGAGGACCTGGTGGTCGCCTGGGACAGGGCAGCTACTGGGGCCTTGGACCGCGTTGTGCCTTTGCGGCCTCTGACCCAATGCCGATCTCATCTAGCTCCTTGATTTTCCGAGGAGCTGAGAGAGATGAAGCGTCAGAAAAGACGCCTGGAGAGCAATTGGAGGACAAGCCGATCTGAATCTGACCGAACACAGGTGAGATCTTATATTACCTAGTGGCGATAAGAGCGGCGAAGTCTAGCTACTTCTCCGCTCTTATTGCATCTGCAGAGAACCGCCCAGCTGCGCTGTTTGGGGTGACCCGCTCCCTACTTCAGGTGGGGGTACGGGAAGATCCCTTAAAGGGTCGAGCTGAGGATTTTGTACAATTCCTGCATGATAAAGTCGCTCAGATTCGGGAAGGCCTGGACTCTGATTGGGTAGATCCAGGGGAGGAGACGGGGGCAGGTCTTGAGAGCGTTATCTGGGAAGAGTTTGACTCTGTGGCTCCTGAGGACGTGGACAGGATTCTGGGCAAGCTTAACGCTGCCACATGTTTATTGGACCCGTGTCCCTCCTAGTTGGTACTGGCCTCCCGGGAGGTTACACGAGGCTGGCTCCAGGGGATTATAAATGCTTCTCTGAGTGAGGGTGTCTTTCCCGCTGCCTTGAAAGAGGTGGTTGTGAAGCCCCTCAAGAAGCCTTTCCTGGACCCGGCTATATTATCAAATTATCGTCCAGTCTCCAATCTTCGCTTTGTTGCGAAGGTTGTTGAGAGTGTGGTGGCGCGACAACTACCCCGATACCTGGATGAAGTTGTCTATCTGGATCCGTTCCAGTCGGGCTTCAGGTCACGATACAGCATGGAAACGGCATTGGTCGCATTGGTGGATGATCTCTGGAGGGCTCGGGACAGAGGTTGCTCCTCTATCCTGGTCCTATTAGATCTCTCAGCGGCTTTTGATACCATTGACCATGGTATCTTACTGCACCGGCTGGAGGGGTTACAAATAGGGGGCACCATGCTTCAGTGGTTCTCCTCCTTCCTCTCTGACCGTTCGCAGTTTGTGTTGGCAGGGGGGCAGAGGTCGACCTCGAGGCACCTTATTTGTGGGGTGCCACAAGGGTCATTCCTCTCACCCCTTCTGTTCAACATTTATGTAAAACCACTAGGCGAGATCATCCATGGTTTTGGGGTGAGTGTTCATCAGTATGCTGATGACACACAGCTATACATCTCCACCCCAGACCACCCTAATGATGCCCTTGCTGTGATGTCCCGTTGCCTGGAGGCCGTGCGGATCTGGATGGGGAGAAACAAGCTCAGACTCAACTCCTCCAAGACCGAGTGGCTGTGGCTTCCGGCGTCCCAGTATAGTCAGCTAGTACCATCACTGACAATAGGGGATGAGATCTTGCTCCCCACAGAGAGGGCCCGCAGGGTGTCCTCCTGGATTCACGGTTATCTTTAGAAGATCATCTGACGGCCATGGCCAGGGGTGCCTTTTATCAGGTTCGCCTGATCCACCAGTTGCGTCCCTTTCTGGATTGGGACGCCTTGTGCACAGTCACTCATGCCCTAGTTACCTCCTGTATGGACTACTGTAATGCTCTCTACATGGGGCTCTCCTTGAAAAGCACCCGGAGGCTCCAACTGGTCCAGAACGTAGCCGTGCGGGTGATTATGGGCGCAGCTCGTTACGCCCATGTAACACCTCTCCTACGCGAGCTGCACTAGCTCCCGGTGGTCTTCCGGGTGCGATTCAAGGTGTTAGTTATCACCTTTAAAGCGCTCCATGGCTTAGGACCTGGGTACCACGAGACCGTCTTTTGCCACCAATAGCCTCCCACCGACCAGTTCGTTCTCACAGGGAGGGACTACTCAGGGTACCGTCAGTCAAATTATGTCAACTGGTGACTCCCAGGGGGAGGGCCTTCTCTGTGGGGCCTCCAACCCTTTGGAATGAACTGCCCCCGGAGATACAGAATATCCCTGATCTCCGTGCTTTCCGCTGTGCCCTCAAGACCCTGATGTTCCAACAGGCGGGGCTAAACATACGAACATGTGAATGATTTTTTAAATGTTATCTAATTCTGGGTTTTATTTAATTGACCAAACTAAGTAATAATTTTAATTAGCAATTTTATGATGTTTGTGTGTCTATATTTTTCTTGACTGTACACTGCCTTGAGTCCTATGGGAGAAAGGCGGTATAGAAATATAATAAATAAATAAATAAATAAATAAATAAATAAATAAATAAATAAATAAATAAATAAATAAATAAACTTACAGCTGTTATGTACACTGAGAACTTATGCACTGAAGACAAATCTTTTGTGTATCCAATCACACTTAGCCAATAAAGAATTCTATTCTATTCTATTCTATTCTATTCTATTCTATTCTATTCTATTCTATTCTATTCTATTCTATTCTATTCTATTCTATTCTATTAAGATAAAAGACAGAGAAAGGCCATGTATAGCAGGAAGTTAAAGACAAGGAAAGTGTTGAAGGAAGGTGCTAAAACTGAAGGTAGAGTCCCCAAAATTAGACCAGACACAGGTCCTCATCCATTCTCTGTGAATGTGGTTCACAAATGGTCTAAACAGGGTGAGAGAGTAAGTGACAAGAGTAGGAGGAAGAGAGGAAAGAAATGATTGGGAATAAGAGCCAAAAAAGAATACACAGAATAACACAAAATACACAGAATAAGATAGTTGGTGTTTCCATAAACAAAAAACAAAAGTTTTAAGACGGATACAATCTTTTTCAATGTAGTAGATGTAATAATATTACCAAATGCCTAGATAAGAATCAGCAACTATGATTCTGTGTAATTCCCAGTATGATTGGGGTGGGGGGGGGGGTGAGAAATGGTTGTAAAATGGGGCAAAATGGAAGAATTTACATATCCAAATCTGGTGAAGTTTGAAAAAATTGTGACATATAAAGACATTTTTGACACTGAAGGGAAATTAAAATCTAAGCAAGAACTTGACGTCGAGGGTATTAAATTATCATGGTGGCTTCATTTGCTAAAACAATCTAAATATGATAAAGACATGAAATTGTACAGCCTTTATAATGGACAGACAGCCTTCGATCAGATATTGTTGAATTCTGATGAAAAACTAATTAAGAAAATATCTAACTTTTTTACTAAATCGGAAAGTGGAGGATGAACAAGTAAAAGACACAACGATACAGTGGGCAAAAAACTTTAGACATAATATAGAATAAGAGAAATGGCAAAACCTATGGCAAAGAAACAATCAAGTAACAATGGCAACTTCTTCTAAGGAAAACATATATAAAATGTTTTAGAGATGGCACTTACCACCTGCTAAGTTAGTTATAATGTTTAAAAATATGTCTAACAAATATTGGAAATGTAACCAAAAGACAGGCACATATTACCACATGTGGTGGACCTGTGTTAAAGAAAAAAAAAAAAAGGGCAAAAATATATAAGTGGCTCGAAAGGATGTTAGGAAAACATGTAGATTTTAAACCTGAACTTTTTCTATTAGGTATAACACCATAAAAAAAAATTGATCAATAAAAAAGTATTTAATATTGCATATATTAACAGCAACAAGGATTATATTTGCACAATATTGGAAAAATGAAGAAATACCACAAGACAAAGAGAAAATTAGGAAGATACTGGATTGTGCAGAAATGAACAGACTTAGATTGAAGATTAAAAAGAAAGAAGATATCAAACAGGGAACTAATTCTACCAGAGGTTGGCCAAAAGGGGTGGAGAATAAGAATGTAATTTGTACGGCTAAGGAAATAAAATAATCCAGACAACTCGATGTTTATTAACCACTAACAAAATGTAAGCAATAGCAAATCAACAAAACTTTAAAAAAATAGTTTGGCATGCAGAAAAAGGTATCTTCACCAAAGCAGATAGAACAGAGGGAGCTGACTCTAGACCCAGCAGAGTTGATACACGCACACACACACATATACAAAAACACACACATCTTGCAAGACAACTGATTTTGACTGGAAGTTGACCAAAAGCTGCATGGGTGAGCCTTGCTTAGTCAGAGAGCTTAATGGAGCTCCTGTAGAAAAAGGCAGGCTACATACAAAGAGCTTTGGCCACTGTACCAAAAGGTGAGAAAGAGGCAGCTTGAGAGATTTGTGAGTAGGGGCCTAGAGATCTTTGGCTGCCAACAGTGTATGCAGAAAAGGTGGAGCAGATCCTTTGGTAGATATCAAAGGAGGCCTTCAGATCTCTGGGAATTCTATTGGCTGTAGGATGTCATCCATCCAGGGTTAAAGGTCACCAACTGCCAGTTGTCACTGAGGACAGCCAAGATGTTTTCGAAGACGTAAGTAGGTCTTCAGAAGGGCTGCTCTAAAGAGCTTTTCCATGTCTTTTCTTGTTTGGGAGGTGGAAGGTTTGTCCATGAGCCTTTGCCCTGGGATGGGGAAATGGAGAGGGGGAAGGGAGAGGAGGGAAGGGAGGCCCTCAGGACTGGGCTCCTTCCCAGAGATTTACACAGAAGGAGCTTCTCTCTTTGCCCAGATGCTCCCTCTGTCCCAGACACAGAGCAGGTAGAGCAGGTGGAGTCTGGAAAAGGGGTTTTACTCCCTTCCATTCCTTTTCTTAGATTCCTGAGATTTCAAAAATGTTGCAGAGAAATCTTCCAATGCTGTTGGGGGAGAATGAGAAGGAATGCCAGGCCAGCCAGTCCTTCAACCTCCACCTTGGAAGACGCAACAAATCTGTCTGGCCGAAGAAAAATCAAAATCACGATAGACATTGAGCTCCATAAAGTGGAGCAGCATGGTGAGTACAGACTTTGGGTTGAAGGGAATAGAGAGGGAAAGGGAAGGAGCTCCTTTAGGAGTGGACTCCTCTAGGTGGGCATCTAGAGAAGGCAATTCTGCCTCTTCCTATATTCTAGGTTGCATTTGGGGGCTGCAGAACCAAATTGCTCCTGGCCCTCTAAGCAACCCTCCTCATGAAGCTTCTGAATCCACATTAACTTTCCACAAGTTGTTCTGCTTCCATGAGACTCTTCTGGGAAACTTCACATTTGCTCAGTGGAGCCTATCTATATACTGGGAACTGGGGAGGGAGGATCTAGAGAATGCAATAGGTCTTTCCCCTAAAATAGACATAGCCAGAAACCACAAAAGCCTTTGAATCGGGTCTCCGAGGGAAAGATGCTGCAAAGGGCTGATTTTAGTGTCTTTCCTTCATCTGGAGGAGGTCTAAAACTTTGCTATGATTCCACCCTCTGTGTCTCCTTTCCCAGGTTTCCCTCCAAAGGACAGCCAAGGGAAAGAGAAGGTCCTCTTCGAGAGGCGGGACCTTTTCCAACCAGCGCAATCAGAGCTGGTCTGTATAAGAAGAGACCAGGAAATAAGCCAATATCTGCGCCAAGTGGTCTCTGAGAGGAGGAGAGAGACACAGCAATCAGTAGGTACCTCTTGGAAGTAGAGGATTCTTTCACTGGGCTTTGCCTCCAGATTTCAAACCCAGTCTTTTTTTGCCCAATCTCAGTGTGAGGCAAAAGATTCCTTAGGATGGACAGAGTCTCAGAAGTAGGGGTGAAAAGGTCTGAATAATCTGCAGACATTGTGTCAGTCCTCCAAGGGAAACGAGACAGAAAATATGACTAAATGGGCTAATTCGCCCTTATTGTAAGGCTAGATTAACGGAATCTTGAAAGTCTGAAGGTAGCACCTTTGACTAAACGTCTGTCTTCTTTGCCTTGTGTTTGCCTTCAATGGTGGCATAGAGCTGGAGACATATAAGTGTCCCATAGATAGAAGCAACATCTTGCCATTAAAAACTCAAGTCCATCCATCTGTGTTTTGTTCTTCTTCTATCCTGGGGAGATGTTGATCCAGCCGGGTGATGGTCCAAGCAAGCAGGTCCGTTACAGGAACCGCGTGGAATTCTGTCCAAGCTGCTACCCAGCCTAAGAAGAGACAAATCACAGGGCAGGAAGCAGAATCAACCATAGGCTTGAGAGAAAAAAACCCCACATTTGCAGAATCTGAACCATCTCTTAGTCCAACATGCTGCAGCATATTAGAAATGATGATGGTCGGCATCTGCTCCGCAACATCTTCAGCCCCAGTGCCATCTTCAAAACCCCAAGGGAACCTTCAGCAGGAGGGAGTTAGATCCAGTGATCTAAAAACAGAGATACCAACAGTTATTATACAGTCAGAAGTTATCACAGATGAAATTCAACTATTTTTACAATTGATAGAAGGAAGAACCAAAGGGCCATTTCCTGAGATGGTAGCTTTTCTTCATAGGTGGCTCAACGGCGGAAGGTGGAGGTTACAGCTCCTCTATTTCCAGATCTTGGTAAAGATGTTGGTAAATCCAAAAGCAAATTATCCAGTGGCTGGTTCCCCCCCCCCTTTTTTTTTGTACCTTAAACTATGAAAATATCTCAAACTGCAATCATGTAACCATTAACCAGGCTGCAAACGATTGTAAATTTGAACTTCTTGCCAACTACCCAAAATCTGATAACATTAGTGTACGGTTGATGTGACTGTCGTAACTAAGAGGACAGGTGATAAGTAACCCTCCCCCCTCCCCTTAGTGTTCTCAAGAAAGTTACCTTCATTGATGTTTTTGTAGGTGGTTCCAGCCTGCCAGATTTCCCTGGGAACATCAGGGAAAGCCTGCTGGACTTCTTGGAGCTGTAAAATAAAAAAATCGCTCACCGTGTGGCCAAGGTTCTTGGAGAGTAGTTCTCCTTCCCTTGGCCCATCACTCACATATTACTAGCAAGATATCCTTCCCAGAATTTCCTCAAGTGGAATGAGAGGAAAAAGACCCCCCTGCACTCTCTCTGGCACCAAGAGGGAGGTTATTTGAGGGTGGGGTCCCAAGAGCTGTGGGGGACTCAAAGGCTACAATTAATGTTAATTTAGTTTTGCTACGTACATCTATCCTGGGATGATGGTTTCCACAGGAGAGGAGCTGGTTTATCGCTGGCAAAAAGAGTTTCCCACGTGGGTCCAGTTGCTGTGGAATTGACAAAGAAAAGAGATGTTTTCTCATTTCTGAGAATCAAGAATCTCGCTGCCCTTTGAACTGCCATGGGACTTCTGGACCCTTACCTTCAGAATGAAAACAAACTGTTCTGTGGTGGGAGACTGTCGGAGTAGGTTCCTCATTGTTAGGCCAAAGGCCTCGTCCAACAACTTCTTCTCCACCTGAAAGGAAACATAAGAGATGGTGCTATTTCTTTTGGAGAGCATTTTCCCATCCATGCAACACTAGAAAGGAAATCCCAGAAATGTTGGTTAAAGTGGTACCTCAGAAAGATCTTCCTCCTCTGCATCCAGGGTAGCCGTCCAATAAAAGCTGGAAAGGTCCATCAGCATGGATTCTATTGGCTCATCCCTTTCTGGTGTTATCTTGCTGTGGGATTAAAAGAAGGAAGAGACATTAGCACCCATATTAATGAGCAAGCCTCCGTTTCATTTTTCCCATAAGAATAGGATAAGCTGGCTCAACTGAATGCCCTCCCCCTTCTTCATGACTGAGTACCCCAAACAGACTTTTCTCACCCACTGTAAAAGAAACAATAGACTGACCTGAGATCATACATTTCCAGCAATGCAGCTAATCCATTGACAAAGCTGTGCTCCTGCAACAGAGCCTGCCAGGAAACAAAAGAGGAGAGAATCAGAAAAGTCAAGCTCAACCAAGTTGCTCCAGAACATCTTCTTTGTCCCAGCCTGTTTTAACCTGCTATGTTGCTGCAACAGCTCACCTTTCAGTCCAAAGGAAAATTGTTAAGGGTCCTTTTGAGCTTTTGGTAAACTTTTTGAGAATTTGTAGTAGCTTTCCTCCTCTCCCTTTCCCTCTGATATCTCCCCATCATCCTTAACTCTTCCCCCTTTCCAGAATCCCCAGTGCAATTCCTTTGACAAGGAAAGCTTGAACCCTTCTGAGCAGTGGTGAAATCTAAAATTTGTTACCACCGGTTCTGTGGGTGTGGCTTGTGCGGGGGTAATGTGACTGTAGGCGTGGCCAATTTTTTTTAACTTTTAAAACCATTTTTTCTACAACCTCTTCAATGAATCTTGACGATCCAAGCTGAGTTGCCTGATCATCAGAGGCTTTTTTTTCTTTTAAATGCCTCTGACGATCCAAGACTGGGTTTGAAATCTGGAGGCAAAGCCCAGAGAAAGAAACCTCTACTTCTATAGAATTCTTTATTGGCTAAGTGTGATTGGGTACACAAAGGATTTGTCTTTGGTGCATAAGTTCTCAGTGTACATAACAGCTGTAAGTGATAAATCATCATCATAGTCATTGTAAAAATGCATTTCTCATAAATTGTAAGATACAACACTTAGTGATAGTCATAGGATACTAAATAAGCAATCAACATAAATCAACTAGGAAACTAAATAAACCAATATAAACCGGAAATACACAAGCAACAAAGTTATAGTCATAAGTAGAAAAGGAGATAGGTAACAGGAAGGTTGAGAAGAATAATAGTAATGCAGCCTTAATGAATAGTTTGACAGTGTTGTGGGAATAAATAAGGTTGTGTGTGTGTGTGTGTGTGTGTGTGTGTGTGTGTGTGTGTGTGAGAGAGAGAGAGAGAGAGAGAGATGTGACTAAAAGTGCTGATTCTACCTTATTTTATGGCTATATTAACAGAACCTTGAAGTTCTGAAGGCAGCCCTTTTGACTGAATTATCTTCTTTATCTTATGTTTCCTGAAATTAATGACATATAAATGTCTCATAGATAGAATGTATGTTTATGTTTATGTACTTATATATGTATATGTTTATTTATTGTATTTTGCTTGTCGTATTCAGTTTTAATTGTATAATTGATTTTATGATTGTTTGCTACCCATTGTCCCTTGTTTGACATGGGCCCCTCTACAAATTGAATAAATAAATAAGTATACTTTGAATATTTTTCTTTCACTTGTTTTCTTAACAAACCTGTGCTCTTCTTTATTTCATTATTTTCTTAAATGTGTATTCGTTTGCTTATCTGTTTTCCAAATATAAATAAAGGTACAATATAAGTCTGTCTTTTGTAGAAAATTATTTATTGCATCCATTTGGGGACCATCTGTCTATCAAAACTTTGAACTAAAGTTTTAAAATGGAAAAATAAGGCGATGGATTTGTTGATAAATTATACTGTTTTTTTTTTTAGTAAGGTCTTTATATCCCTAAGGAACATTTTATAACAATTTGTAAAGCCCCAAAAGAACAAACATTGGTTTATTTGTTTGTTTTAAAAGCTTTCTATGGTATATCTATCCCCCAAAAGAATAAGATCGTAGTAAACCTAAAGAAAGCTTTAGGTTTGTTATTAACCCTCCTATATTACCACTTCTTATAATACTTGACAACACAGTATCAGCAATGGAAACCTTCAAGTTTCTAGGTTCTATCATATCTCAAGATTTAAAATGGACACCTAACATCAAAAACGTCATAAAAAAAGCACAACAAAGAATGTTCTTTCTGCGCCAACTCAGAAAGCTTAGACTGCCCAAGGAGCTGCTGATCCAGTTCTACAGAGGAAGTATTGAGTCTGTCATCTGCACCTCTATAACGGTCTGGTTTGGTTCTGCAACCCAACAAGACAGACACAGACTTCAATGAATAACTAGAATTGCAGAAAAAACAATTGCTATCAACCTGCCTTCCATTGAGGACCCATATACTGCACGAGTCAAAAAGAGGGCTGTGAAAATATCTACAGACCCATCACATCCTGGGCATAAATTATTTCAACTTCTACACTCACCAGAGAAACTAAACACAAGGACATTTCTCTTCCCCACCCCCCACATGCCATCACTATGTTAAACAACTTGTTGGAAGAAATACCCATCTGGTTCAGTTCTAAGCTGGGAGAAAGACACTGGAAACATGGAGGCTGATTGGAAAGATGGTTTAATGATGAAGCAGAACCACAAGTGATTCTGGGCAGCTGACAAAATGGAGTTGAGAGTGGATGGTTTTTATCTCTTCTTTGGGCTTTTTATTTGAGCTTCTTGTTCCTGTGCAAGAACATTTTCTATTGGCTGTTGTCAGATTCCAATGGGGTCATTTAGGGGTTATGGAGGGGTCATAGCTGGCTCTATAGGCAAAAGAGGAAATGCAAATCTTAGGTGCTTGTCTGAGCTAATTTGGTTGAAGTTTGGACTGCTCTGGTGGTGGTGCAATGAAGGGGCTTTGGACTGCTCTGGGCTGCTTCTAATCCTACCATTCTGCCTTTGTTTCAAAATATCCTGTCTTTGAATGGATTATGAAATCTGCATGTCTAAAAGGTGGCCTTCTCAGTTTCTGCTCGGGAGCAGGGAGACTGGGGCTGGTTTCTGAATAGGCTGGCCCAATCTTTCTTTATGAGCACAGAATATGTGCTGGGGCTATTAAGAAAGACTGAGTCTGCTTCCTGCCTCTAAAAAAAATGTTTCTCCATTTCTCATTTAGGGAAACATAATATTCTGCCTTTTTAAAATATTCCTCCAAATATTTCATTCTTCGGGGGGGGGGCGAGGGGGCTTCCCACCGTAGTATTCAATGCATAACATTCCTTTTTCTGGGAGAGGAAGAAAAGAGAAAGAAGATTAAGTGGGCTTGAGTCATCTAGCCACTGCAGCTGAGTGGCCAATGAATTTAAATAAACAAATAGGTTACCTGGGAAAAAGAGCTTTTTGGGGAGTAAAAACTATGGGAAATAATACTTGTACTCAGTGGTGGAATTCACTTTTTTTTTTTACTACCAGTTCTGTGGGCGTGACTCGGTGGGCGTGGTGTTGGCCACGCCCACCCAGTCACATTACACCCCCTACCAAGCCACGCCCACAGAACCAGTAGTAACAAATTTTACATTTCATCACTAGATAGATAGATAGATAGATAGATAAACAGACACATAGATATATATAGATATTTTATAGACATAGTAGATATAGATATACATGTACAGTATATCTATATTCTATCTATATTTAAATGCATATGTAGATGAAGATAATATATATATAGTGTGTGGTGTTGTATGTGTATACAAACACACAAAATCACACTATGAAATCACATTCACAAATGTCACACTTCCATACAATCTCTTAATAAAGAAACAAGAGACACAGGTGAAAGATATACCAATTAAAACAAAGTCATTATAGACGTACACGTAAAACACTTCTCACTAAACTATTGTAGGATTCTGGGATGATATGAATTATGCTGGAACTAGTTGTTCCTGGTTCCCACCAGGTCAACTAGACATATTTCACAATAAAACACAGGGCTGCAAGTTCCCTAGTTTGTGGATTTTCTGAAAATACCATTATTTGGACACTTACAATATTGTATTGCAAGTAATACACACTTTCTTCTGATAGAACATTTACCTTTTTAAAAAAAAACCATGAAGATTCTGGTTTTGTTTCTCTTCTCGATGGGATGTGAACTGAATTAAATCAAAAGTAAATATTTTCAAATTATTATTATTTTCAAAGAAGCAGGCAAAGGTTAGGCAAGTACATATCATTATGTGAGTATATTTCTACAAAATAGAAATCTGACAAGCAAAAAAATATATTCCTTTGTCTTTTATGGTAGCAAAAGTGTCAGTGTTTCACATTACAGCTAGGTCATTGCATAGACAAAATCCACAGTCAGAATGGGAAATTAAAAAAAGATCAAAGCAGAAGGCCCTTGTTAACATTCAAGAAAAGCAAAATATTACTAGAACACAATGACACACTAAAAGTATTATTTTTGCCAGGAAAAAGAGAATAAAAAAGAAAATAAATCCTTGGAAATATTTTTTTAAAAAAACAAAGTATCAGAACTCAGCACAAAAAATAATGAACAGCTCTGGTTTTGTTCCATGGTGGAAGCTCTGGCTTTATCTCATACCTAATTCTTACCTCAGAGCAGGGATCATTATTACTCTTCACACAAGACAAAAATTAACTACCAATTTTTTCGGAGTATAAGACGCACTGGTGTATAAGACGCAGCTTAGTTTTTGGGGAGGAAAATAGTGGGGGGAAATCTGCCTACCAGGTATTCATCTGGCTAGCGTCCTTAGTCTGGTCAGCTTCAGCACATTAGTTTGCTGGTTTTTTATCCCCTGCTTGGGGATAAAAAACAGCTTCTAAGGCACAGCTGAGAGGAAGCAGCAATGAGAAAAGCAGGCAAAGCATGGGGGGGGGGGGCAAGATCGCTTCACTCAGCTAGCGCCTAGTTAGGGCTGAAAAAAAAGCTAAACAACAGCTGAGAGTCAGAGCAAAGCCTGGAGATTGCTTCACTGGCTAGTGCCACGTTAAAGCACAGCAGAGAGTCAAAGAAGCAGCACTCACTAGTGCCTCGTTAGCGCCTCGTTAGGGCTGAAAAAAAGCTTCGAAAAAGCCACATTCGGAGTATAAGACGCACCCAAATTTCCAACCTCTTTGGGGGGGGGAAGGTGCATCTTATACTCTGAAAAATACGGTAGATATTCTGGTTTGCTGTTGAGAAATCCTGAAAATGGAAGAATGGGAATGTTTAATAGGGGTTTTAAAAAGACTGTCAGTGGCAGAAGACTACAAAGGAGGCATCCCAGAATCACAGTTGGCAACCTTGTCCTGCATAATCCAATGGTTTTGCAAAGCAAATTCATTGGGGCCCCATAAATATACATAATTAACTAGACCAGGCTGATCCCTTGCTAGCCCATTTCATTCATTTTATCTCTTCACAGCAAGTACTGGGCAAACAAAGATCAGGGAGAACATACAATCAAACAAGGTTCTTGTCCTGGCCACTGGCTGCTATTTCGCAACAAACAAACAATGCCAGGCTAATCATCCATGTTCTAATGCAAAGGGAACAGTCTTTAGAAGGCACAGCAGAACTGCTCATTCCAAATAACTGCTGGCTGTGACAACTGCATAAACTCAGGAGGCCAATCTGTTTCCCTATATTTGCAGTGCATCTCTCTTTAAGAAGAGCCAAGGTAAGCAAACACACAGGGAGAAAAATGTCAAGGTTAGACAATCAACCACTTTATTATTTGCTCATTTATCTCTCTGTCTGCAAAGAACAGTCAGGCTAATGCAACCCAGACAACAGCTAACAGTTTCTTGCCCAATATTACCAAGCACTCCTTGATAGTCCCAATTCTACAAAAATCAAGATGTTTTCCCAGTTATGTGGAGGGTATGAGTGAATATATCTGACCATTTAAAGCGATCTCATTTCCTTCGACTCTGAGGATTTCCAAGAAATCATGTGACTTCCTCACAATGGCATTTATTCTCTGTGGATGTATCAGGATTTTGTGTTTCTAGAAAAGAAGGAAAGTTGGCCTGCTTTGTTGAGTCATCACATTATGATAGATAAAATATGGAGGACATCAGTGGTGAAATCTGAACCGGTTTGCTACTGGTTCACTGGCCGTGCATGCGCGCTGCAAGCCAATTCTGTGCACGTATGCACAGAATGCTCCAAAAGGAGGCTTGGGAAGATAAGTAGAACAGCGAGGGGGGGGGATTAGCTGTGCCACGTAATTTAGCTTCGCTAGAAAGCTAAACCGCACGGCACAGCTGATAATCAGAAACACTGGTTTGGAGGAACCAGTAGCTTTTTTAAACTACTGCTTCAACTGAACCAGTAGCTAACTACCAGTTCGTCCTACCGGTAGCTTTTTTTAACTACTGGTTCACCCGAACCAGTAGTTTTTATCACTACTGGTTTGTCCGAACCAGAGCGAACCGGTAGCATTTCACTCCTGGAGGACATCCCAGCGTAAGATGACCAGATACCGAAATAATTAAAGGAAAGCTACCTGATTACCTGCCCATTCAAATAAGGGTAACTCAAGAAGTTGAAATAATGGACACCCAATCAAATTGGTGGGGTTCCCCTCTTGGTGAGCTTCTTTAAATAAGAGTGGGGGGGCTCACTCACGTTTTTCACTCTCTCTTTTATTTATTTATTTTCAAGAAAGAGGAAAGCAAGGATAGCAATAGCACTTAGACTTATATACCACTTCATAGTGCTTCTACAGCCCTCTCTAAGTGGTTTACAGAGTAAGCATATTGCCCCCAACAATCTGGGTCCTCATTTTACCCACCTTGGAAGGATGGAAGGGTGAGTCAACCTTGAGCTGGTGAGATTTGAATTGCCGAACCGCAGCTAGCAGTCAGCTGAAGTAGCCTGCAGTACTGCACTTAACCACTGCGCCACCTTGGCTCTAGATATGCAAAATATTCTCAAGAATCTTCTTGAACTTTGATGTTGGAGAAGATTCCTCAGAATATCTGGAATATCCAAGAAAACAGAAGAGGATCATAGAACAAATAAATCCAAGTTGGAGAGAGGTAATCCTGGAGAAACCTATCTAGGTGATTGCTACAAGTCAACACCAGCTAGCACACAATCAAAGCAGTCAAAATGTCCATGCGCATGTTTGTGAAAGATCCAGAATCTGAGGGAGCAGTTGATAATAACTGAGGTCAACATTTTCATAAAGTAATTGTTGATCCTTTCTCTTGTTTTCTTTTTCTTCACAACTTTATGCTAAGTCTCCAACTTTGGTCTATGAATTGGAGAATTTTACCAGATGGTTGCCATTTTCTCCTCCCTAGTAAATCAATGGCTGAAGTAATTTCCCTGGGTTAAAGTCAGGGGTGAAATCCAACAGGTTCTGACAGGTAGTGGAAATTTTGAGCAGTTTGGAGAACCAGTAGCAGACATTTGAGTAGTTCGGAGAACCGGCAAATACCACCTCTGGCTGGCCCCAGAGTGGGGTGGGAATGGAGTTTTTGCAATATCCTTCCCCCAGGAGTGGAGAGGGAATGGGAATTTTGCAATATCCTTCCCCTGGAGTGGGGTGGAAATGGAGATTTTGCAATATCCTTCTCCTGCCATGCCCAACAAGCCATGCCCACCAAGCCATGCCCCCAGAACCGGTAGTAAAAAAAATTGAATTTCACCACTGGTTAAAGTGATGCAGGGATGTCCTCAGTGAAGGTTTCAAAATAGTAGGTAGTGAAACCAGGCAATCAAAGTCCCACTCTTTCTTAATATGCATTAAAAGTAGTGGGGCTACAAATACTTACCATTTTGAAGCTAATGACCCTCAGCGTGGATGGTCCTGATGAAAGCAACAATCAAGGAGTTGTGAAGAGGGTGCCAGTAGGATAACAAGAGATGGTTTTAGAGAATACATGTGTAGGGATAAAGCCACCATCACAGCCTGAGTTTCTGTGAACATACGTAGGGCTAACATTATTGTGCACAGTTTTTTCTCTGACCATAAAAAGACCTTGTCGTGGAGGAAATAAATCAATGAACTGTAAATCTTTATCTCTATTAAGATCTACTTTAACAAATGAGCCTCTGAAGCAGTTCACAAGAAATGTTTTTTATTCATATAACAATAAAGACAATATCTATTCAAATACTAAATAGTATTTCATTACTTTGCTTAAATATGCTGATATATATATATATATATATATATATATGTATGTATGTATGTATGTATGTATATGTATATGTATATGTATATGTATATGTATATGTATATGTATGTATGTATGTATGTATGTAATCACTCACGATGTTAGTTCTGTCTAGTCTTCCTCAGAAGAAATAGACTTTCAAACCATCAGAACTGCATCAGAACTGCCCTTCTAACAGAATTCCAAACTGCCCACAGTTATCTAACAGAAGAACTGAACAGAACACTCCTAACTGCCAACTGCCTTCTGAACTGCCCTTTGGATTGCCAACGGTTTTCTGTCAAGAATCTCCTTTTATACTGTCAACTGTGACAGTTAGGGGAGGGAACATTAAAACCCGGGAGATTCAACCCTATTAGCTGCCTTCTGATTGGCTCACCCACTTGTCCATTCCAAAAGCCATTAATAGGCACAGCAATTGAGATATAACTTTTCTTTCACAGACCTCCACCTAGCTGTTAGGACTTTGAACGTAAAAGGAGGTAGGGATTTTCACAGGAATTCTTCTCCCAGGTGCCAAAAGAACTCATGCTACCTTATATTTCAAAGACTAAACTAGGTAATAAAATGCACACTTGAGTAAGCTCTTTCCTATGGAGTCTGCTCATATCATATGTATTTTACTCTAGAACCAGTCTTTGGTAACTCAATCTGAAGTAAGATCATTATAAATGAGGTGAAGCCTACACTTTTTCCCCCCAAAATCCTTTGCATTTACCTTTCTCTTGAAGGTTTTAATACACAAACAACCTGAAAAACTCTATTAATGCAAATGGAACTTTTCTGAACAAATATCTTAACAAGCTGTACACTGATCCATATGCTTTGTTCTTGGCTTTCTGTGTTATAGTAATTTAAATAGGCAATGGTTATGTCAGTTGGGTGCCAAGTGTCTCTCCAAGATGTTGGATCTCAACTTTGCACTATCCTGGCTACCAGTAGAGATAATACACTTTGGAGTCCAGTTTTTGAAAGGCCATAAATTGGCAGCCCTGGATTTGAGAGGAAAGAGGTTGGAAAATGGAGCTATCCTGGTGAGGAATTCAAATATCAAATAAAGAGATAGGTGTGGTGGGTTACTTAGCTTGGAGACTTCATCCATGGAAGCTTGGGATTTTTTCCCCAGACTCACCTAACAGCTTGAAATTTCAGATGATTTCCTAACCTGCTGAGCTTTGAAGTTCAGCTAAGGTCAACTGGAGGTGCTTACCTTTGATATGTACTGGACTTCTTTTATTCTCATCTGGAAGTGCTAAATTTGGCTCACCTTGTTGATGAATGAATCATGTGCTGAGTTGCACAATATCTGTTTAGTTGTGCTTTATGAAGCTTTAGGAATTAAGCTTTCCCACTTAAATTTTGCCTGAACAGCATCTTTCCATGCTTGCAGAAGCTACAAAACAATAATCAGGGGGCCAGCATTGCATAAGAGAGAGATCATTGGCACGCTGTCATCACTGTGGACCTATTTACTAAAAGATCTTTAAATCCCCAGAGAGGGTTTTTGAACGACAGCTCAGAGAAAAAGCAGCTAAAAAAATTAACCAGTACAATTATCAATCACCTCTGTAATCCTATGCAACACCAGAGAAAATTACTCTCACATAGCTGTGATGAGCAACAGAACAATTTTCCACAGGTTTTTTTCCATAAATATAATCCTAGAATCTTTCTAGGAAGGCTACATTACTGCAAAACCATAACAGCAAAATCATAACAATATGATTCAGGGGCACAATGTGTTTATTTTCTGTTCAAGTGTTTCTCTCAAAAAGAAATTGAGAAGTGTCATCCTTGCAACAAAGCAAGGATTTATACAATCCAATTTTCCCCAGACATATTTCAGAATGACTTGACTTTAAACCTGTTTAATGAGCAGAAGAACGTCAAACAGTATTCTCATTAATCTGCAAAATATAGAATTAACCTGTGGGGAAAAAAGTCTGAGGAAGAGAAGTTATGTAAAAACATGTGCATTTCAAGTACACTATGCATTCAGGAAAATGGTTTCATTAGCACCAAACATTTCTTGCATCTTGACCACCATATTAAGAAACAAAAAGTATTGTTTCCCGCTTCCTAATTAATTTTACATCCATCTTTGCCACAAATTTCTTTATTATGGAATCAGAAATAAATCTTTATATTATATCATAGTTCAATAAAGTCAGGTGTTTTATATTGCACACAAAAGCTTAATATAGTGAATAAGTTAGCCCCATGCCTCTATAGTTAGCAATTATTTTTGCTTCACAAAGAAAAAAAAATCTGTCCCATTTAATAATTTTAACTGATAGATCGATTGTGTGTGATCAAGTTGTTATTGACTTTTATGACCCTATAGATAAAGTTTCTCCATGATGTTGTTATCTAACCTAGTTTTTCAGGTTTTCCAATGGTGTATCTCTTGCCGTTGTAATTGAGTCCATCCCAGGGGTGCTATTCAGTAGGTTCTGACAGGTTCTGGAGAACCGGTAGCGGAAATTTTGAGTAGTTTGGAGAACTGGCAAATACCACCTCTGGCTGGCCCCAGAGTGGAGTGGGAATGGAGATTTTGCAATATCCTTCCCCTGGAGTGGGGAACGAATGGAGATTTTGCAGTATCCTTCCCCTGGAGTGGGGTGGGAATGGAGATTTTGCAGTATCCTTCCCCTGGAGTGGGGTGGGAATGGGGATTTTGCAATATCTTTCCCTTGCCACGTCCACCAAGCCATGCCCACCAAGCCCCACCACGCCCACTAAGCCACACCCACAGAACCGGTAGTAAAAAAAAATTAAATTTTACCACTGGTCCATCCTCTATATTAAAATACTCCTTGGTATTTCTTTAGTCAAAACCTAAGATCTAACTGAGAGTCTTTTTATTGGCCTTATCAAAACTGTGGAATTTTCCGTCTTAGAAGGCCAAGCTAACACTGTCTGTGATAGTCCTTCAAGAAGTAGAGAAGGCTTTCTTTTTGATTTCACAAGGAGCATATAAGGTTTTGCTTGGAGATGTTTTCTATTCTCTCTGCCCGCTCTCATTTTCGTGTTACATAACTTTTAAAAATCTTGATCTTAATTTCCTTTTAAAATGACTCAGTAATTGTTGATAGTTGCCTGTCATATCTGCCTTAGAAGGAGAAGAATGTACTTGGAAAACCAAATGCAGGAAAATGCACAGGTACAGAACAAGTGGTACCAGACTCAACCATACTAACTGTAAGAGTGATCTTTGTGTCTTAATAGACCATTACGTAACTATGAGCTGTGTGCTATAGCTGCCAAAAAAGCCAATTAAGTTTTAGGCTGCATCAACAGAGGGGTAGTATCAACATCACTGAGACCCTAGAAAGAGTGCAGAGAAGACCAACAAAGATGATGGATCTGGCGCAGTGGTGAGATTCAATTTTTTTTACTACCGGTCCTGTGGGTGTGGCTTGGTGGACATGGTGTGGCTTGGTGGGCGTGGCTTGGTGGGCATGGCAGGGGAAGAATACTGCAAAATCTCCATTCCCACCCCACTCTGGGGCCAGCAAGAGGTGGTATTTGCCAGTTCTCCAAACTACCCAAAATTTCCACTACTGGTTCTCCAGAACCTGTCAGAACCTGCTGAATAGCACCCCTGGTCTGGAAGGTAAACCATATTGTCAGATGTAAATGCCTTATTCTCTAATGTGTAAATAGTATATGAATGGGGTATCAGGGGTTAACTTATTCTTCACTTCTTAATGTATTCATAATTCACCACTCCCACTTATAGCTCCACCCATTGTATATATAAGGAGCCACCTACACCCTTTTCCTTGCTTCTATCTGTGAATATTCAGTGAATATAGAATGCCTATTGTAAATAAAAGGAAGTATATTTAAACCTTTAACTCTCACTAATTTTATTGAGTCTGATCCTGAAAATATTGCAACAAGCTGGTAGCAGAGGATGGTTAATTGACTCAATAAAAAACTTAAAAAATGTCTAAGAAAGATAGCCCAACACCAGGGCCTACAGCAAAGAAATGGAAACAGAACAAGAAATAATCAACGAATACACAAACGCAATTTCGAGAGAATCCGAAGAATACACCACTGAAGACGAAGAAATAATAGACGAAAATGATGACCAGGAGGAAATCGAAATAGAGAATAACGAACTCAGGTCAGAGATATTAAAACTATTAAAAAGCCAGAAGAATGATGAAAGCCTCATCGCGAACCTCCAAGAAATGCTGAAGAACAGCGGAGCAGCGAGAGAGAAAAATATCACTAATGAGAAGTCTAAAGACCCAAAAATAGTGAGTGATATGACTGCAGAGAAAGTCATTACGAAGAAGAAAAACAGTGATCCTGCGCGAAATTTTGAATGGCAGCCATCTTGGTTTCAACAGGCCTCCAAGGTGAGCGAAGCAGAGCCAATCAAAATGCTCAATTCAAAATTTCTGGCGCGAAAAACGTTATCAGACAACGAAAATGAAAAAGAAGATTCGAACTCCTCAGAAGAATCAGAATCAGAAAGTGAAGATGACTCAACAAAATCCCAAATAAAATCAGCAATGAAAACACTTTTTGCTGCATTTGGGCCAAAACTAAAAATTACCAAAGAGCCACCGAAGAAGCGAGCGAGCAAGCCGATACCTCTAGACCTGCCCGCTCCCATCCTGACTTCGAAAGCGACGACGCCCGAACCCAGAGAGCCTTGTCGATTCCGCCCTACACCACAGACCGAAGCAAGTGCCAACGCCCCCAAAAGAAAAAGAAGAGCAGCCGCCGTCGTCAGAACTCCCAAGGTCGAACCAGAGACCGACTCGTCTGAAGCAGAGCAGAGCGAGCGAGCCGCAATGGAGAGAACCTTCCACGACGACTCCAAAGAAGAAATGGACAACGCGCATGTGCGAAACTACGCAGACGGTCCGGGAAGACATGAACTGGCGAGAGAACCACGCAGACTCGTTGCGAGCATCCCCATGCCGTTTTGCAATTTTCTACACTTGCGAGACCACGGACTACCTCAGGTCGTAAGTAATGGACAAAATAATGTCGGAAATTTACCCAGTGACTTCCCAAAACTAAGGGTTGATGGCATTAATTTGCAAGAATGGTATCAACAGCTCCAGGTTGTCTTTATGAAGGAAAATTTACTATTTTTTATCACTAGTCCCCCAAAAAGACCTTGGACTTTAAAAATAGATTGTTTACACCATAGAGCATTTTTCTTAATAATATCTAGTGTGTCTCCTGCAATGTATCATAGCATCAAACATAATCTGACTGTTTCAGAAATTATTCAATGCATGTTTAATTTGTTTCACAGCGATAGTGTGGCTACCACCACAAGAATGTCTAAGGATTTCTTTTCATCTAGAGTGAAACCAGGGGTTTCCATAAGTGAGCATTTAATATCTTTAAACAAAATAAGAGCTGAGCTGCATTTGAGGGGGGAGGTGATTTCAGACCAAACAATGAAAAGTGTTATTATCAACTCACTTGATTCATCATGGGACAGTTTTATGTCACATTTAGACACTATCAATCTAGGATATTTATCCATAGAAAGTCTATCCAATAAATTGATAGCAGAAGACAATTCAAGAAGAAATCGTTCTAGCAATCACACAGAACACAAACCTTATAGGAAAGTAGCTTTCCAAGAAAAATATAATGAAACATTCAAATGTCACAATTGTGGATCCAGGGAACACAATAGAAGAGATTGTCCCAAAATTTCAAAGGAAAGACATAGGTCAGAATATAGGAACAAATACAATTATAGACAGTCTTCCATAGATAGACATAGATATAGAAGCCCACCAAATTACAAAGAGAATAGAGGGGGCAGAGATAATTCAAAGGATAGAAAATCTGGTTCACTGAATGGATTAAATAAACAAGACAACACTAAAATACAGCAAAATGAGAACAATAATTGGCTTATTGATTCTGGAGCAACTAATCACACCACTAATAACAAAAATATATTGTCTTCATTTACAGAAGATAAATTTGTAATAAAGGTAGCTAACCAAGAAAAGGTTCAAGTATTAGGCAGAGGAAATGTAACCTTGCCTGGTCTAGGAAAAATAGAGGGGGTATTGTTAATACCTGAAATACCTCATAACATACTAAGTGCCATAAAACTAAGTAGAGATTCTGACATTAATATAGTTTTCTCAAAGGGAAAAGCGACTTTGGAGAAGAATAAAATAAATATAGGCACTGTGATGATTAAAGGAGGCCTACCTTATCTGATAACGAAGGAAAAATGGTTGCATAACATTGATTCAAATATGGAAGATTGTATTGAAGCAGATGATGAAAATATTAGTAACAGTGACAATGATGAATGTAAAATATCTCATGATCACGCAGATGCACACAATGAAAAAAAACCAAAAATAGGTAAACCAATTCATGATGAGTGTGCTCACATCTTACATAGGAAGTTAGGACATGCCAGTTTTCCTGTAGTACAAAAAATGACTGAACACGCAGAAGGTGTCAAAATAAAAAATTGTGAAAACTATTTGGAATGCTCAGTATGTAAATCTACAAAACTAAAAACTAGTCCCAGGCCAAGAAAATCTACTAGATCAACTAACAAAATTTTTGACTTAGTACACATGGACTTAGTTGGCCCATTAACTCCATCAATCACCTATAGAAAACGTTACTTCCTGACAATAGTAGACGATTATAGCCGTTATGGGTTTGTTTATACATTAAAACACAAAGATGAAACCTTTCAAAAATTTAAGGAATTTTACAAACGCATAGAAACACAACACAATATCAGAATAAAACAAATTATGACAGATAGGGGATGTGAATTCATGTCTAAAGAATTCTCCCAATGGTTAAAGGATAGAGGAATGCTACATTACACGTCTAGTCCATTTTCTGCGTTTCAGAACGGGATTGCAGAGAGAAAGAATTCCACATTACAAACCATGATTAGATGCACATTGGAGGATGCTGGCTTAAGCAAACAATTTTGGTCAGAAGCTTTACATTATTCAAATTACACACAAAATAGAACCTGGTCCAGTATTGTAAATAAGACACCATATGAAGTAATGTATAATAGGAAACCAAAATTAGCACACATGCACATATTTGGAGTCACTGCAGACGTACACATACCTAAACAGTTGAGAAGAAAGGGAGAAAACGTATCCAGAAGACTCAGATTTATGGGATATGAAACTGGCACCAAAGGGTACAGATTCATTGATAATAATAACAAATTTATAGTTTCCAGAACAGCTGTGTTCCATGAACAGGCCAACTGGTCTAAATTACATCTTAATGAAATATTTCCAAATAAATGTAAAGATACAAAATCTCATGAGAAAGGGACCATAGAAAAACAGGATATCAACAAATATAAAAGCAAAACCAAAACTTGGACAAATAGCCAACACAAAATAAAGACAGACACACTAACAAAAAAAGAAGCAAGATATTTGCATGATAACAATAGCAAACCTGAAAGAGTCATTAGAAACAACAGAAATCAAATGCCAAATAAATACAGAGATTACATAATGCATATGGATGGTGAGCCAATAACACCTAATACTTATGAGGAAGTGTTAAAACTCCCTCGTGAAGAAAAAGAAAAATGGGAATTAGCTATGAAAAAAGAGATGGAAAGTTTACAAGGATTAAATGTATTTACACCTGCAATTGCACCTAAAGATAAAACAATTATTGGTACCAGGTGGATATATAAAATTAAGAACTTAGAAGGAGGCAATACTCTATATAAAGCTAGATTAGTTGCACAAGGTTATGCACAGAAATATCCGGAGGACTATACTGACACGTATTCCCCCACTGTAAGAACAGAGAGTGTCAAAACAGCTCTAGTGGTAGCATCAGCACTCAATCTTGATGTATTTCAATATGACATACAGACTGCGTATCTACACGCAAAACTAGATAAGGAAATATACGTAAGAGCACCTCACAGTCAATACACCAACAAAAATGAAATTTGGCTGTTGAACAAGAGTTTATACGGATTAAAACAATCTGGTAAAAGATGGTATGATTGTTTAGTAAAAGTACTTAAGACCATGGATTTCAACGCTACCACTGCTGATAACTGTTTCTTTGTCAAAAAGGGTGATGATCACATTGAATTTGTGTTGATTTATGTAGATGACATTTTATATATAGGAAAACACAAAGAGAGAAGAGAAACTTTTGTAAATAAGTTAAATGAACATTTCTCGTTGAAATCTCTAGGTAAAGTGAACAAATATCTTGGTGTTCAAATTAATAAGACTAGAAGGGGATTCAAACTTACTCAGAGAGATAAGATTATAGAACTTTTAAATAAATGCAATTTAAACAATGCCAAACCCTGTGATACTCCTATGCAAACTGATTTTCTTAGAAATACTGATGAATCTTCCCCTGAATTCAAGGATAACACGTTTTATAGATCAATCATAGGTTCACTTCTTTATATATCTAATTGGACTAGACCAGATATCGCCTTACCACTCAATTTATTATCCAGACACGTCAGCAAACCAACAATGTATCACTGGGAAGCTGTTAAAAGAATTTTAAGATATCTGAAAAGTACACTAGATTTTTGCTTAGTATTAGAACCTAGTGATAATAAAGAACCAAAGCTTGCATGTTATGCAGATGCGGACTGGGCTGGAGACACATCATGCAGAAAAAGTACATCTGGTTATATTTTTCTCTTAAATGACTGTCCAGTTTACTGGTATACTGGTAAACAAGAACTAGTAGCCACTTCAACGACAGAAGCGGAATATGTTTGTTTATCCAAAGCTGCAAATAACTTTGTATGGTTTAATGATTTAATTTCAGATGTTTGGAAAAAACCTGCTTTGCCTTTTGTTATGCATGAAGACAATAAAGCGGCCATTGAAATATCTAGATCTGATGCCATTGGACAAAGGTCCAGGCATATAGATATAAAATTTAAACATGTGAGGCAATTATCTCAGGATGGATTTATTAAAGCAGTGCATTGTGATACTTCAGAACAATTAGCTGACATATTGACAAAGCCTTTACCTTCTAAGCAACACAAATATTTAACATCTAAATTGTATGTCTTGTATTGTCCTGAATCAGAATGTAATTGGTGTTGTATAACGAATCGGCATTTAGAGGGGGATTTGTCAGATGTAAATGCCTTATTCTCTAATGTGTAAATAGTATATGAATGGGGTATCAGGGGTTAACTTATTCTTCACTTCTTAATGTATTCATAATTCACCACTCCCACTTATAGCTCCACCCATTGTATATATAAGGAGCCACCTACACCCTTTTCCTTGCTTCTATCTGTGAATATTCAGTGAATATAGAATGCCTATTGTAAATAAAAGGAAGTATATTTAAACCTTTAACTCTCACTAATTTTATTGAGTCTGATCCTGAAAATATTGCAACACATATGATGAATGGTTAAGGGAACTAGGTATGTTTAGCCTAACAAAGAGAAGGATTGGGGTAACATGAAAACTATCTTCCAGTACTTGAGGGGCTCTTACAGAGAAGAGGAGGTCAAGTTATTTTCCCATGCACCTGAGGGCAGAATAAGAAGCAATGGGGGGGGATGGGGAAGCTGGTTAAAGAGAGATCCATCCTGGAAATGTCAAGATGCAACTATCACTTCCATAGAAATAATATATTTGAAGGAGCTGGACATGGTGGGGACGCTTTCCACGTCAGAAGACTTGCAGTTAGTAATCTCTTTGTATGAAAAGGGTAATTTGTGAGGCAATGTCTGTTGGCCTTGGCATAAATATTTATTTATTTATTTATTTATTTATTTATTTATTTATTTATTTAATTATATTTCTATACCGCCCTTCTCCTGCGGACTCAGGGCGGTGTACAGCCAGGATAAAACATAGCATATAAAATTTAAAAACATTTTAAAAACAATTAAATAAATTTTGGCCTGAATTTAAAACAACCCAATTAAAACCAAAATTCGATTAAAAAACTGAGAGGATGGGATCAAGCCAGCCCAGCTAGATGGAACAAGTTCGTCTTCAGGGCCCGACTAAAAGTCCGGAGGTCTGATATCGTGCGTATCTCAGGGGGCAGGTCATTCCAGAGGGCAGGTGCTGCCACAGAGAAGGGTCTCCCCCTGGGGGTCGACAGCCGGCACTGCCTGGCCGACGGCACCCTGAGGAGGCCCTCTCTGTGTGAGCGAACCGGTCGGTGGGAGGCTATTGGCGGCAGAAGGCGGTCTTGCAAATCTTTGAGTGTCTCATTCAAAAAAATGGGTGAGACCAAGAGAGTTCAGGAATTTTGGGAGGTGAAATAGTGTCTGCCTTAAGCATCTGCTTAGAACTAGTTTCTCTCCTGATGAAATTACCCCGGATAAACAATCAGCTTGCCAATTCAAGCCATAATGGGAAAACCATCCATTTATGGTATTTAATGCATAATTTCTTTTGAGCTTAGAGATACCCTAGTCTTTTGGGAGCATGCTAGGAAAAGCATTGTCCAACAAGCAAATGGCAACAAGCAGACAAGGTCAGCAACAAAAAGTACAATCTTCCCCATGCAACTATGGTACATTCTGGTTTATTTCGTCTCCTGGATATACAGGAGGAGTGCGAGAACTTCAGTTTGGACCTTGGTGCTGAAAAGTCCTCCTTAGGACTTTCATGATAAATCCTGCCTCCCTTACTGTTCTCCTGGAAATTTTAGTATCCACTTCTTTTAAAGATGTCTCACACAGCATAACTGTAATACCTCAAGAGGACAACTCATTAGCAGTGGAAAAGATTTATCTTATGTAAAAGAAACAAATGTGCGTCTAATGTCAAACGAAACGACATCCTGGATAAACTCATAATAGGTCTTTGTCCTAAAGTGATGTCATGAAAGTGGAGGCTTATACTTGCCTTTGATAGCAAAGGATAGCTTTACTCCTCTGGCAGTCTGACCGATCATTACTAATCCACTTCCTGCTTTGTATGACATTCAGTGCTGCCTATGGGGGAGAGCTGATATCACCTTTTCATTTAGGTAGGGCTTTCTCTCCCCCCAGAGTTTCTTAAGAAACAGTATCTACTACACCAGCTGTAACCAGGTCCATGTATTTTAAAAGGCAATTCCTGTAATATTGAGGATACAGGTAGATTCTCAGAAACTCTTCCCATCCTGCTTACAATCTTTGTGAACTGCTGTCTTCTGGCAGAAGATACAGAACAATTAAAACTCGGACCACACGTTTTCTGAATAGTTTTTATCCCAGAGCTATAATTGCACTCAACAATGAACTAAAGGGCCACCATCAGTGAGCTGTTGGACAGCATTACTTGGTCTGTTGTGTGGATGTTTCGGTGGTTTAGGGGTGGAGAATTGTGGTGGGAGTGTGTTTGGGGATTATTATGTGTGTTGGACCTGTCTTTGGGTGTTAAGTGAATTTCGTTGTATGGGTATACTGTGTATACACGTACAATGACAATAAAGTTGTTATTGTTATTAAACATGAAACTCAGTCAACTGAATATTCAAAAATGCATCACAAATACCATTGACTGGTGCTAATGGTTGATACGGGTTGCTATATTATTATTATTATTTATTGGTTAATCTTTAGTGAGATTCACAGCCTTTGAGGCTGGTTAATAGCTCAGCAGCTCGAGTCCTAACCAAGGACCTAGGAACTGTTAAGGTATCGTCGGAGGATGTAAGCTGTTCCGAGTAAAGTGGTTTTTTGTAGAGTCAAAATGTTCAAGTCCGGCAAATTTAGAATTTCTAAATAGCGGGGTAGCCCTTTGGGTATTATTATTATTATTATTATTATTATTATTATTATTATTATTATATCTTGAGTTATTCATTTAGAAACTATTTAGTTATCATGGTGCAAAAAAAAAAGTGACTTACAATTGGTCCTTGCACTTATGACCATCATAGCATCCCTGCAATCATATGATCAAAATTTGAGCCTTTACCAAACAGCATAGATTTATGATGGTTGCAGGATCCTGAAGTCACATGACTGCCATTCATGATCTTCCCTGCTGGCTTCCAACAAGCCAAGTCAATGGGAAAAACCCAGATTTGCTTAATGACTGCAATGCTTCACTTAATAACCATGGTGCTTTGCTTAACGAGGATGGCAAAAAAAAGGTTATAAAATGGGGTGTGACTCGCTTAACAACTGCTTCACTTAGCAATAGAAGCTGCAATCCCAAATGGGAGTCTAAGTCAGTAGTGAAATCTAAAATTTGTTACTACCGGTTCTGTGGGTGTGGCTTGGGGGAGTAATGTGACTGGGTGGGCGTCGCCAATTTTTTTTTAAAACTTTTAAAACCATTTTTTCTACAACCTCTTCAGCGAAGACATTGTAAAAAAATGCTTTCAAAAGGCTCTGACGATCCCAGCTGACTTGCCTGATCGGCAGCGGCTTTTTTTCTTTTAAATGCCTCTGACGATCCAAGCTGAACCGCGCGATCATCAGAGGCTTTTTTTTTTTTTTTTTACTTTTAAAAGCATTTTTTCCGTGGAAGAGGTTGTAGAAAAAATGCTTTTAAAAGTAAAAAAAAAAAAGCCTCTTGATGATTGTGCGGCTCAGCTGGGCATGGTGGGGGGGGTGGGCGCAGGAATTTTTGCTACCGGTTCTCCGAACCATCCGCCTCCATTGCTACCGGATTGGATGATCCAGTCCGAACCAGGAGCATTTCATTCCTGGTCTAAGTCAAGGAATGCCTGTACAATATACAATAATTAAAGGATGGAAATAATGCATTCGTCTCTAGTAAATTCGCTTTTCTGCATGCATGGGGACTCACACAGCTGAGAAATGTGTAAGTCTTCTGAAGCTTGCCCTGAATGCACACTGAAATGCAAAAAATGTGCACATTCATTCAAAAATAATAGACCGATTCACATATTTTTAAGGGGAAATTACTGGCACAAAGATGTAGAGTCAGCAGTTACCCACAAGAAGGCATCTATTGAAAGAGAAGGGTATAAATATATCTATAAATTTTCATGAGAAGGCTTTTGTTTAAAAATGCTCTCAAATGAAGAATGAGAATGGAGCAACCCAGTTTAAGGTTGGCAAAACGATGGACAATTGAGGGATTCATTCATTCAGAGCACTTTTGAACATTATGGATCCCGGATCTGCGTACCTTCCGTCGCGCGCTTAAGACGTTCCTATTTCATCAAGCTGGCCTGACCTAAATTTTCCTCTTTTAAATGGGAATTTTAAGTTTGGTTTTAAATTATTGGGGTTTTAAAATGGTTCAGCCAAATTTATTTAATTTGTTTTATCTCTATTTTAAATTTTGTATCTATATGTTTTATTTTACAGCTGTTCACCGCCCTGAGTCCTTTGGGAGTACGGTGATATACAAATTTAATTAATACTACTACTACTACTACTACTACTACTACTACTACTAATAATAATAATAATAATAATAATAATAATAATAATAATAATAATCGGAACAGCTTACATCCTCCGACGATACCTTAACAGTTCCTAGGTCCTTGGTTAGGACTCGAGCTGCTGAGCTATTAACCAGCCTCAAAAGCTGTGAATCTCACTAAAGATTAACTAATAATAATAATAATAATAATAATAATAATAATAATAATAATGGTTTAAACCAGGGGTCTCCAACCTTGGCAACTTTATGACTTGTGGACTTCAACTCCCAGAATTCCTCAGCCAGCATGCGCAAGTCGTAAAGTTGCCAAGGTTGGAGACCCCTGGTTTAAACCATCTCGTGGGCAACAGGATGTCTCTCCTTGTGCTCTACTAAAGTGGTTCAGTGATCCTTTATTTCTTATTTAAAGCTTATATTATGCCACAAACCTATTTGCCTAATGGAATCTTACTAAGCTATTATTTCCCTTCCTGTTAGTCAGCCTAGCTAACTACATTGCCTATTCCTGGCTTCTGTATTTGCATGCCACTAAATTGACTACCTCATGTTCGTTTCTATCTTTCCTACTTAAGCATCTTTTAAATCCATTTAAACTCCAATTAGCCTTGTTTTGTTTTTTTGGAGGGGGCAAGTTGTGCTGTGAATTCTCAGGAGCAAGTCGGTCAGTGTGACAATCAAAATGAGCCAGACAAAACATGTGATCCATCTGAGATCTATGTCAATTATTTATTTTCCCTCTTTTTCTAATCAAGGGAAATGCAGATGTCACACTAACTTTTGATAAAGTCTGCTGAAACTTAAGGTTACTCAGTGACCTGCACCCAGCAGTGCTGCCAAATTGGTTCCTCCTCCCCCTCCTCCTCCTCCTCCTCCTCCTCTTCCCCCTTTTGATAAGGCACTCTGGGGAAATGTATTAGTGTCAAGCTATGATGTTAGCAGCAAGAGTGTTGAATCAGTAGAACATAAGGACAAGGCTGCCATCCTGTGGTTAACCTAAACCTTGCTGCTTTTAATATTACTATTGCTAACTATTAATCATTTGTGGTAGGGATGCGGTGGCTCAGTGGCTAAGGCGCTGAGGTCAATCGAAAGGTCAGCAGTTAAGTGGTTTGAATCCCTAGTGCCGCATAACGGGGTGAGCTCCCGTTACTTGTCCCAGCTTCTGCCAACCTAGCAGTTCAAAAGCACGTAAAAAATGCAAGTAGAAAAATAGGGACCACCTTTGGTGGGAAGGTAACAGTGTTCCATGTGCCTTTGGCATTTAGTAATGCCAGCCACATGACCACGGAGACGTCTTCGGACAGCACTGGCTCTTCGGCTTTGAAATGGAGATGAGCACCGCCCCTAGAGTCAGGAACAACTAGCACATATGTGCGAGGGGAACCTTTACCTTAATCATTTGTGGTAGCTAGCAATATAAATAGAGACACCACATCTGGGCTGCCAAAATCCAGGTAACCACCAGATGATGGGGGAAAAGGAAAAAGAAGGAAAAAGGGGGCAAGCTGTTGCCCCCACCCTGTGGAATATCTAACCCCCAGAGGTGAGCTCCTCCTCCTCCTCCTCTTTGCTTAAATTGGAAAAGTAGACTGAGAGTCACACTCCAAACCTGTGGATGACCGTGGAAAAAGAGTGGCCGGCAGGCAGAAACTGAACTCAATGTGACTTAAAGTTAAATGCACTGGAAGTAAAAGTTCTGCACTAAGATGCATTTAGCCAGAACTGGTGCAGAATTTGGCTTCTGCTTGAAGAGCAGGTGGCAACCATGGCCAAGAGATCACTTACACTTGTGTACCAATTGTCAGCCCCTCTAGGTAGACCAGACCAGGAAAACTTCCAAGGGAAGGTTAGAACTACTTTTATATGGTCATTATAAAAATGTTGTTGAGACTTTGGAAAGAATGAAGAGAAGAGCAACAAAGTTGATTAGGGACCTGGAGACTAAAAGATATGACAAACAGATGCAGGAATTGGGTATGGCTATTCTAGAGAAAAGAAGTCCTAGGGGTGACATGATAGCAGTGTTCCAATATTTGGAGGGCTGCCACGAAGAAGAGAGGTCAACCTATTTTCCAAAGCACCAGAAGGCAAGACAAGAAACAATGGATGGAAACTAATCAAGAAGAGAAGCAACATAAAGCTAAACAGAAATGATCTAACACTGAGAACAATTAACCAGTGGAATGACTTGCCTTCACAAGTTGAAGGGGCATCATCACTGGAGGCTTTTAAGAAGAGACTGGACAGCCACTTCTCTGAAATGGTAGAGGATCTCCTGCTTGAGCAGGGGGTTGGACTAGAAGACCTCCAAGGTCCTTTCCACCTCTATTGTTCTGCATTCTGGTGGGGGTTTGCTAAATCATTTGGGAAAGCCTGTACTATAAGGTAGGGCAGCTACAGTGCTTCTGAGGTCCCATTAAGTGGCAGAATTTAAAGAAAGGGACTTGGACTGTAACTACCCTACAGGGGTGGGTTCTACTTACCTTTATTACTGGTTCGCAATGGGATTGCGTTCGTGCGCTTGTCTATGATGACATCCGGGGCTGTGGGTGGAGCCTCCCAACGGTTTTACTACCAGTTCTTGCGAACCAGTCTGAATCGGGGGCAACCCACCACTGCTACTCTATCCAATCCGGTAGAACAGGTAGGTATTCTCAGAGAGACGCGGCCTCATAAATAACTGCAAGTATGGCATTTACATTGTCAGTACTCTATGATGGCCATCAATGATATAGAGAAGAAGCTATAACGTGACTTTGTAAGAGACAGGTTAAGTGTGTGCAAAAGGGCTTGAATGCAAAGCTAGACTTGAACAGGGAGAAAGGGACTGCTGATACAAATAACCACCACACCATAACCAAAAGCAACAGGAACAATGGGAGATGAAGAAAGTTCAGTGGCAAACATTGCCTGCAAAAATTAAAAACCCCTGGCATCTCCAGCTAAATGGAAATGGGTAGTATATGGAATAAAGTTCTGCTTAAAACTCAGTCTACATATTATGGTACAGAGAGAGAAAGAACTTGATGTGCAGGGAAGCTCCGAGTTGCTCCCAGTGTGGCTTTTTGCTCCAAAGAGGGCTGACTAGCCATCTGCTGGAGATAGTTTAGAGCTGAGATTAGTCTTGATAACCCTTCCAAGTTTATAATTTTGTGACAGCGTGACAAATTCTCTGTGTATACATATGTGTGTGTGTGTTGTGTCAGGCTGACATTTCATATCTTTATAGAGATGATACCCAAATGTTTATCGTATTAGGTCATGTATGTTACTCCTCTAATCTAAATAAATTTAAGTTTAAAAGGAGATGGACACTGTCCAGGAGCAACCACTAAAAAATTAAGATTCTTTTAAAAAAATAAATAGGAAATGATCCTTTGATTGTTTGATCCAAACATCTGACAAAGGCTTCTATAAAAAAAAGTAGAGAGGCCTTCCTAAAGTTAGTTAATTAATTTTCCATATATACATCCAAGTTTCCTTTTTTTAAAAAAAATCTTGCCATCGTTTCTTTTTCTGAAGCAGATAAAGTCCATTTATACCTCCTCAAGTGAAAATACAATCTTTCAAATTCTTTTTTTTAAACTCTACAAATCAAGTTGTCATAAAAGTAATTATATCCCAGATAAAACATTAGGCTGACAAAAAAATATGAATATTTTTTGAATCAAATAATCACATGATTAAACTGATCAGTTTGTATTGGTGCTGAAATAATTAATGAAGCAAGTCTTTTTTTTTTTCCATCT
This sequence comes from Pituophis catenifer annectens, assembly GCF_029215685.1. Classification (NCBI taxonomy): domain Eukaryota; kingdom Metazoa; phylum Chordata; class Lepidosauria; order Squamata; family Colubridae; genus Pituophis; species Pituophis catenifer. The sequence continues at coordinate 18,029,483 of NW_027256887.1, read as the reverse complement.
GCCTTCTGAAGGCCAGAATTTATCTCCTGAGTTTTATTCCATCTTAAAATCCTGAATATTTCATTTTTTCCCTCTTAAAGAAATTGCTTTACAGGTACCAAAAAAGCCAAAAAAAAAAAAAAAAAAAGCCAACAACAAAGCAAGGCCACAAGAGGCAAAGCTAACCTTATCCTGCTTTAGCCTTCCCCATGATAGACAGTGTGGTCTTCTCTGGCTTAAATTCTCAGCCAGGTTAGATATTGAAGGTCCCAAAATTCTCAACCAATTTTCTGGAAGGCAATTATCTTCAGAACCATCACCACCCTTGCAAATCCTGCTTGGGGTTTCAATTGATGATTTTGGTTATATAAGTCACACTCATCTCCTTTCTTCTCTTTATATTCATTCACACACACACTCACACACACACACCACACAGATGAGTTAATATAGAAATTATTAAATATTATTATGCCCATTAAAAAAGAAATCATAGGGCTCTGTAGTGAAACGTTCAAGCCCCACAATTTTCTCTGTACAACATGCAGCCTTCACAGTACAGATGCCCTCCGTCTGTTGTGATTTTCTTTGCATCTCTTTCAGATGGCACATTTGTCTATATTTCACACCCTTCTGGACACAGTGACAGCTGCTTACAGACTTTAAGTATCTGCTTTCTTGTTTTAAATTTTTACCCTCATATGGTAGTTTGATTAACCACACCAAAACTTAACAAATGTAATAATAAAAATGCAATTACTACTCTCAGTGGTACTATTTAAAATAGCGCATTTTAAAAGCAATCAGACTGAAAATTTGCAGCCTCGTTTGGATGCGTATGGATTTTTTTCCCTTCAGTTTTCAATCCTTTTTTTTGTCTTTGAAGTGAGCTACTTACCATTAATAGTCAACAAACCTAAGCACCGTAGCAAACTCTAATATGCATTTTTGCACTCTAATATTCTCTGTCAAATCTGTGAAAATCTATGCAACCATTTATTTTTAACAATGTTCTTGGATTTCAATGTCTTTCAGTGTTCGTGATGAATATTTATTCTAGCTTGCCATCAGTTTTCACGGTGTTGTAAAGATAACCAAAGGTCAGATTCCTTATTTTGAGCACTTTATTATCTAAATTCACATGGAAGGAAAGGAAAGGGAACGGTGGAATAATAAAGAAACAAAGTAAAGTTACTTCAGCGACCCATATGGAAGCTGAGAGAGCACAAGAAGAGCTATAGAATATTTTAAATCCCCCAAATTGCAGAAATAACAAACATTTCACACTACCTCTCCCTAAAGACTATGTAAACATCTAAATTTATGTGAATGGGTCAATATGTTCCAAATAAAAGGTTGCTATGAAACTATAAAACAAGCTGGCTGGGAAACTCTGGGATTTGCAGCCCACACATAGAATTATAGAATTATTAGAGAATTCTTTATTGGCCAAGTGTGATTGGACACACAAGGAATTTGTCTTTGGTGCATAGGCTCTCAGTGTATATAAAAAGAGAAGATACATTTGTCAAGAATCATAAGGTACAACACTTAATGATAGTCATAGGGTACAAATAAGCAATCAAATCATAGTAGGAAACAATCAATATAAATCATAAGGCAACAAGTTACAAGCATACAGTCGTAAGTGGGAGGAGATGGGTGATAGGAATGATGAGAAGATTAATAGTAATGCAGACTTAGTGAATAGTTTGACAATGTTGAGGGAATTATTTGTTTGGCAGAGTGATGGCATTCGGGAAAAAACTATTCGTGTGTCTAGTGGTTCTGGTGTGCAGTGCTCTATAGCGTCGTTTTGAGAGTAGAAGTTGAAACAATTTATGTCCAGGATGTGAGGAGTCTGTAGATATTTTCACAGCCCTCTTTTTGACTTGTGCAGGATACAGGTCCTCAATGGAAGGCAGGTTGGTAGCAATTGTTTTTTCTGCAGTTCTAACTATCCTCTGAAGTCTGTGTCTCTCTTGTTGCGTTGCAGAACCAAACCAGACAATTATAGAGGTGCAGATGAACATCTTAAAGTTTTTGAAATTAAGAACGCTATTTTGAAGCATAAGTGACCATCAAGGTGTCCATGGCCACCCACCCACCTAAGTTTTTGCCCTATTTCTCAATAACTTTTGTTTTTTCTGTTTTATTTTTTAGGTTCCTCAATTTAAATTTTTATGAAAAATTATTTCCAAAGCAAACATACAATTTCATATTTACTTCCAAAAATGCCTCTGGGCCTATTGATGTGTTTGGATAGTAAAAAAAATTCTGCATTCCAGAATTTTCTTTCAAACAATGCCTCGCACCTAGAAAAAAGATCTAAATTGGTAGAGAATAATCCATGTGGATTAGAGAAGGTAAGAGGAGCCTTTAGTTACTAACTTCCTTTGTGATAGGAAGGAGTTTGGTGAAATTTTAGTATCTGCGGTTCTATCCATTTGGAAGGCACTGTAGAAAATTTCTCTCATTGACCAGTTACATTGACCAACGGGAAACAAGACTAGGGTCTTATCCTATTTCAGACTCATCAAATATTAGTAACCAGATGTTGTTCTATGGAATTCAAGTCTTCTGCTGGGAATTGAACTCATGGACCACTGCACTTTATATAGTCCATTAGCTTTAGGGGCTATTCTGGTTTTGGCACTTGGTGGTGTTACATGAAGAGGTTTATAAAATACACGAGAAAGGTATATATAGTTCACCTTCCCATATGTTCCCAGAGAAGAAATATATACTTGGTTCCATTATATTATCTCCCCATGTAGTGATGTTTGACATGACTTCCATCTCTCTTGGGGCAGGTCTGTATTTTTATATAATGTATATCTTGTGTGGTGTTTTCAGTTATATGAACCATTCAGAGGGAAGCCCTGCTGTACTTTGCCAGCATCCTAAAACAGGAAAGCTCATTTTGTTGAAAAGGAATCCAGTAGTTGTCAGTCTGGAATGGATGTCCAGAGCATTTGGCATCCTCAAGTCAATTGGCTTACTGCTCTCTCCACCATGAGCTACTTCATGGTCAGAAGCAGGAGTATATTTCACATCATTCCAACAGGCGTCACGTTCAAGTGCCCAGAATAAAACTGGTGCTTGGATACTTTATTACAAGTCCATAGGAAGAAAAAGGTAGACCGCAGAGCTAAATGACTTAGAAAGGATTGAATTAATTACAATACATTAAAGTTAGAATGAAAAAAACAAACACTGAGATTGTTATAGCAATGCTCTACAGCTAAATTAAAAACCTAATGGTGGTGTAAAAGCAATTAGAACTGTGCCTTCAACCCCTGTGGATCTTTGGTTGCAGGAAAATCATTAGATATTTGATCAAGGTAATTTGCTTTCATATTTCCTAATAACTGGATATCAAACCTTGTAGAGGTCAATTAATAGATTGTATTAGCTTGCTTTAGCTAAGGCGGTTAACCAAAATCTTTCCCAAACTTTAATGTTTATTTAATGTTACAAAAAGGAATCTTATTCAGAGCATTCTTCTTCATTGCAATCTAATCAATATAAGAATGTTGGTTTTATTCACATGTTGGTTTTATTTATTTATTAACACCCACTGTAATCCCTAAATGCCCAAGAAATTAGTAGAATATAAGCAAACAAATCAAATAAGCAAAGACCCTTTGCAGGATGTGGGCCTATTATATTGAATGATTAATTTCAGAAATAGTTTTTCTGAAATTTCCTGTATGTTTGTCTGGCCTTCTTAGAGAAAGGGTAAGCTTAAAAAGGTACTTTTTATACATATGAAAGAATGAGTTAATAATTCCAGAGAACCTCTATAGAAATTCTATAGAAATATGGCAAGCAACAGAAGAATCAGCAAAAGTTCTAATCAAACTACCAGTATGTCAGAAAATCAGAAGAATGATTGGCCAACAGATTGGAAGAGGTCCATCTACATATCAGTATCAGGGAAAGGAAGCAATAGAGTATACAAATTATTGCACAATATCCTTAATTTTGCACACTAACAAAACAATGTTTAGGATCATCCCCTGAAGATTACAGCACTACACGGAAAGGGAGATATACCCAAATGTCCAAACTAGCCTTAGAAAAAAGATGAATAATAACTTTGCTCTGTTGATGCTATAATACTAGGCCAGGTGAAAGAAAAAAAAAGGAAAAAACAAAAGGAAAAAAGATGATCAGGAGCAAGGTTGATGGATATAGTAGTAGCAATGAATGTAAGTCTGGAAGATCTGAAGAACCAAGTTGGGGACAGGGCATCCTGGAACATTATCTTTTGATCACTAAAGTTGACTTTGACTTATATAATCAATCAATCAATCAATCAATCAAGACATATATGGCATTGTATACACATTTGTGGTAGATCTGGCCATTTTTACCAACAGTTAAAGAATAGTGACCTGCAGAAATCTAGATTTGAAGGGGAGAAAATGATTCAGAGGGCACACTCTTTGCCCCTGTTGGCACTTCCTCAAAGAAGTTCCTTAAAATAGCCACATGATTCCAGGAAAATATACATTTTATTTAAGAAGATTCTGGTGGGGAGACATGTATACAGGTCCCATGCTCTTAGCTATTCTTCCTTTTCAAATCTGGATCCCTGAACAAGCAATAGAAGAAAATTGCTATTTTCATTTCCTTCCCCACGGGGCCAGGTCTCAAAAAGAATGCTTCTGTGCTAAGAGCCAACCAGCTGTTGCCAGACACTAGTACATGACTGAAACTTTTGTATGCCAGAGCCATATGTGTGTTTACCAGCCTTCTGCTAGCCCATCCTGTCATTAATGAAAGAGTAGCAACCAATTATGCAAAACGTATGCAGCTTTTTAACTCTGTCTGGACTATTTTAATTGGCTCTTTTTGTTGCTGTTGTTTTGTCTTTCTGGTGATTTATAGAGCTATGACTTTGGGCTTCTGATTTATGGTGGAATGTTCTTGCATTCTAAAACCTACAAAATCCTTGATGCCTGGATCGTTTAGACTGAAGAATGGGTTACAGATTCGAAGAACAAATGAGAGCTCCAGCTGATTTGTTTTTCACTTTTGAAAAAAAGAGACGCCCTGATTTTTGTAAGGCAGAACTTGGCGTTTCACAAGAGTCAATTCATCCATTATCAACAGAGACAAAATGGAAACAAGAGACACAACAGGTACAATAAAAAGAAACACAACCTCATAAATTTCTTTTCAAATTTAAAAGGATTTTTTTGTGTGCCAATAACAGGATGAAGAGATCTCAAGTTGTACCATACCTGTCCTGGATTTCACACACATGCACACATGCAAAACACAATGCACACACACTGATCCAGGGCTGGTAACTTAATATATAATATGTAGACTATTTCGTCAATTAAAGTCTGGGTTTAACCTGATCATGTATCATCCTCAGAAAGAAATACATTGTTCAAAGGGTGATTTTCAGCAAAGACTTGAAGTTTATGTTAAATAATCCTCGTGAATGATGACACAAGTGTGCTAGGAATGACTCTTCACCTTGGAATTTCAAAACTGCTTTGAACTTGAAAAAAAAGTCCCAAAAAATTATTGGAAGATGGGCCAGGCACAAATCTAACAGGGCTTCACTCAGTGGTGGCAGTTTGTTTTAAAGCAAAGGTCACAAAAATAGGTAAGGGAAGGGAGCTGTTTTATCCTTGCTGGGGGAAAAAACAACCTGCCTTTTTATTGAAGATGTCTTGATGGCTTCCCTCTTGCTCAATCTTTCCCCCGAGTGACGGGTGCAATTTCATTTTGTAAGGCACTTTTATTTTTCAAAAACAAACAAACAAACAAAGGATGGTTAACCAAGAGGGACACTTACTTCAAATGTTCAGCCTTTGTTGGCTATTGATTCCTAAATATCGGGAGTTGCTTTTTAGCAGGCCACATTACTGGATGCTGAAACAGAAATTCTGGTAAACTGAAGCTACCATCAGTTTGTCTAAAGATATTAAAGAGAGTTTGGCCAGTCATATATTCTTTTCTCATTAGAGAAATATCTCGTAGGCATTAATATTGCAATCATTTTTAAGTGTCCATTAATCTCAGTGTAATATTCATTTTAACTACATTGATTTTACCCAAAGAATCAATAGATGTTTTAATGCCCATTTGTATCTATCGATTTATATCTTGATATGAAATGTATTTATTTATATGAATGGCTCCATTGTTAGGTGCCCATTCCTATCCTCTTTTTACCTAGGGTTGGTATATTTGTTTTTATAATTTTAATTTTAATCTGTATTTCTTATTTTTATATTGCTTGTTTTTATATTCGTTGTTCAATGGTTATATGCCACTCAGAATCATGTTTTGTAAGATGTGATCATTAGGAGTTGAAAATGACCAGATGGCACATCATCATCATCATTTATATCTTAATGTATATCAATATTTAGAAATTTTCAGGCAACATCCATCTCTCTCTCTCCCTCCCTCCCTCCCTCTCTCTCTCTCTCTCTCTGTCTCTGTCTCTGCCCTAGTGCTCTCGCTTTTGCTCTTTCTCTTTTCCCCCCATGTATGTGTTCTCTCTCTCTCTCTCTCTCTCTCTCTCTCTCTCTCTGTGTGTGTGTGTGTGTGTGTGTAAAACATTAATGGATAGCAGCTACTATGCAGTAGAACATATGAGTGTACTTTAGAGAGAAACATATGAGTTAGGAGCATAAGCTTTAAAAGTACTCTGAAGCTTGCATGGGAAAAAAATAATAAAGATAAGCTTTATTTAGGGAATACAGTCCAAGTTCTGTTCTCATAAACATACTCTACTGGAATAGAAGGATTGGCTGGGAATAACTTTACCAGACTTTTGATAAATTGTTTTTGATAAATTGTTGCCATTTTGTGAGAATCTCATAGGACATTTCATAATACCAAATGTGCCCACTGACTCAAGAGTTTTGACTACATCTGAATAGAATCCAGTATAGCTATACCTTTAATGAATACCAACTTCAGCCTGTTTGATTGAGCTAGACTAGTAAGCAATAGCCATGTCTATGGGAAGCTCTTGAGGAAAGAAAGGAAAAAAACTGTTTTAAAGTCTGAGATTTTTAACTGTGTTGAGTTTCAAAAAAATTTACATTTTGAGAAGAGACCAGCATATTAATCCTGATGGATAAACTCTTTAAGAAGATTAAAGGTGTAATCACTGTAAACAAATTTGAGATTTTTCTGCTAAGGGTTTCCATAGGGCTATCAGATCTGGCCTGGAAAATTCAGGACGAGTGAAAGCACACTTTAATGGGCATTCATATGCAGGCCACATCATAGCTTAATTCTGAATTGTGATGCAAGGTAGTATAAGGAAACAAAGTTCTACAAAATGAAAAACAGAAACAGATCCCAGTTGTCTTATTTGAATGGAAAAGGAGTTCTATTTTCACCAGACAATTCAAATATATTTTGACTTCTCCACTAAAGCATTTCCAGCTGCCACACAATTTTAGGTATCTAAATTTTGAAGAACACTTTTTATGTTACCTGAACTTCATGGATGAGGAGACTCTGGAAAACTTCTCTCTACAAAATGGTATTTCCCTAAATATTTTTTGCATCAATCTCCCACACATGAAATAGAGAAGCATATCAAAGGAGAAGTAGGAGAAATCAAAACCTACAATTACTACCGTAGCACCTTTGAAGACCACAAAGAAGTAAATGGGAAGTCTTAACATTACTGTTAAATTTCATAATTTATCCGTTATGAAAGTTAATTAAAGGCTTATTGTAAAATAACGTATAGAACTTTTTGTTTCCCACTGCAACACTATTCTGGTTACTGCAGTAGATGTAGAGCAAAAACTGCCCTATTTTGCACTGATTTTTCTCTCCTAGCATTTTGCCAAGAAGCTCAGCATTCACAGAATTAAATACCTTCCTCTTTATTTTACCCTGGGTTGCAAAAACGGGACAGAAGAAATGCAAGTACAAAAGCTTAAGTGAAAAAGAGCACAAATCCCACTTCTATAGATCTGAATTGTTTAGGAATTCTAGAACAGGGGCTGGTCTCCATTGTCCAGTTGCTGATTCTCTGCCTTCCTGCCAAAACTATCACCAGTTAAAAATAAGAACATTTGACTTGCTCCTCTCTGGCTAGCAGAAACCGCAATGCAGATCTGTTTGAAAAATGTATGCTTCTTCTGCCTCAACTTCATTGTGCTTTTCCTCTTTGAAGGGGCATATACTTTAATAGTGTTAAACGTGATTCATATCATTCACTTTCCCTTGGGATTATATTCCTTCTCAACAGACAAAAAGCTCGACATAGGATTTAAATTAGACAACAGGAACTATCACTTTCCATGCTATTACCCTAATACCCTCCCTCCATCTCTAGCTAATAAACTAAAATTAAGCAAAGGGTCCATTACAATTAGAGCTGGCACACTTGCATTTTATTACTAATAAATTGTAGCTTCCTGCAGGAGAGAAAAAAAAGTTATTTGCATTTGAACACTGATCAGTCATCTTACAATGCTTTGCTATAGTGTATTTGTAAAAGGTGTTTTAGTAATTAGGATAGAAATTATTGAAACCAGATTCCAGACTGGTTTTTTTCTAACTCGTCTAAGTGTTTAAGACAGGCTATTCTGCAAAGCCTACGGTGCACATCAGATTAGTATACTTAAAACATATACAGTGCTTTTAAAACATCCCAATAGTATGGCTTTAGTTTGGGCTCCATCATTTATCATGGTAGAACATTCAGAGTTTTTCAGATTTTGTTCTTTTGGAACATGGAGTGTCCTGGATATTTCTGCAGCACCCAATCTATAGGAATATTCAAACAGAAAGTTCTAAATGTTTTGTCCTTAGCTTTGTATTTTACAAAATGAAATTATTCAAAGATTGCAAAAAAATGGTTTTGCCAGCACATGTAAGTAAAAAGGCTGTATATCAGTGGAAATTCAAAATAGCAGCCAGTTTATATAGTTTTGATCTTTTAATGTGCCTGAATCTCACAGAATTTTTATGGAGCTTTTAAAACAGAGGTCACCAACTTTTCGGACCTCAGGGACCACTGAATTCATAATTTTAAATCCCGCGGACCACTAATATGATCTGTCTAATGATCAGCTGGGTGGGCATGGCTAGGTGGTCATGTGATTGGGTGGTCATGGCCAAATCGATGTCACTCGTGTCGAGGGGCATCTCGCCAGCCTCTACTCACCCCTCCCTTCCCAGCCACTCCTCCCCTCCCCACCTGGGCTCCTTAGGGTCCCAACAGGAAGCAGTTGTTGGAGCTAAGCAGCCACCATGAGAAAGAATTGGCAAAACAGCTGGCTCAGTTCAAATTGGATCTGACCGAAAAGGAGGCTCAGTAGAAGCACCTCACTGAGGACTATGAGCATAGGCTTTCCAAGCAGAGGGAAGGCCTGCAGGAGTGCAAGGCCAGATACCAGCACCTGCAGGCTGAGATGGTCAGCCAGTTCCAGGCCATGATGCAGTCCCACTGGAATGAGGCCCTCTGGCTCTTCACCACCAGCGGCACTTCCCTTCAGCCTTCGTCCAAAGCCCCATACCAGGAGGCTGAAGTACACCCTGAGTTGGAATTTCTTTCCCCCTCTGACCCACACAAAAAGACCCTGAAGGGGGAAACTCTCTGCAGCAACACAAATGTTCATTGCATGTATCCAGTCCAGTGGCCGTAGTTTGAGGACCCCTTGTCAGGGGGGCAATTAATCCCATTCTGCTTTTGGGTAATTGCACCTTGATTAGAGAATGGATTGTGATCTTTCCTTGAAGTATACTTTAAGAAAACCAAGATATATTCTAATAAGCACATTTTATTATAAAGAAGTAAAAACATCTTACTAGCTAATTAATTACATCTTGGTAGCATTCCTGCCGGACCTCTCTTGGCCAGAGAACAAAGAAAGAGAAGGAAGAAAGTGAAGGAATGTGGACATGCGCAGTTAGCTTAGAGATAAGAACTTGGCAAGCTACGGTAAGTCTGAAAGTTCAAAAATAAGAGCTCATCTGGTAAATACAAAAACGCAGTGACACCCCTGATTTAGTGCAATATAAAAAATGCAAATAATTTTTCTACGGACCACCAAAATTTTCTCGTGGACCACCAGTGGTCCACGGACCATTAGTTAGTGACCGCTGTTTTAAAGGTAGGTTTGTGATTGTTTCTCAGCTCAAACCAAAACTAAACCTATCTCTGTGACTTCTTCAAAATCTTAAAAGCCATTTTAAAGTGATACAGAAGTCATGTTCTTCCTAAACATCAATCTTTTCTTAAAATCATTGTCATTCTGCATGTTTAGTGGGCTGAAATGAGGATCCTCAAATGTCTTCAGCAGCTCAGGTAGAACAGCTGCTTGTTAAATGATCTGAACCTAGCAAATCAGAATGTGAAAGAGTCTGGAGTTCAATCCTGTCAGGCTCAAGGTCAGGATTGACTCAGCCTTCCATCCTCTGAAGCTCAGTAAAATGAGGACCTTGGCATATAAATCTGGGTGCTATTATTATTGTTCAATAACAGTGGCTTTTGTGCATGTACAGAAGGCCCTGTGAAATGGATTGTCATTGTGGAACACCAAACCCTTCATACCATGGCAAAGCACAATAGACTTCTGCTAGCCAGAGTGCCTTCTAACAGTCACCCCGAAACTAAGAGCCCCAAGAAATCACAAATTCATTTCCGTAGACAATGAGTGAATGTGTAAGGATTTTGATCCTGACTGCCTAAAATTCATAAATTGTTCAATATATTATTAAATGGAATTAACTTAAACAGCACTGAAAAAGAAAAATAATACCCAGATTTATGGATTGTTTCTTTCAATTTAATCTGTTATGACAGGTCAGTGGAATTAATTTGCAGTTCCTTATTGTAAATCAAGCGAAGAGGAGTGATCATTTAGATCTTTAACACATTAGTCATTATCAAACAAACTGGTCCGTTTTCTTCTTAGGTCATCTTTCAAAGAAACAGAGCAACTGCACTACATTTATCATAGCTTCCCTGAGGGTTTCCCCCCTACCCCCGCCTCAAATTCCACCTTAAATTTGGATCTTGCCAAGATTGTGATTCATCAGAACAGCAAAGCACTTGGCAACTTTGAAAATACAGGTAATCCTTCTCTTATAAACATAATTGAGCCTGGAATTACAGTTATAAGAGGTTAGGCTGCAAGTTGAGACATCAGGAGACTGGATCCAATTTTTTGACATTTTTTGCAGTGGTCATTAAGTGAATACTCCATGGGCATTTTTTTTTTTTGCTGGAAACTGGAATTAAATGCTAGAAACCAGCAAAAAAAAACAAAAAACAAATCAGTCATGTGACTATAGGGCCCTGCGAACAGCAATGAAAGGGAGTTAGTGGCCATATGCCCAAAATCCAATCATGACCATGGGGATGGGGGACGGCCATCATAAAAAACAGGTGCTAAGTAGCTCTGGGGACATGCGCCATAATTTTGAACTGTCATTCAGTGGATGGTTGTAAGATGAGGACTTCTTGTATCATTAATTTGTCCCTAAAACTAACAAGAGATTTCAGTGATTACAATAATAATAATAGATCATTATTGTAATGTTATGTCATGTAACTTAACTTGATTTTTCACAAATTCTTCACTACAGAGTTTTGTGAGGGGATTGTATTCAAGAGAAAGGCTAAAAAGGGATACTACACGTGTACTGTTTACCAGTAAATATTATTTTGCCACTATAAATATTTTATCAAAGGTCAAAAACTACACACTATATGTAACATCCTGTACCTTTACACTAATTTAGAAGAAATATAACTTCCGTCAAGTTTAAATTCTATGTATATTCACATAAATTTTATATTCCCAATATTGTATTCATAATTTGTATGGACATAGGGATGTAAGCAGTATCATGCAAAGTTCAAAAACTTTTAACAATTTTTTAAAAAGTCTTAAAGCAGTTATGAGATGGCAATGATTAATGCCATCCTACAAAGGCATTATTTTTAAAGCAAGAGTTCAGAAATACCCAGGTTTCTTTAAAAAGTAAATAAAGAGTTGTCAGATCATTTTCAATAGATGCCTATAGAAATTAAAATTTCACATTTACTCTAAATAACAAAGGATAGGCTCTGACTTTTAGATGTAATGAAAGCAGATACAACTTATCTCTATAACTTAAAAAAACCCATACTCTTAATGTTAAAATCTGCATAGGCAAACATTATTTTATTACCCTTAAGTCCAGGTTTCCTTAGTAAGCAGATGTTATGGAGAGAGATGAAAAGATTTTTAAAAAATATTTCTTTTTTTTTGCTTTAAAAAAATAGAACCAAAGATAACCCATTTTTTTTTTTAAATAAAAAGATCTGGATAAAATAATTTGATTATGAAGACCCACCTAGGGCATCTTGGATATAAAAGTATTATTTATTTAAAGTATTACTAAACTATTACTTATGAAGCCTTTGGCAAAGCTAAAAAATGATTGAGAAGATACTAAACATAACTATATATTAATACTGTACTATATTGATGGCAGTTATTACAGAACAGAAACAGAACCTAGTTGGGCTTCTTACTGGAATTTAGGAATCCACCTTGGGAACAGAATAATGGCCTAGACCACGGGTGTCAAACTCGCTGCGTCATGTTGCTGTCACGTGACGCATCACAACTTTCTTCCCCTTGCAGAGCTGGGGTGGGCGTGGCCTGCATGTGATGCATCTGGCTCACGGGCCACCAGTTGGACACCCCTGCCCTACATAGAGCTTTATTTATCTTTAAAGTAGCTACATGCATATTTCTGGGCTCAACCATGAACTTTTATTGATCTATGTGACCATAAGTATCTAAATATAAGTGTGGACTTTAAATCCCACTTGTTTAAAAGAAAAGGACAGGGTAGGATGTATAGTGTATATCCAAATAAATTTTGTGGAACATTTTTTCTGGGATTTATTAGATTTAGATTAGATTTATTAGATTTCTATACCGCCCTTCTCCCGAAGGATTCAGGGCGGTGTACAGCAATATTAAAACACATATTTGCTTATAATAAGAGATGAAACAATGAGAAAAGGTGCAGTAGTATCACCATGCACTCTTCAAAAGGCAACATTCCCTTTCCACAGATATTTTCCTGGCAAATGGGAAATTATGGACCAATATCAATAAATAAAATTTGGGTATATAATATGCCTCTCCTAAATATATGCATCCTTTTAGTTCTTGGCCAAAGACCTTAAACATTATTTAGGATTATTTACTTTTCACAAAGGATTCAATGAAAGAACTCGAGAAGCCAGTTAATACATGCTAAATGTTACATTAGTAATAACATTTAACTTGCATTAGGAATTGATCCAGATACACGAAAAGCTCACTCTGCCTGCATTTACATTATCATTATATTAAGGCAAATATTGCAAATGGGCATGGGAAAGTTGCCATGGTAACAAGCATTTAAGTGATATATTTTCTCAACTGTAATATGAAAACTACATAATTAACAATTGCCATCTCAGTTGTTCAATGACTATCTTCAGCATCTCCTTTATTGGAAATAGGTTGCATTGCTAGTTTTGGATTACAGTATCCTATTCTCAGAATTGTCTGCAACAACTGAAGTATGCCCCCTAGTGGTTGAAAGTGAAAATATTTAATTGCTGCACTCAAGGTTTTTTTTAGTTGAGTTTTATTAACAAAGGGACTTCTCAATTATGAATGTAAGTCACATGTTGACCCAAAGTGTGCAAAGAACGTCAATCTCAATTGTGCTGAATAGAAAACAAAGCTAGATGAGAATATTTTTTCTGTAACAATACTGAAAGACCAGTTCAGCTACATACTTTGCTGCTGTTACATTTATCTGTGGGATATTTAAATATCTATGTGCTTAAGAGGGAAGCACATAGTGCTACTCTCTGAGCTTGATTGCTTTTTTGCAGACATTTTATTACCCAAACTAGATAACATCATCAGTAGAGTGAAATGTCTGCAAAAAAAAAAACCCCAACCATGCTCAGAGAGCACAAGCAGTCCTCATTTCAACCATTACATTCTCCTTTTTTGGTGCTTACGAGTCTTTGCATCAGTTTATATATTAGCAATACTTAAAACAGCATAATCGTGTAAGACAACTGCATTATTTAGACCTATATGAATAATCTCTGCTTCATCTGGAGCAGCGTATCCTTTTCTCTTGATCATGTATATATCATAACGTGTCAATCTGACCTGACCGAAGCCATTTTGAAGCTTCAGCGTTGCCAAACTGAAGCTGAGGGATGGGGGGGGGGGAATAGAAATAGCTGGGGTTTTGTAGCCAAAACAAAATACTTTCCCCTGGGAACCAAGGATATTCCCACAGGTGGCCAGAGAGCAGTGAAGTTACCAGGCAATCAGATGGCACCTTGATTGGACCATGTGACTGATTGGGAAAGGGGGAAAACAGGGGTGAAATTAAAAAATTTCCCCTATCGGTTCAGTGGGTGTGGCTTTTTTGGGGGGAGGTCATGTGACTGGGTGGGCATGGCCAACTCAACATCACTCACATCGAGGGGCTCCTCACCGGCCCCTCCCCTCCCAGCCACTCCTTGTCACGAATGGAAGGAAAATGGGAAGAGGAATATTCCTGCCTACCATCCTTCCCTCAGTCTGTGCTGAGATTGCGGAATGGATGACAGGCAGGAAAATCCCCTTCCCCATTTTCCTGCCTTTCACAAAAACGGCTCCATTCCAGCTGCTCCCCCCTCCCCCTCCCGGGGATTGCCTTAAAGGGACAGGCTGCAGCAGCTCCGTTCTGAATGGAGGGAGAAAAGTTAGCATTCTCTCTGCTGCATTTAACATTGAATTCTGTAGAATATTGAGCGGCCGGAAGAGGTGAGCGGCAACCGGCCGGGCATGGGTGGGGCCAAGGAGGGGTAATTACTACCAGTTCAGCGAACTGATGCCCATAATCCCTAGCGGTTTGCCCAAATGGGTAAAAACTGGTAGGATTTCACCCCTGGGGGAAATCTTTTACTTTTAATGAGGTGAAAACTGTGGGAACCTTCAGAGTCGGTTTTCACCAGTCTGTGTGAAAATGATATATCCAATAAAACTATTCTTTGAGGAATCTCCCTGCCTCGTAGTTCTGTTTGCTATGGGTGTATTACTTGGAACCCGGACAGTAAGTTGGACAAGCATTTCACCATGTACCATATTTTTCTGAAGCACAGAATTGATTTATGACACCCCAACACCTCATTTGCTCCCAATACAGAATGTGACAAAAATTATAAACTTTTTTTTTCATTTTTGAGAATAGCTGAAAAGTGTATATTAAGGCTTGAAGATTTTGTGGGTAGGGTTTGGCCAAGGAACAAAACGTATTTTTTAATGATTTCACATGTCTTACAGTATTCATTTCAGCCTACAATTCCCTTCCCACAATACAGCTCCAAAAGGCCCAAAGTGTAGATCTGGCTACTCATCATGCATTCCCAAGGCAGGTCACAAAGTCCAGATATGAACTCCAGGTATAAAAATGTTGCACCAGCAGCAGGCAAACGATTCAGGTGCTACGTGAGCTGACAACTGGCTTCTAGGAGCATTTTAATGATTCCATATAGCTGGCTGAACTGTTTGATCTCAAAACCAGCTTATTTAATTTCTTAAAGGTGATGATCAGAATGTTCTTGTATTGGACTACACTATGAATTTAAATATACCTTATTTAAACACATCTAAAATCTTTTCGTGGGATTGTAAATTTTTGATGATGTAGTCTGATTTTGACTTACCTGTATTCATCTGTATTCAATTCATCTACATATTTTCTTTTAAAGTGTAAAAGCAATTGAAAATTAAGATATATCACATTCTGTTTTCTAATTTAATGGACCTAAAGAACAGTTAAGTACTCATTTGTTCCTAAAGATAATTTCTTCTATTTTGATGGACAGGGGCTTATTCCAATAGAAATTTAGAACTACCATTTTTACAATATAAAGCTGAAGTCTTAAATTAATGAGGTATCATTGGTATTATGAGCTACCAATGATGAGTAATATACTTTAGACACATAAAAATGATTTTGAGAACTAAAAATGAATACCATCACATAAGGCTTACAGAAAATACAAAGCAGCCACAATAAATCTTTAATGACAAAGTTGACCATCAAGATTTTACTCATTTTTTCCAAATGCCAGTCTTCTTTTACCAACATTGAAAAAGAATTAAAAAAAGTCCAAATCTAAGTCTTTCATTTGCCAAGTATTTTCCTTTTCTATTGCTCCACAAATGACGAATAGTGCTGAAATGGGCACAATCCATTCAATTTAAGCAAATGTCACTAATCACTTCTACTAGGATAGAAGTACTAGGATAGTATAACGCCTGGATAAAAAGTAGTCGTTCTTATTTTGTACAGAAATGCAATTTTAAGCACAATTTTTCATTTATTTCCAAAGGGAATCATACTGGCAACCTGCACTTATATAACACCATTTACATATCGCCTTGGATAGTGGTTTTCAGCTCAATAATTTAAGGGTTAGATATCGATGTCTCATCTTGGAATGTGGATCATAAGTCTTCATGGATATCAGATGAACTTGTATTTGCTGATGTTTTCTCTTCTGTCAAAATGAATAAATCTTAATTAAAAGTAATTCCTATGCAGTTACACTACTGCTATTGCCTAGTATTCAGAAGTGCCAATGCTTGTGTGGAAAGTGTATAGATGCGCCCAGGGAGAGCAGTGGTTTATTTTTCTTTACGTTGGCAAGATACCATTCCAGAGAGACCTTGTCTACTCTTGTGCTGGCAGGAGAAATGGAAAGCCCTTAAAAGCACATGGAATATTGTGCATAAGGTGGAGGTCTTGCCATATTTTTTTAAAGCAGCCAGTACATCTACTGTGTTTCTCCAAAAATAATAAGGCCTGGTCTTATTTTCTTTTCGGCCCCCCAAAAAGCACCAGTTCTTATTTTCAAGGGATGTCTTACCTCCTTGCCTTAGGATCACCGCAGCCATGCCTGACATGCCCTGACACCTGTCATGCCACTGCCCGACTTCTGTGGCTGCTCGTGGCCAGATGCTGCGAGGCTCGTAGGAGGCTGCATGGCACATTGTGCTGTTGTGCATGTGAGAGGCGGCATTGGTGCAGCCCTGCTGCATTCTACTGCGAGCAGTGGCACCGGCGTGATGCACCATGTGCCGTCTAGCCATGAGCGGCGGCACCAGTGCGATGCACCACATGGCATCCACCCGCAAGCAGCCGAAAGCGGCTGCAGAAGAAGTTGGGCAATGGTGCGACAGGTGTCGAGGCATAGGCCTGGCTGCGGCAATCCTAAGATAAGTGGGTGCAGGATGCTCCACCCCACCACTCCCGTTCTAGCTTGATTTTTACACCTGCGCCTCATTCCACCTCATACAACCAGATGGTGGGTGGGGATTTATTAGAGTTTATTTTGGAGGTAGGTCTTATATTAGGCACAGACGTGAAAATCGGGCTAAGGCTTGTTTTTTGGGTAGGTTGTATTTTCAGGGAAACACGGTATATATTCTCTTTTTAAAACCATATGAATGTAAACCCAATACATCAGTACTAAGAGAATAATGCAGACAGGAATGTACACTGTCATCATTAAATATTCTGCTATATAATTCACAATGTTGGATCTGCAAGGATGTCTATACTTACAGGTGGTACAGTCTAAGTTTCTGAAATCCTTACTGTGGATTCTTTGCTTGACTTCTAATACACTTCTTAAGCTGAACTTGACCGTACCACAGTTGAGACTCAATCGTGGCTTAAATAAATTTGGGGAGCTGAATCTCTAGCCTACTTTTTGGTAGATACTCGTCTGTTACATTGCATAACACAATCTTCTCAGCCCGACTCTTCCTTTTGTTCTCAACCTTATTTTAGCATTCACCAACCTGTCTTCTTAATGTGATGCCTTCCATGTTGGATAACCAACCTCAGAATTCCCACTCTAGTTGGAGAACAGGCTGGAAACGGTTAACTTAGGTTGACATAATTATTGGTACAAAATTACTATGAGTTTCATGGCAGGATTTGATCTTTATGATTTTGTTCAATACCAGAAAAGATACCAGGAATCAATCAGAAAATATAGTGATCAGCTTAAAATGTAAAAATATATATTTAAAGGGAAATGTAAGAACACTGAAATTTTCTTTGGATCAGTAATTATTACCACACCACTCTCCCCACTAAATCCCACTGGAAAGACAGTCACTCGCCTGCTTTTATGGATGGAACACAGATGCCTTCTTTGTCTTCAAAGCCCTCTGAGCAGATACATTTGTAACCTCCTGGAGTATTAATACAATTTGTATTTTCGCCTGTGCATACTTCTTCAGTGTGTAAGCACTCATCTATATCTACAAAAATGTATGGTAAAATGAAATTTAACAATATGCAGGTGAATTATTAAATAAAATTAACAGTTTCAAAAATGTTGTATATCCACGATGTTATAATAATCTAACCTGTGCATGTTTCTTCTTTCATTTCGTAGCCAGTTACACAGCTTTTACATTTATTAGGCCCTTCTCCTGTACATCCCAAGCAGCTGAGATCACATGCTAAAATGTAAAATAGAAATTCCATTACGATGGAGTCTTGGTCTCTTTGAGTGTAATTATTTGCTCGGAGACATTTCATTACACAACTAGGTAACATAATTGGAGTGAGTGTGGGGTTTGCTGCCTGTTTATATATAGTAACATGTCATTACATTTAACAGGACAGGCATGATTAGCTAGAGAAAATGCAAAATTAATGGACACACAATTAATGAGGCAATAGTTACAATCATGACTAAGGTATTTGTATAAAAATATTTGCATTAAGTTGGGTCCTCAGTCATGTTTCCCCCATTGAAGCGTATTAGGGAAATCTGAAAGTGCACACACAACGCAGTGTCAAGCCTTAAATGTCAAATGCAGTGCCATATCAAACTTTACATTTGAAATTAAAGTGAAGGTCCACTAATTATTTTTAAATTTTCACTTCTAACAATCAATTGGCCCTTTTGTTAGTCAAGAAATAACAAATTAAGCAGTCTATACATATTGTGCTTTATTTAGAAATAGTTAAAAAAAAGACCTTTGCAGGCGAAAGAACCATCTGTGTTCAAACAATATTGATCAGAATTGCAAGGAGATTCTTCTACTGCACATTCATCCACATCTGAAAAAATGAACCCACATTAAAGGTTATAGGCAGAATAATGGAAATGTTCAAAACTTTAAAAGAAATTGGATATGCAAGATAGTATTAAAATATAGATTGCACTGTATTAGTTACATTTAATCAAAAGTTAAATGGTCTTTATGATTTTCACACTTGTCCGCCTTGTTTCTTTTCTAAGAACAAAATGATCCACAAACAGGAATAGTGAAAGAAGAGGCAAAATAAATGAGAAGTACACAGATAAACTGTGAAGACTTCTCTTATACGCAAAACTAGTTCTGGCTGCTTAACAAATTATGGTTACAATATGTGAATGTATCCGTTTCTCAGTATTATTTAATGAATACAACTACAGATCATTTAATTCTCCCATCTTTGCCTTTATTTTAAAACTAAATAGTTAACATTATCTTACAAAGTAAGCACAGAGTTGGAACTTGATATGAACAAGCTAGAGAGCTACAATTTTGCTATATTTGATTGAAATGATTGGCAGCATAAACATCTATAGTGCATATGAGAAAGAGAAGATAATTATTTATCCTTTAGAATAAATTATTAGTAAATTATTTGGCAGATTTTTTTTAAAGAAGTATCACATAGTCATTCTTACCTACACAGGCTTCTTCATGTCTAAGCCAACCTTCTTTACAATCTTTACAGTCCTTGTTGGTTGCCCCAGTACATGTTTTACATGAATAATGACAAGCTATTAAGAGAAGTAACATTTGCAAGATTGTTATGGACATACAGAACTTTAAAAAGTTTGCAACTGAAACAAAAAAGAAAGCAACTGTACAAAAATTGCTTCTTTTTCACATTTTTTTTTTCATTTCTGAGTCATTTCTGGAATAGGAATTTTATAGCTATGTTTAAAGCTCAAAAAATATACAGGGGAAAAAAGGACTACTTTGCTTTTTATTTCCTGCTCACTGTTTTGAAACATTTCTCTGCTTTATGTATGGTATAATTTGCTTTCTTTCCTCCCACTGTATTTCAGTCAGGATTCCTTATTCATATCAAATCAGGACAGACATTCCAGTCACACCTCCAGAACACTTGGTAGAAGCACATGGAAGCTTAGCCATTGTGACTTTTCTCTTCTGCCACTGTCTTGCCTTCCAGTTTTGGGGTTTATTAAACAGGACCAAAACAGGAAAGAAAGAATAAAACACATCCATGTATGTATGTATCTATCTTTTCAGACATATCTGTCTGTTGTGCTACGCTATGTGTGTGTGTGCACAACTGTTTCAAAAAAGGATGACCATGTTATCCTTATTCTTTTTATTGCTAAAAGTTCAGGCCTTCAGCACAAAAAAGAGAAATGTGTGGTCCCAATTATTCATGATGTATGTTACCTGGGACTTATAAACAAGTAGGCTATCTATGAACTATTACCATGTCAATTTGACACTAAATTATTCGTTGGTCAATATTCTTCAAGACAGTGCAGGTCCTTGCTGTTCACAAGTATTTGTGACATATATTCAAATTGATAGGTACAAACCCAACAAAATTAGAACATTTGCCCCCCCCCAAAAAAAACAAAAAAAAAAAAACATGCAGGCAGGACAGTTCTTCTTTACGTTAACTCAGTATTTCGATCTTAATAAAAGTTGGCTAATGATCATGAATGCTCATTTCAATCTAAATAAATACCAGCACACCATAGATAACCTCAAGGAGTAACTGAAACAAGCTACGACCAGAACACACAAAAATTCTGATCTAGCCAAATACACTAAGATTGAAATATCCAGAATCATTGATCTTATCATTCTCTGCCTCATTACCTACTTTTATTTTGGGGACCAGAACACATCACCTCCAGTAGCCAATACCAAGATAAGCATGGATTAACACCAGACAAACTATAGAGCAGAAAATATGGAGATTCTTGGTGGTCTCTGAGTTTACCTTAACTTACCAAGGAGAAAACCACATCCCCATCAACACTGGCAGATATATATATATATATATATATATATATATACATATATACATACATACATACATACATACATACATACATACATATATATATATATATATATATTTTTCTTACTTCTTCGTAGGGTTTATGTGTGTTTTTCTTCTAGCCAGGTTTTCCCTACGTAGCCAAGGTTGCTACAAAAAAACCTTGGCTACGTAGGGAAAACCTGGCTAGAAGAAAAACATATATATATATATATATATATATATATATATGTTTTCTCAGATTTTCGCGGGTGTTTGTATGTAGGTCTTTGGTTATTCGGGTCTTCTCCCACGTAAAATTGGAAGTGTCTTGGCGACGTTTCGACGAAGTCTCATTCGTCATCTTCAGGCTGGTGTTCTCGGCTTCGTGCTTCCAGGAGCAATGTGAGATCGCAGCTGTCTCTTCCTTTTAACTGCTAGTGGGGGTGTGAGCTGATTGGGTGGGAACTTGGCTGTGTTCTGATTGGGTGGAGGTGTGTTCTGATTGGTTAGGGGCTTGGCTGTGCTCTGATTGGATGGGGGGGTTGGTTGTGCTTTGATTGGCTGGGGGTGTGTTCTGTTTGGGTGGGGGCTTGGTTGTGCTCAGCTTAGTCTGAGTTGCAGGGGGATTTGAGCTGGTGAGCTGCGTTGTTGTTGTTTGGCTTCGTGTTTTTGGCCGTGCGAGCTCTTCATGTGGGTGTCAGTCTGCTTCATGTATGGATTGGAGGGGTTTAAAGTGGCTAATGATGCAGCTGCGGTCTGGCTTCTGGTCCTTGGTCATGGCTCATTATCAGTGTGGGTTTGAGTCTGCTTTCTGCATGGATGTGTGGTGGTGACATCCTGTGTGGCTCTCGTGAGTGTGGGTCTGGTGTCATTCGTCGTGTTAGGGACTCGTTTGTCAATCAGGGCGGGTTTCCAAATGGCTGGTAGGCGGGTGGTATCGTCTCGTTTGTTCATGCTGTGTGGGCGTTTTTCTATCTCGATGGCTTCTCTGATTATTCTGTTGTTAAAGTGTTCAGTTTTGGCGATAGTTCTGGTCTTTTTAAAGTCAATATCATGTCCTGTGGCTTTAAGGTGTTGGACCAGGGAAGAAGTTGGTTCCTCTTTTCTGACTGAGTTCTTGTGTTCTTCTATGCGTGCACTTATTCGTCTGTTGGTTTGTCCGATGTATGTGGTGGGGCAGGCGGTGCATGGGATTTCATATACTCCTTGATTTTCTAACTCAATTTTGTCTTTGGGGTTCCTTAGGATGGTGGATATTTTTCGGTTTGTGCAGAATGCTGTCTTGATGTTATGTTTGTGGAGGATTTTGCTTATTCTGTCTGTGGTTCCTTTTATGTATGGGAGGAGGGCCTTGCCATTTTCTTGCTCTCTGTCTTGGATTTTAGTGGGGGTTTCTTTTTGGATTAGGTTGGTGATCTTATTTCTTTGGAATCCATTGGATGTTAGTACGTTAGTGAGAGTGTGTAGTTCGGTTTTTAGGTGTTGTTCGTCAGCTAAGCGTTTTGTTCTGGAAATGAGTGTCTTGGCTACAGAGTTGATCTGGGCAGGGTGGTGGTGTGAGAGTGCGTGCAGATAGCGGTTTGTGTGTGTTTTCTTCTGGTAGATAGTGTGTCCTAGGGAGCCATTGGATTTTCTGTAGACTAAGACATCCAGGAAGGGAAGTTGGTTGTTCACTTCTGTTTCCATGGTGAACTGTATTTTGGGGTGTAGGCTGTTGAGGTGTGTGAGGAAGTTGTCCAGTTTTTCTTTCCCATGTGGCCAGATTATGAAGGTGTCGTCCACATATCTGAGCCAGAGTTTGGGTTTGTGATCAGATTTTTCTAGAGCTTGGGTTTCAAAGTATTCCATATAGAGTTTGGCAATGACAGGTGAGAGGGGTGATCCCATGGGTGCTCCTTCTGTTTGTTTGTATTTCTGTCCATTATAGATGAAGTATGTGTTGGATAGGCAGTGGTTGGTCAGATCTAAGATGTGCTTGGGGGGG
The DNA here is from genome assembly GCF_029215685.1 of Pituophis catenifer annectens. Lineage (NCBI taxonomy): Eukaryota > Metazoa > Chordata > Lepidosauria > Squamata > Colubridae > Pituophis > Pituophis catenifer. The sequence continues at coordinate 18,006,394 of NW_027256887.1, read as the reverse complement.
GGGGTTATATTTGTTTTGGATAACTGTCAAGGCTTCTTTGATTGGAACTTGGGTGAAGAGGGATATGACATCGAAGCTCACGAGTAGGTCACTGGGCTGTAAGTTTTGTTGCTTTATGATGTCTATGAACTGGAATGAGTTTTTTACATATGAGGCGATGGATTCTGCATAGGGCTGTAGTTGTTTGGCGAGAAATTTGGCTAGGTTTTGTAGAGGTGAGCCAATGGAGCTGACTATGGGTCTAAGTGGGGTTCCTTCTTTGTGTATCTTGGGGAGACCATAAAGCTTAGGGCATCTGGATGATTTCTCTCTGGGTATGATTCTTTGCTGAATCTCTTCGCTGATGGGGGAGGCTTTTATTTTGGATCTGGTGGTTTTTTCCAGGTAGGTGGTGGGGTCTGTGTTTAGGGGTTTGTATATGGAGTCTTGGAGTAGGTTGGTTAATTTGGTTTGGTAGTCAGATGTGTTCATAACCACCGTGGCATTGCCCTTGTCTGCTGGTAGGATTATTATGCTGGTGTCTTCTTTCAGGTTAAGTAGTGCTGTCTGTTCCTCTTTGGGTAAGTTACTTTTGGGTGGCTTGCTGGTGCAGAGGATGTTGGTGATTTCGAGTCTGATTCTGTTTGCGTCGTCGGGGTTGATTTTGGTCAGGCTGGTTTCAACTCCGCATATAATGGTTTCAGTGGGGATGCTTTTGGGAGCGACTGCAAAGTTGAATCCTTTGGAAAGGACATTGGTTTCGGCTTTGGTGAGGATCCTATCTGAGATGTTATGCACTGTTTGTTTCATGTGTGGCTGTGAGGGTGGAGGGGATTGTTTCTGGCGTTCTTGTAGTCTTCGGAGTTTGTTGGTGTGTGTGTCTGTCTTGAGGGTGGTCTGTGTTTCGGCTCTCCAGACGGCAAGTTGTTTGGATTTGTCCCAAAGTGCGGGGTGGATCTTGTTGCTGAGTTTGAGGTGAAGTGTGAGGAGATCCTTGTTGATTCGGTCTAGGAGGAATCTTTTTCTGTGGAGTTCATTTCTGATTAGGGCTAGTTCTGTTCTTTTCAGAATGCGTTTGGTGGCTGCAGAGTTGGAGTGGAATTTCAGTTGGAAGCCTGTGGGGATTAAATTTTGATCTCGGCAGTTGCGTAGGAATGCAAGGTCACATAAAATGGAAGCCCTTATTGACAAACGAGTCCCTAACACGACGAATGACACCAGACCCACACTCACGAGAGCCACACAGGATGTCACCACCACACATCCATGCAGAAAGCAGACTCAAACCCACACTGATAATGAGCCATGACCAAGGACCAGAAGCCAGACCGCAGCTGCATCATTAGCCACTTTAAACCCCTCCAATCCATACATGAAGCAGACTGACACCCACCATAAAGAGCTCGCACGGCCAAAAACACGAAGCCAAACAACAACGCAGCTCACTAGCTCAAATCCCCCTGCAACTCAGACTAAGCTGAGCACAACCAAGCCCCCACCCAAACAGAACACACCCCCAGCCAATCAGAGCACAACCAACCCCCCCATCCAATCAGAGCACAGCCAAGCCCCTAACCAATCAGAACACACCTCCACCCAATCAGAACACAGCCAAGTTCCCACCCAATCAGCTCACACCCCCACTAGCAGTTAAAAGGAAGAGACAGCTGCGATCTCACATTGCTCCTGGAAGCACGAAGCCGAGAACACCAGCCTGAAGATGATGAATGAGACTTCGTCGAAACGTCGCCAAGACACTTCCAATTTTACGTGGGAGAAGACCCGAATAACCAAAGACCTACATATATATATATATATATATATATATATATATATATATATATATATATATATATATATATATATATATATATATCTTTTTTCTTTTTTCATAGGCTTTTATGTGCATATTCTTTCTAGCCAGGTTTTACCTATGTAAACTTAGTTGTTCTTCAGCCCTAGGTTCTGTGAAATCTCATTCACAAGTTCTTGGGCCCTTTTTCTGCTGCCAAACTGCAACTCTGTGTTGCTTCCTGGGAGACCCATTCTGCTGCCAAACTGCAACTCTGTGTTGCTTCCTGGGAGACCCAGATAGCTATTTCTACCTCTTAAGGCGTCATCAGTGGGCCACACCCACTTCCCAATTATCCTCCCTGTAAAAGGCATAATGTATCTTTTTTCTTTTTTCATAGGCTTTTATGTGCATATTCTTTCTAGCCAGGTTTTACCTATGTAAACTTAGTTGTTCTTCAGCCCTAGGTTCTGTGAAATCTCATTCACAAGTTCTTGGGCCCTTTTTCTGCTGCCAAACTGCAACTCTGTGTTGCTTCCTGGGAGACCCATTCTGCTGCCAAACTGCAACTCTGTGTTGCTTCCTGGGAGACCCAGATAGCTATTTCTACCTCTTAAGGCGTCATCAGTGGGCCACACCCACTTCCCAATTATCCTCCCTGTAAAAGGCATAATGTATCTTTTTTCTTTTTTCATAGGCTTTTATGTGCATATTCTTTCTAGCCAGGTTTTACCTATGTAAACTTAGTTGTTCTTCAGCCCTAGGTTCTGTGAAATCTCATTCACAAGTTCTTGGGCCCTTTTTCTGCTGCCAAACTGCAACTCTGTGTTGCTTCCTGGGAGACCCATTCTGCTGCCAAACTGCAACTCTGTGTTGCTTCCTGGGAGACCCAGATAGCTATTTCTACCTCTTAAGGCGTCATCAGTGGGCCACACCCACTTCCCAATTATCCTCCCTGTAAAAGGCATAATGTATCTTTTTTCTTTTTTCATAGGCTTTTATGTGCATATTCTTTCTAGCCAGGTTTTACCTATGTAAACTTAGTTGTTCTTCAGCCCTAGGTTCTGTGAAATCTCATTCACAAGTTCTTGGGCCCTTTTTCTGCTGCCAAACTGCAACTCTGTGTTGCTTCCTGGGAGACCCATTCTGCTGCCAAACTGCAACTCTGTGTTGCTTCCTGGGAGACCCAGATAGCTATTTCTACCTCTTAAGGCGTCATCAGTGGGCCACACCCACTTCCCAATTATCCTCCCTGTAAAAGGCATAATGTATCTTTTTTCTTTTTTCATAGGCTTTTATGTGCATATTCTTTCTAGCCAGGTTTTACCTATGTAAACTTAGTTGTTCTTCAGCCCTAGGTTCTGTGAAATCTCATTCACAAGTTCTTGGGCCCTTTTTCTGCTGCCAAACTGCAACTCTGTGTTGCTTCCTGGGAGACCCATTCTGCTGCCAAACTGCAACTCTGTGTTGCTTCCTGGGAGACCCAGATAGCTATTTCTACCTCTTAAGGCGTCATCAGTGGGCCACACCCACTTCCCAATTATCCTCCCTGTAAAAGGCATAATGTATCTTTTTTCTTTTTTCATAGGCTTTTATGTGCATATTCTTTCTAGCCAGGTTTTACCTATGTAAACTTAGTTGTTCTTCAGCCCTAGGTTCTGTGAAATCTCATTCACAAGTTCTTGGGCCCTTTTTCTGCTGCCAAACTGCAACTCTGTGTTGCTTCCTGGGAGACCCATTCTGCTGCCAAACTGCAACTCTGTGTTGCTTCCTGGGAGACCCAGATAGCTATTTCTACCTCTTAAGGCGTCATCAGTGGGCCACACCCACTTCCCAATTATCCTCCCTGTAAAAGGCATAATGTATCTTTTTTCTTTTTTCATAGGCTTTTATGTGCATATTCTTTCTAGCCAGGTTTTACCTATGTAAACTTAGTTGTTCTTCAGCCCTAGGTTCTGTGAAATCTCATTCACAAGTTCTTGGGCCCTTTTTCTGCTGCCAAACTGCAACTCTGTGTTGCTTCCTGGGAGACCCATTCTGCTGCCAAACTGCAACTCTGTGTTGCTTCCTGGGAGACCCAGATAGCTATTTCTACCTCTTAAGGCGTCATCAGTGGGCCACACCCACTTCCCAATTATCCTCCCTGTAAAAGGCATAATGTATCTTTTTTCTTTTTTCATAGGCTTTTATGTGCATATTCTTTCTAGCCAGGTTTTACCTATGTAAACTTAGTTGTTCTTCAGCCCTAGGTTCTGTGAAATCTCATTCACAAGTTCTTGGGCCCTTTTTCTGCTGCCAAACTGCAACTCTGTGTTGCTTCCTGGGAGACCCATTCTGCTGCCAAACTGCAACTCTGTGTTGCTTCCTGGGAGACCCAGATAGCTATTTCTACCTCTTAAGGCGTCATCAGTGGGCCACACCCACTTCCCAATTATCCTCCCTGTAAAAGGCATAATGTATCTTTTTTCTTTTTTCATAGGCTTTTATGTGCATATTCTTTCTAGCCAGGTTTTACCTATGTAAACTTAGTTGTTCTTCAGCCCTAGGTTCTGTGAAATCTCATTCACAAGTTCTTGGGCCCTTTTTCTGCTGCCAAACTGCAACTCTGTGTTGCTTCCTGGGAGACCCATTCTGCTGCCAAACTGCAACTCTGTGTTGCTTCCTGGGAGACCCAGATAGCTATTTCTACCTCTTAAGGCGTCATCAGTGGGCCACACCCACTTCCCAATTATCCTCCCTGTAAAAGGCATAATGTATCTTTTTTCTTTTTTCATAGGCTTTTATGTGCATATTCTTTCTAGCTTTTATGTGCATATTCTTTCTAATCTTGAATGACATTTCACAGAACCTAGGGCTGAAGAACAACTAAGTTTACATAGGTAAAACCTGGCTAGAAAGAATATGCACATAAAAGCCTATGAAAAAAGAAAAAAGATACATTATGCCTTTTACAGGGAGGATAATTGGGAAGTGGGTGTGGCCCACTGATGACGCCTTAAGAGGTAGAAATAGCTATCTGGGTCTCCCAGGAAGCAACACAGAGTTGCAGTTTGGCAGCAGAATGGGTCTCCCAGGAAGCAACACAGAGTTGCAGTTTGGCAGCAGAAAAAGGGCCCAAGAACTTGTGAATGAGATTTCACAGAACCTAGGGCTGAAGAACAACTAAGTTTACATAGGTAAAACCTGGCTAGAAAGAATATGCACATAAAAGCCTATGAAAAAAGAAAAAAGATACATTATGCCTTTTACAGGGAGGATAATTGGGAAGTGGGTGTGGCCCACTGATGACGCCTTAAGAGGTAGAAATAGCTATCTGGGTCTCCCAGGAAGCAACACAGAGTTGCAGTTTGGCAGCAGAATGGGTCTCCCAGGAAGCAACACAGAGTTGCAGTTTGGCAGCAGAAAAAGGGCCCAAGAACTTGTGAATGAGATTTCACAGAACCTAGGGCTGAAGAACAACTAAGTTTACATAGGTAAAACCTGGCTAGAAAGAATATGCACATAAAAGCCTATGAAAAAAGAAAAAAGATACATTATGCCTTTTACAGGGAGGATAATTGGGAAGTGGGTGTGGCCCACTGATGACGCCTTAAGAGGTAGAAATAGCTATCTGGGTCTCCCAGGAAGCAACACAGAGTTGCAGTTTGGCAGCAGAATGGGTCTCCCAGGAAGCAACACAGAGTTGCAGTTTGGCAGCAGAAAAAGGGCCCAAGAACTTGTGAATGAGATTTCACAGAACCTAGGGCTGAAGAACAACTAAGTTTACATAGGTAAAACCTGGCTAGAAAGAATATGCACATAAAAGCCTATGAAAAAAGAAAAAAGATACATTATGCCTTTTACAGGGAGGATAATTGGGAAGTGGGTGTGGCCCACTGATGACGCCTTAAGAGGTAGAAATAGCTATCTGGGTCTCCCAGGAAGCAACACAGAGTTGCAGTTTGGCAGCAGAATGGGTCTCCCAGGAAGCAACACAGAGTTGCAGTTTGGCAGCAGAAAAAGGGCCCAAGAACTTGTGAATGAGATTTCACAGAACCTAGGGCTGAAGAACAACTAAGTTTACATAGGTAAAACCTGGCAACCAGGTGTATGAGGGCATTTTTAAAATCAAAGGTTATATTTTATAATTAAAAACATTTTATATATATAATAAATCTTCAATGGCACAATTAATTACATTAAATTGATGTATTGCCCCTTTGCCCATTAATACATGGCTCAATCACCATAACATTGTAACCATTTACCTACTATGCTAACTGAAATGATTATTAGGCTGTACAGTACTATACTGCATTTGTTGTGCTCAATAATACAAATTGTTTCCTAAACATAAGGAATTAAAAAAATTGATTTAAATTGAACTGTTGAATTTTACGTACTCACTTCATCTTTTTGTATATTAATTACATGCATATTAATACCCACCAAGTATTTACTACAAAAAAGATATGTATGTATGAAATCTAAGATGCTAATTAATGAATCAATCACCCTGAATAATATAAGCATGTAAACATACCTGTGCAAACAGAATGCGTATCATTTCTGTAAGAGTTGTAGAATCCATCAGAACAATCCAAACAGAATTCTCCTTGATACTCCTTTTTGCACTTGCATGATCCATCACCCCCTCTAGTGCCATCTCCATCACAATTGCCATTTCCATGGCAAGGCTTTTCTGATCCCCCACGACAAGCTTCAAATAAGAACATGTTACATCACAGGTAAAACGAAATGTTTTGTTACTGTTTCTCTTGCTGTAGCTCAAGCTTAGTATTGTTATTTGTACGTTTCATGATGAAACCTATCAAGACATTTTATCTTTGTTTCAACTAAAAGTGTCAGAAATATTCAAACTTGTTTAATAACCACCTGAAAGCTCTGCAACTTATTATCTAGGTTATCTAAGGGACTGCCTCTCACCAATTTCTTCTACTCATCCTAGCAGGTAAGTAGTAGAAGCAGGTTGCAAGTCCTGTCTGCTAAGGAGCTCCATCTGACGGGACCCAGGAGACGAGCCTTTTCTGCTATGGCACCTGCCCTCTGGAACATTATTAAATCTGAGGTGAAGTTACCCCAACCGTTGTGGACTTTTGCAGAGCCCTCAAAAATATTGTTTTAATCAGGCCTGCAGACAATAGAGAAACCACACATTGGTTGTACCATATATGACATTCTAATTAACCCTCTTGCAATTTTGGTTTTACTTATGTTAACTGTTTACTTGGTTTTTATATTTGGCTTTAATAGTTGGCTTTATTGTATGCTGCCCAGAGTCACCTTGTGTGAGATGGTGGCCATATCAATTTGATAAAATAAATAAATATAATATGTGGGATTGAGAAATAAATATAATATGCGGGGTTATTCCCATTGGATAACTCCAATTTTTACTCACTTACCCCATCCCTACCCCTTAACTTATAACGCTTATGTATGAATAATGTATCACTGATATATTGCCTTCTTTTTTTGCACCACAAGCACAGGAAAAATAACAAAATATTTTAAAAACAGCTCCCTCATCTTAATGTAGAAGACAAATATCTGGTGATATATCCAACAAGCATTTGCTCTTAAATAAAGCTATTATTAGAAATCTAGTTGCTTATTGCATTCTTCATAATCCTTCCAAAACTTAAAGTAGTTCATTTAACTGATTCCATTCCATTACTTTCATTGTCTATCATCTCTCTAGACAAAAAAACTGATTTTCAGCAGAATTCACAACACTGAGGGCACAAATAAAGCTTAATTAAAGAGCCTTGATAGTACAGGGGTTTAGTGCACCCTGTTATTAACACAGCTGCCTGCAATTTCTGCTGGTTCGAATCTCTCCAAGGCTCAAGGTTGACTCAGCCTTCCATCCTTTCTAAGGTAGGTGAAATGAGGACCCAGTTTGTGGGGGCAATAAGCTGACTTTGTATAAAATATACAAAAGAATGAAGGCTATTGCTTAACGCATTGTAAGCCGCCCTGAGTCTCCAGAGAAGGGCGGCATATAAATCAAATTAAAAAAAAAATTATCTATATTAAAACTATCATATCATATCATATCATATCATATCATATCATATCATATCATATCATATTAAAACTTCCAGTATTTATCGATTCAACTTTAATTACCAACACAGTCTGGTCCATGTGTTCCAACAGGGCAGCAAACTTCAATTGTTTCAATACAAAGCCACTTAAACAAATCAGGGTGATTCTTCTTCCTGTAAGAATAAAATAATTCATAAATATAACATCTGTTCATGAATTTCATGCTAACCTGTGCAAGTTACATACCAACATAAATTTCTGCAAAAAAGAGATCAAGAGATCAACTACAAATTGCCACTGAATTCCAAAAGCCAATAATGTAAACACTATGCAAGATGTGTATATATTATGAATTGTTAGCCACTTTTGCTCGGCCATTTCAACCTGTAGTATCCTATACACAGCTTGGTCTCCTGATCCAGAACAAAGAAGTGAGCAACTGGCAATTGTACAAGTGAACCAGGGTATTGCAGTATGAATGTTTCCTACCTCATTATAACATTCATTTAAAGTTCATTTGAGAACAATGGGATATTTGTAAAACAACTCTTAACAGTTTGAGAATCTAATGTCTTAAATTATTATGCTAGATCTTTTTAACTGCCTTTTTAACAATACAACCTACTTTTTAAGGGGAACAAAAAGACCAGCTAACTTCCCTTGGTGCAAATAGTATGTTGTACCACAACTACCATACCTGCACTGGCCAGGTCTGCGAAATTGTTTTTGAGAAGTTGCACAACAATTTCCTACCAGAGCATCAGATGCTATAATGATCCACCTGGATGTTAAGCTAGACCCATCATTATTTCCAGCCATACTTTAAAAAAACAAACAGTGGATAGTGAGCTTGAATTTTGTATTGTATTGTCAATTGCTGACTGATCTCTGTTTATATCCATTTGCAACCTACCTGTTGCAGTATTTGGTCTAAGCCCTAACTCTAAGCATCAAAGTTAGGCATAACTCTAACTCTATAAGTACGATGTTAACTATACTATCTATCGTACTTCAAAAATCTTAGAATAAAATCCTGAGAGGTCAGGAAGTGCATCAGATCAGGGGTTCAACAAATGAAATATTGAACAAGATACCCAAGAGAAAACTAACTTAGGACATACTCTTAGAAACACAAGGCATTAATAATTACAATAATAACCTGTGTGAAAAATGGCAGCAAATTAAAAAGGACAAGGGAAGAGCAGAAAGCTGGATTTAGCAGTGAGAAGATCTACCTTGAATTTTAGTATCAACAATAATTTCCTTTATTTATTTATTAAATTTATATATCTCTTTTTTGCTGTTTGGGGTGATTTTAGGTGACTATCTATTTAAACTGAGAACAGAAACCAAATTATGGAAGTTTGACCTAAGAATAGCAAGAAAGTGGGAGAGAATAGAATATTTTCAATATTTACAGCAAAAACAAAAAGGATATTTTTTTTAAAGAATAAAGGGACTTTAAATTGAAGCTACAATCTGGTAATTAGTAACTGCTTCATTTGAGGAGAAAGTCATAATATCTTTTCAGCCCCTCTCATATTTAAGATATTATTAAAGTTTTCAGTAGTTCTGCAGCAACAGCTGGAGACAACTGACAACCTCGATGCATAACACACACACTCAGAGATACCCACATACACACGTATTGGGCATAATAATCTTTAACAGCAGAATTTTACAAAACAAAATAATAGCTACATGGGTAGACCTTTGTCAGTGAAGTCTATGGAAATGCCATTAAGCTCAATTATCAGAAGAGGACAAGGAAGAGGCTTTAACTTAACTTAACCAGGGATCACTAATCAAGGGCAAGATATCATTACAAATGTATAAAAGAATGAATTAGTATGAATGCATGTTCCGCACAAACATACACCAAAACCCTGAACATATGTATTCAATAAAATTTTTTGAGCAAAATGTAGCTGTATCTCAGGACCAAAAACTGGTTTGTAGGATTTGCAGCTAAGTGATGATATACAAGGAAGAACAACTTGCCCTTCTGATCCCAGGTAGTGCTGTCAGGGCTGGTAGTTAGATAAATTCTCTTCTTTAGTTGCAAATGTAGCAGATGCGATCTGGAATTGACAAGAACCTTATCATGGAATCCTAGGAAATAATGTCTAGAATGCTTATCACGTGCATTACTGTAGCATCTAGCAGCCATGTATAGCAACAGTGATGGAAATCTCAATACTAAATGCCATCAATAAAGAATATGCCAGGCTTCTGCAGGATATTGAAGTTTGTTGACAAAACTTTAAGAATGATTATATCCATCCACTGATGATGCAAAAACTCAGGGTAGTCTCCTGTCAATGGATATATCAATTTAATGCAATAAGCCATCATCATTTGCTTTTCCTTATCAGCAGATTGATAAATTACATTGGAAATATATGTCTCAAGGGGACACTTCAATGAATGTGTCTAGGACTTGAATGGCACAGACTTTCACTAGTCTATGCCATTCATAAAGCACCTGCCTTGTTTTGATGTTTGTACCCTAAGTGGATATAGCCAACCGGATACCCTCCAGATGCTTTGGCATGGTCATTGCTGAAGAATTATGGACATAGCTGTCCAAAGGTTCTGTAGGGCACTGAGTAATCTACCACTGTTTAACAAGGTGTGAGGAGAAGGGGGGAAACAGCTGCACTAAATGCAATCTACTTTTATTCTGCACAAGGTCTTTGAAAATAGTTTTAGATATTTTAAAACCATTGGCACAACACAAATGCTGCAGCAAAAACAAATTTATCCTACTCATGTAGGTTTAACTAAAGTATATAGTAAATAAGCATGCCTTATCAATTTAACAACAAAAGGGGAAATATGTTATCAAACTACATCTTAAAATGGGCTTTTAATGCATTTAATATTACTTTAGATTACCTACGTTTTAAAAAATCCCTACCTTTACCATGCACTTCTTACAGCCAATATTTAAAAAGTATTATTGCAGTTTTACTTACCGTTTGAACCACCAAATTTCTATATGTTCTTCATGCTCCTCTACCATATTGTTGCATTCAAAGTTACTACTGTCACACAGATTTTCTATAATTTCTACAAGACGAATTTCACTACATAAAAAAACAAGAAATGAGTTGATTTATTGAATTCTGACACAGTGCTGAAGTGTCCATAACACATATCTAAAAAAAATCAAGTGTTATTAACTTCTATATTATATAATCTACAACTACAATGTTGAGGAATATAGGCTGTCTAGAAAAATGAAATATAAACAAACAAATAAATAATCAATCAATCTACTATTTTAAGATGAAGTAGCTTATAATAATAAAATATTCAGCATCCCAAGACTGCAAAACTTTGAAGAGTTCTCCGCTGAAGGAAACTCCCTGCATGGAAGGTTTTCAGCTACACAGCTAACCTACAATGAAACATCACCATAATGCAACAAGCCACGTTTATCTGCTTTTCCTTATCAGCAGACTAATAAAATTAAAATTAAATTACATTGGAAATACAGATCTTAAGGGGACACTCCAATGGATGTCTTGTATACTTTCCACTGTACTGTGCCATTGGCTGTGACAAAGGTTAAAGAGCTCTTTTAGGCAGTACCCAGAGACAAGAGAGAACCGTTTCAGCAGGCAGCAGCAAGTTGCAACCCTACTGGTTTCCCCATTGATTTTCTGGGGAAGCCAGCAGAGAACATTGCAAATAGCAATCACATGATCGTGGAGCGCCAGTCCTAAGTGCAAACACACAAGCACACAGATCCAAATCACATGACCATAGAGGAAACCTATGTTTTGTAATGGTTGGAACTGCTTACAGGCTATCATATCCTTTCCAAGGGCACAGTTAACACATACTATTGAGCCAGGCTAAGATTCGATATTGGGATAAAACTCAAATATTAGAAATCCAAATCTTTGGTTAAGACAGAAGCGCCTCTTCCGTGCCAAGGTGCTGAATTGACAAACGGTATTTGACGTAGGTACAGAATTGTAAAAGGGCAAACTGACCCTAAACAGATACATCTGGTGTTTAATGTTTATTGCACCCCAAATGTCATGTAGATTTCAGAGAGAAAATATTGTTTCCCTTACTGTCCTCTTTACTGCTTGTGAGGCGTCTTCTAGCCTCTTATCTCCTTTTGTTATGTCTTGAGCTCCGGAGCTGAAAGCCTGAGCCTGTGGGAACAGGGCTGTTATGTCTTTCCTAGAGATAGATTAAAGGGTAGCTTCTACGTGTGAAATGCATCACTCTCTGTAATACTTTTGTCTTTAAACTGTATAAATACATGGCCAGAAGAAGCCATCGGCGTTCAGACTTTTTCGTGGTCTTCGGACTGTTTGAACCTTGCGCAAATAAAAACTCTTTCCTGCACTGAAGAGCTTGTCCTAGTCCGTCATTTTCCTGCAACAGCTGGCGACTCCGCCGGGACTCAAACCCGGAACCTTTGAATTAGAAGTCCAATGCGCTATCCATTTTTCCTGCAACACTATCACTGTTCTGATTGAGAATCACTGATATATATGCTCATTATAACATAATATAGATAGTTCTTAAAGAAGATTTAGGATTGGGATTTGAGAACTATAAGGGCTGGAAAAAATAAGAATTCCAAAAAAGCAATCTTCCTTCTTTTCTTTTCTCACCCGTTTCAATCACAGTCAAGATCAAGGCTAATTTGAAATTAGATTTTAAAATGATTGAATACAAGGATGACATGGAAAAAGATGTTAAACTGGACAGGCAAAAGAAACTAATGGATGTCTTAATAATTAATAGACATGTAGAAATAGCAAATCAAGAAAGTGACCTGGTAATTTTTTAAATATTGGAGTTACAAAAGAGGCTTATAAAAAGATTTAAAGAATTTTGTGAGAAGGGACAAAGAACAAATGAAAAGATTTCTACGACATTATTTGATGGTACTAAAGATCAGGATTGTTAAAAGTAAATGGAAGTTAGCTTATTTGATCTATTAAATTTGGTATGCTTTAACATTAGTGGAGTTTTACCTATATCAGGACTGAAATGGATATATAGGTTTGTTTAGATGTATAAATAAAAGTTGGGATAGGAGAAGAAATATTTATACTTGTGATGAAATCACATATTTATGTATTTCTTTTAATATATTTTTTCTTTCTTTTCTGCATCTTCTATTTTTTTTCTTTAGTTTGTATTAATCTTTGCTGTTATAATTGTAATCTTTAATAAAATTACTATTAAAAATGAACTGGCAAAGAAAACTGATGGAAACAAATGGATTCCTGAAGGAACTGGGGGATATCCAAAGGATTTGCTACAAGGCCCCATGGAAGCCTTAGTAATGCACTGAAACCAAGAGTTTCTGGACAGAATTGCATCTATAAGACCCCTCTCAACCCTTTACATCCATAATTCCCCATGGTTCATGGAGGAACTGAGGGTTCTGAAACAGTTTAAGAGACATCTAGAGCAATGGTCCCCATTTTCCGACTCCATGGACAAGCGGTGGCAGGTGGCAGGGATGGTTTTGTGTGTGCAACCTAATTCTGTGCATGTGCAAATGGTGCTCACCTACTACTTGCATAGACCAGTTCCCAATGAGACCCAGTCCATGGACTCTTGGTTTAGAGCACCGCTGGAGAAAAACAAAGGATGACTCTGATTGGATACAACTTAAAGCCGCTATTAAGGTCTATCTCATGGCAATACAAGTGGCAAAATAACACTATTTCTCCTCCCCTATTGCTTCTATAGAATTTCACCATTAGCCCTGTTTTGGATCACCTCGTCCCTCTGAGGCCAGGGGGGGCTCAGATGATCATGTCCAGGGTCATGAAGAAAAAAAATTGAACACCTGTCGGCTAAAATCACTTGGATTCATTCCCAGTTAGAATCCATGTGCGGAGCAGGTCCTTGTCACATGCTTAGGGAAACATCTTGCCCAGTAATTTGGAAACAGTTTGATCCTGTTGGCCTTAAGGAAGTGGACAGGATTCTATGCACTGTCAATGCAATCACCTATCAATTAGGCCAGTGATGGCTAACCTTTTTTCCCTTGGGTGCCAAAAGCGTGCGCGCACCCATAATGCAATACTCCTCCCACATGCCCCGCCTCTCTGCACATGCGTGCGACCCCCCTGCATGCACATATGACCGCTGCATGCGCGCACGACTCCTGCTCCCCCCGCACATGCAACCCTCCCCCTTTTGGCCTCACATCCCCAAACAGCACTGGGGGTGAAAGCCTTTGCCTCCCAAAACAGCTGGGGGGGGGGCGAAGTTTCCAAATCGGCTGGGAGAGGGAAAAAAGCCTCGCCTCCCAAAACATCGCTGGGAGGGGAATCTCCAGAGATCTGGGAAGGCACAGGCAGCAGAAAGTGAAGAGAAAGATAGGTCTCCCCATGCATGCCGCTTGCAGGGTAGACCCGAAAATCAGCTGGCCGGCGGGAAGCGATTACGCATGCGCAGTGGAGCTAAGCTAGGCGACGTCTCATGTGCCCACAGAGAGGGTTCCGGGTGCCAACTGTGGCGTGCATGCCATAGGTTCGCCATCACGGAATTAGGTTATCCTATTGTCTTTAAACAGAGTCAGGTATTTAACTCTAAATTAACCGCATTTCTGCTTTATACACCGTATTCAGTCCCAGGCATCTTGCTCTTGCTCACTGCAAAGCATATTAGCACACTGAGAAGAAAAATAATATCTGCTATACCTTGATTCATATTTTGATAATGTTTTTTCTTCCCACGCTGTATTGCCACCTCCAAAGTTCTTCTTTGCTGTGTCTGTTAGACCCTTCAGAACACAAGTTTGATAAAATGACATTTTTCAAAATATTGTTTTTACCACCAAAAAGCAGAAACTTTTTCAGAAAAGGTATACCCTAGCCTCAGTACATTATACATTATAATCAATTATATATTTGTAAAAACAAATGTTATTTTTTTGGTTTCCTTGTTTCTGAAGAATAGTTTATAGAGAAATCTGAAAGCAACAGGTTACTTTATTTCTACAGTTTACTCTACCAAGGTCCAGTAAGAAATATTTACAGAAAGTGTACATACAATACAGAAATGTATTATTCTGCAGATGAATTAACTTACTTTTTTGAAAGCTTTTGAAACTTCAAGTCCATACAAAGGGTAAGCTCTATTAATTGATATATTATTGCTTTTTCTACCTTTGCAAATATTAAGCAGCATTTTTGAACGCACTCTTTTATCAACATGTTCTGAAACCAGGAACAACCATTCAAAAATTCACTAGTGTCAGTGCACCTAACAGTACTAATCTTTCCAATAATTAATCCCAATATGGAAGATTTCTAATTTTGTACAGTTCTCAACAAATATGTTCTCAGGTCATAACTTACATGTTTGAGTTTTAAAAAGGTTGGAATCTGATTTTCCCACGTTACTTTCACATGCTATGTAACAGCCTAACTAAAATACATATCCCTATCTGTAACATCATAAAACTGAATTAGCAAGTGTTTTAACAAATACTTTCTGTCACGGTTTAAAATTTAAGGATTTTTTTAAAAAGAAACATTTCTAGTACATGAGAGCCAGTATGGTGGATTGATAAGAGGTGTTAGTACAGGTAGTTCTTGACTTATGACCATAATCGAGTCCAAAATTTCCACTGCGAAGCAAGGCAATTGAATCGTTTTAGTTTTTTTGCCACAGTTGTTAAGTGAATCATGCCATTGTTAAACAAATCTATAATTTCCTACATTGACTTGGCTTATTGGAAGCCGGCAGAGGAATGGTAATCACATGACCGTAGAAAAGTGTCATGTCATAAATACATGCTAGCTACCTGCTCTGATTTTTGATCAAATGACCATGGGGTTGCTGCAACCGGTTGTAAGTGTGAAAAATTGTTATGTCACTTTTCATTTTTTTAAACTTCCAATGGTCACTAAATGAATGGTTATAAGCAGGGGTGAAATCCAGCAGCGGAAATTTTGAGTAATTTGGAGAACCAGCAAATACCACCTCTGGCTGGCCCCAGAGTAGGATGGGAATGGGGATTTTGCAGTATCCTTCCCCTGGAGTGGGGTGGGAATGGGGATTTTGCAGTATCCTTCCCCAGGAGTGGGGAGGGAATGGGGATTTTGCAGTATCCTTCCCCAGGAGTGGGGTGGGAATGGAGATTTTGCAATATCCTTCCCCTGGAGTGGGGAGGGAATGGGGATTTTGCAGTATCCTTCCCCTGGAGTGGGGTGGGAATGGGGATTTTGCAGTATCCTTCCCCTGGAGTGGGGAGGGAATGGGGATTTTGCAGTATCCTTCCCCTGGAGTGGGGTGGGAATGGGGATTTTGCAGTATCCTTCCCCTGGAGTGGGGTGGGAATGGGGATTTTGCAGTATCCTTCCCCTGCCACGCCCACCAAGCCACGCCCATAGAACCGGTAGTAAAATAAATTTGGATTTCACCACTGGTTATAAGTCGAGGACTACCTGTCTAGTTGTGCTTTTTAGGCATGAAAGCCAGCTGGGTCATTTGGGGCCAGTTTCCCCCCCTTCTCTCTCTCAGCCCAGCCCACCTCACAGGGTTGTTGTTACTGCAGGGAAAACAAGGACGAAAGTTCACCTCCTGGAATTAATTTCTGAAACCTCCGTTAACGGACACAACCCTAACTAATAATGCTATTAAAAATAAGCCAGTACACAAGTATTTGTGGACAAGGAATACCAAGTAATTTGTTGGCGTTACCATTTTTTTTTTTAAAAAAAATTAGTTTTAATGAGGGGGCGGGGAAAGCCAACTTTCTCCTACTATGTTGGACCGTTAAGTGGAAGCCAGCTGTGGGCTGGCGGTTAAGGTCACCCTCCGCCCTCCTTCAGCTGCCTCAGCTTCCCTGCCTCTCCCACCTGAGTGAACCGGTCGACGATCCCTCGACAGGTGTTGCAGGCTTGCCGGAGCTTCTCCTCAGGGGAGGCCAGAGCCGGCGACGCGGGCGGGAAGGAGAGGAGGAGGAAGGCCAGGAGGTTGAGGAAAGCAAAAGCTTCCAGCCATCTCCTCCACGCAGCCCGACCGGCTTTCATGGCTTCAAGCAACCCCGCCAGCTTCGAAGGCCGGCTCTGCCACCGGCCCTCATTCAGAACCCTGGTTTTTTTTTTTTTTTATATATATATATAGACCCGCCCAACGTTCACTTCCAGCCAATCGTTGGGCCCACAGCGGAGACCCTCGCGCTGGGAAAGCAGGGCACGTGGCCCAATCGCGGCTCGCCACGCTCTGAGCCAATGAGAAACCCACGTAGGGGGAAAAAAAAAAAAGGAAAGCGAAGACCTACGCAGAGGTCTTCAAGCTTGGCCGCTTTTAAGACTTGTGGACTTCAACTCCCAGAATTCTCCAGCCAGCTATGCTATGCTATGCTATATTGTGTATACTATACAGCCAGTTATGCTGGCTGGAGAATTCTGGGAGTTGAAGTCCACAAGTTTTAAAGAGGCCCAAGCTTGAAGACCTCTGAGCTAAGGAAACCGAACCGTAGACGTACGTACGTACGTTGGGTTCCATTCTTCAGGATTGTGACGTCATCCTTTAGAATTTTTCTTTTTTTTTTTAAAAAAAAAAGCGAGGAATTATGAAGAGATCACCCCCCCTGTGTATATAAATCAGTTCCGTTGCAAGAAGTGGTGTTTGCTCAACCATTCATTTGGATTTTATTACTATTACCAACATCCATCCCAGTTTCTGGGATAACTAAGGCACTAACTAAGGATAACCGCCTATTAAGAAAGGAAATATAAACAGAAA
Source organism: Pituophis catenifer annectens (assembly GCF_029215685.1). Lineage (NCBI taxonomy): Eukaryota > Metazoa > Chordata > Lepidosauria > Squamata > Colubridae > Pituophis > Pituophis catenifer. The sequence goes on along the minus strand of NW_027256887.1, from coordinate 17,988,822 downwards.
CCATCGTCATAATTCTGTAAAAAATAATAATAATAAACGCACAAAGAGAGAGAAGAAGATCCTTCCTACAGGAGATTGATTTGAATGGTGGAGAGGAGCCGTTGTTTTCTTCCTCTATCTCTCTCTTCCAAGGATCTCACCCCCACCCCCCAACCCCACAAGCCGGGGAGTTGCTGCTAGTAATGAGGATCCGTTCAAAAACATTGAAAAGGCCATGACGCTGCAGGGAAGCCGGGCAGGAGAAGGAGGAACAAGCGCTGCAACGTTTTGGCAACGGGAGAGAAAAGATTAAGAAGCAAGGCTCACGAAGAAGAAAGACCCCCCCTTTTTTTTTGGGATGGGAGAAGGGAGGAAGGGATGAGAAAGCCAGGCCAAATTGCAAAAAAAAAATAAAAATAATAATAGCTCCCCGATTCACTGGAGTCGCCTCCTCCCGTGTCAAATCCGGGCAGCGACAGAAGGAAACGCTGCCTCTTCCTATCTGAGAAGGACGCTGCCGAGGTAAAAAAAAAAAAAAGGAAAACGAAATAAAAGGCGGCGGTGAAAAACCTTTTGCGGGTGAACCGCGGAACTCTTTCAAAAAAAAAATGAGACCCCCGAGGAAAAAAAAGAAAAAGGGCGCAGGAGGAGCCTACGGGGACCTTCGGGGCAAGGCGCCGGGCAAGGCGAGTCACGTGACAAAGCCGACCCCGCCCCCGGGCTCCGAAGGGTGTCACGTGACCCCAGGTCGAGAGAATCCACGTGGGCGCCTTCCGGGTGAGTCCCGGCGCTGGAGTGGGAAGGAAGGGAAGGTGGGAGCGCTCGGCTGACGTGGGTCTCGGCGTTATGGGGCTGCTCCGTTTCCTCGGGAAGGAAAGTGGGAAGGGGAAGAGAGCCAGGCGTGGGAGTCTCGCTTCAGCGGGGAGGAATAAATCGGATTATTATTTTTTTTTTAAAAAAATATTTTTATTTATTTATTTATTTATTTTGTTTTAATTTATATGCCGCCCTTCTCCGGAGACTCAGGGCGGCTTACAATGCGTTAAGCAATAGCCTTCATACTTTTGTATATTTACACAAAGTCAGATTATTGCCCCCACAATCTGGGTCCTCATTTTACCTACCTTTGAAAGGATGGAAGCCTGAGTCAACCTTGAGCCTGGTGGGATTTGAACTTGCAGTAATTGCAAGCAGCAGATGTTAATAACAGTGCATTAGTCCACTGTGCTACCAAGGCTCTTTTGTCAAACATACATGATTACAGATATAAGTATAAACATGATTATGAATACAGGAAATGGATACGAATAAAATGGGGACAGTAGGACAGGGACGGTAGGCACGTTATGCATGCCCCTTTCAGACCTGTTAGGAATGGGGTGAGGTCGAAAGTAGATAGTCTAAGACCAGTGTTTCTCAATCTCGGAGTTTAAAACCTGTGGACTTCAACTTCCAGAATTCCCCAGCCAGCTCTGGCTGGGGAATTTTGGGAGTTGAAGTCCACAGGTTTTAAACTCCCTGAGATTGAGAAACACTGGTCTAAGGCAGAGGTCTTCAAACTTGGCAGTTTTAAGACTTACGGACTTCAACTCCCAGAATTCTCCAGCCAGTTTAATTTAAAGACTTAGCTTAAGTCGTAGTTTAAGTCTCTTGGAGTCTTAGCTTAAGACTCCACAAGTTTTCAATTTTCAATTTCAATTTAATTCAATTTATATGCCGCCCCTCTCCGAAGACTCAGGGCGGCTCATAATACATTTAAAATCCTAATAAAAAACATTTAAAAATTAAAAACATTAAAACTTTAAAGTCTTCAAGCTGCCAAGTTTGAAGACCTCTGGTCTAAGGTTAAAGTTTTGGGGGTTTGGGGATGAAACCACAGAGTCAGGTAGTGCATTCCAGGCATTGACCACTCTTGTTTGCTGAAGTCGTATGTTCTGCAATCGAATTTGGAGAGGTTTACCTTGAGTTTGTATCTATTGTGTGTTTGTGTATTGTGGTTGAAGCTGAAGTAGTCATTGACTTGTAGGACGTTGTGGCAGATCATTTTATGTTCTACGCTTAGGTCAGACCGAAGGCGGCGTAGTTCTAAATTGTCTTAAGCCCAAAATTTCAAGCCTGGTGGCATAAGGGATTCTGTTGCGAGCAGAGGAGTGGAGGACTCTTCTATAATTAGTTCTACAAATAGTTCTCATGAAGATGATGTTTGCAGGGAAATGTAAAAGAAAATTTGGAAATGGGATGAAGGTATCGGATCATTCTCAGCCATTGAAGCCCACGGGCTGGGGGTGGGGGGGACTTGAGCCTCTCTCTCTCTCTCTCTCTCTCTCTCTCTCTCTCTCTCTCTCTCCCCCCCCCCCTCTCTCTCTCTCTCTCTCTCTCTCATTCTTGGCCCAGCCTGCCTCCCGGGATGGTTGGGAATAAAACAAATGGAGAAGACTGCTGCAGTTGTCTCACTTTCCAACTGTTGGGGAAAGACAGTAGAAAACTCAATTAAAAAGGATTCCCCCCCTCCTTTCCGCTTTGAATTTAAAATATCTACCTGAAGTTTCCTTCAATTGCTGTCTTGTTTAAGAAATAATGAAGGAATCTTGCCTGCCTGGAGGGAAGGGAATATGCTGGAATGGGGGTTCAGTTTTTCTCCTGGTCCATGGCTTCCTTTATCCTCCCACCCGCTAGTAAAGTGACAGGCTGTTTCACAGGCAGGAGGAGGAAGTGTCTAGTGAGGCTCATGAGAGGAGGAGCCTTCCTTCCTTCCTTCCTTCCTTCCTTCCTTCCTTCCTTCCTTCCTTCCTTCCTTCCTTCCTTCCTCATCTTTAGTACTTTATAAGTAACTCAAGGCAGCAAACATACCCACCAATATTCCTTCTTTCTCTTTTCCCCCACAACAACCATCCTGTGAGATGGGTTGGATTGAGAAAGAGTGACGTCCTCAAAGTCAGACAGCAAGTTTCATAACTAAGCGTAAACTATAAGCTGTGTCTCCCAGCTCCTAAATCTAATACCTTAATCCAGGTTATTCGAAGGCTGGATCAACATTGTAGTTTCCCGCAGGTCAGCGGAGAGGGAGATGGGACAGATGCCTCCTGCTGCACTCTGCCAACCGAAAACTGGCCGTGTGGAGGCCCTGCGAGGCTGGTAGAGGTACTGCGGACTGGTCCTTTCATATTTCCAGGCTGGCACCGCAGGCCAGATTTAAGCACCCTGCTGGCCAGATGCTGCCCGCGGGCCTTGAGTTTGACACCCCTGCCCTATAACCATTCTAGACAAATGGCTGCCCAGCCTCTTAAAAACCTCCAGTGATGGAGCTCTGAAGGCAACCTGTTCCATTCGTTAATTGTTCTCACTGTCAGGAAATTTCCCTTTAGTTTTAGGCTGCTTATCTCCTTGATTAGTTTCCATCCATTGCTTTTTGTCCTGCCTTCTGGTACTTTGGAAAATAGGTTGACCCCTCTTCTTTGAGGAAGCCCCTCAAATATTAGAACAGTGCTATCATGTCACCCCTGTCCTTCTTTTTACTAGAATAGACATCCAATTCCTGCAACCGTTCATGTGTTTTAGCCTCCAGCCCCCTAATAACGGTATCTTTGTTTCTCTTCTCTGCACTCTTAAGTATAGAGAGAAGCTCTGCTTTCCCCCCGCTGGTCATCACTTCCTTGCCATGTTCTCCCATTAGCGCACCAATAGTTTCCTTGACTTTTTTCTTAGTTTTTACATCTTGGAAAAAAAAAACTTTTAAAATTATTTTTGATTTCAACTTTATAGATTTGGGCTATATGCTGGTATTCTGCCTTTGATATGTGTCCCTCTTTCCACTTTTTATACTTACCCTTTAGTCTTCCAGTTTATCAGAGACTTCCTTATGTAGCCATGCTGGTTTCTTCTTGGGTTTCTTATTTTTCTTTTTCAGTGGTATTGTGGTAGACTGAGCTTTAATCACATTTTTTTCAGAGTTTCTCAAGCTTACTGAGTTTTCCCCTTTAAGATTTTCATTCATGAAATCCTTCTCAAGATCTATCTAAGTTTATTGAAATCAGCTTTTTTAATGACTAAGATGCTGCTTTGATTTTGTTCTATGGTTTGTGTTTGTATTACATTGAATTCTAATATGATATGGTCACTCTCCTCCAAAGTTTCTTGCTACTTCAACCCCTTCTCCCTAAGTCTCTCTGGTATAAAATACATATTGAAAAATGGATCAATGGCAAACTAGAATGTTCTGATTTTAAGGTTTCTAAAGCTGAGAAATTTCAGTGTGGTTCCAAGATTTGACCTCTGATTGCTTCTGCACTTGGTAAACCTTGGAGAAGGGGGAGGTCCAAAACAGTGCCTATTTTTTTAATATCAAAAGGGGAATACTTTTACCTCAAAACATGTTTTCTGAAAGAACAAGGTGGTGGTATGATGTTTAAATGCCTTGTGCCTTTTTCAGTCCCTTTTTGCAGATGTAATTGACTAGTACTAGCAATGGGAGAGCAAGGTAGTTTGAAGGCCTAGATTTAAGAACAGAATTGTTGAAGGATAGAATAGCAACCTAGAATTGTTCTAGGCCCTAGAAGGCCGGCACCTTAAACACTCAAAAGAGCCATTTGGACCCATTTCCCAACGAAAAGAAAACACCAGGAGCCACAAAACCCTTCCTGTGCCTGACTATTTCCTGAGCAGCCACAAAACTAACATATGTAGTTGAATGAAATGTTCTATTTTCTTCTGAAACTTTTCTTTTCTTGGATTTATCCACGGTTGGCCTACTGGGAGTTGAAAAGCTCAATAAATCATGTGCCGGTGGGTGTCGCACATTGGCGGTTGTTACACATATTTTGAGCAACAGAGAGCTGCAGCAGAGGGATGAAAGAGCCACACACAGCTCCAGAGCCACAGGTTGCTGACCCCTGCTCTAGAACAATTCTAGATTGCTGTTCTGTCCTTCAGCAGAGGAGAGCAATAGTGTAATTGGAAAGAGCAGCCAGGAAGCTGCTACAGTTAAACCTAGCTTCATTAATCTTCAGGAAATAAGTCAAAGCATTTACTGACAGGTAAAATGTTAGTGCTTATCCAGGTCTGATCTTCGTTTTGCTATATGCTCAATGACTGCCTTATACGTCAGACATTTTTTCTCATTCTGATTTTTTTCTCCCCAAACTAATAATGTAGATGGGAATTTTGGATACAGAATGGCTGAGAAGAAACCTTCGCATGGGCAACCATGGCTGCTACTACTGATAGTTGCTGTTGCCTTCGTTCACTTAGTTGTGTGCCCATTTACAAAAGTAGAGGAGAGCTTTAATCTTCAAGCTATACATGACATTTTGTACGAGAAGCTGGAATTAGATAAGGTAAATCTTGTTACTTTCTGATTGTTCTCTTTTAAATTTAGTTTGCTACAGAGTTATTTTCAAAGCCAGTCGCATCTTAGCATTTGTAATTATACTAATACTCTATTGTGCCCAACATTATTATTGCCTGTCATATATTTTTACATGAATATAGAAGAATAGAAACAATAGCTAATCATTTAGCTGGATTAAAAGAAATTTGTGCCATCGTGGATTATCTGATTGAGGAATTATCCAGGATTAAGTGTTTAATTCTAGTACTTTGTTCACCAACTGTATTAAAAAAAACTGCTGGGTAATCTGCAGGCCATGTGTAGCCTCTACTTACCCATATATGCAGTCCTCAGAGTTCCCCATGCTTTTTGATTTTTGGAGGCATTGTTATCTCCTCATTTATTTTCAGTTAAATCCCCAGGAATTATTCCACTGGTGTCTTCCGTATCAATTTTGGGGCAAACATTGATGACTAATTTGGATTACCTTTGCTCTTTCCTAACTAAAGAAGTATAATAAAATTATAGAATTTCTTTTTGCAGTTATTTCTATATATCTGTGTTATGGATTTTTTTATTGCAGTATGATCATCATGAATTTCCTGGAGTTGTCCCGAGAACATTCATTGGTCCAATTTTTATTGCTCTTCTTTCCAGTCCAGCCATCTATATATTGTCCCTTTTACAAATATCAAAATTCTACTCCCAGCTGATAGGTATGAGATAGAGCCACGTTTCTTTAAGTTTTTTTTTTATTGCATTGTAAATCATTGTAATTTCTAATACTGTTATATATAGCCAAAGTCACATAGACTGTGAACATTACCTGTTATTTCTATTACAGATAATAAACCTGATTTTTCATTGTTATTCATGTTATTTTGCCATCAGTCCGAGGAACCCTAGGCTTGACAGTGATTTATGCCCTATGGCGGCTACACAAAGAAGTGAGAAAGCAGTTTGGTTTTACTGTATCCCTGATTTTCTGCCTAATAACAGCTACTCAATTCCACCTGATGTTTTACTGCACTCGTACCCTCCCCAACGTATTTGCGCTGCCTATTGGTAAGTACTGAGCGTGCTTTTCAAAACCTTCCTTGATGGGTAAATAATGCTAAAGCACTGTTCACAATGACATGTAGCAACAAGGGTTGTGATTGGCTTGAGATGTTGTCTTGCCCACCGCTGAGAAGGCCAGCAGACACAAATGCCCTCCATGTCTGAGGTGCATAAATCAAGAATGGGAGTCGCTAAACCCACCAAGCTATAGGATGGGAGCAGTGGTGAAATGTAAAATTTGTTACTACCGGTTCTTTGGGCGTGGCTTGCTGGGGTGTGTGTGTAATGTGACTGGGTGGGCGTGGCCAACTTTTTTTTTTTTTTACTTTTAAAAGCATTTTTTTTACAACCTCTTCGGCCAAAGAGGTTGTAGAAAAAATGCTTTTAAAAGGCTCTGATGATCAGGCAACTCATCTGGGATCGTCAGAGGCTTTTAAAAGCATTTTTTTCCCCTACAACCTCTTCGGCTGAAGAGATTGTAGGAAAAAATGTTTTTAAAAGGCTCTGACGATCAGGCAACTCATCTGGGATCGTCAGAGGCTTTTAAAAGCATTTTTTTCCCCTACAACCTCTTCGGCTGAAGAGGTTGCAGGAAAAAATGTTTTTAAAAGGCTCTGACGATCAGGCAACTCATCTGGGATCGTCAGAGCCTTTTAAAAGCATTTTTTCTACAACCTCTTTGGCTCTGACGACCCCAGCTGAGCCACACGATCAGAGGACTTTTTTATTATTTTTAAAAGCATTTGTAGAAAAAATGCTTTTAAAAGAAAAAAAAAAGCCTCCAATGATTGCGCGGCTCAGCTGGGCATGGGGGGCGGCCAGGGATTTCTGCTACCGGTTCTCCGAACCACCTGCCGCCATCGCTACCGGATCGGGCTATCCGGTCTGAACCGGGAGCATTTCACCCCTGGATGGGAGACCACACATTTTTGAACTCCCTTCCCACTACAATTATTGAAAATCAGAAACATAAAATACCAGGAAAAAAGAGAACCTAAAATAGGCTTAATATTATTTAGTAACCATCTCCACTCCCAAACACAAAAGGTAAAATAAATCAGGAAGTTCTGGCCCAACTAAATTGAGATCCTTACTTCAACCTGTAGCACTCTCTCTCTTTAGAATGGTATGTGTATCCCCCACCTCCAATCATTCTCTTCCAATGGTGCAATTTATAATCCTACAATATGCTTTAAGTGGAATGAACTTAAAAAATTTATTGGAAGTTTGATTTTGATTATGTAGCAGGCTTGTTACTATATTTTTCAGACTATAAGATGCACCGGAGTATAAGACACACATTAGTTTTTGGGGAGGAAAATAAGGGAAAAAAAATTCTGCCTACCAGCATCCATCTGGCTTGCATCCTTAGCAAACAACCTGGAACAGGTATATTAGCTTGATTCAGCATGAACAGCTGATTGGTGGGTGGACCAGCCTCCCGGAATACCCCCAATCAGCTGTTCCCAGAGATGAATTTTAGCAACAGGTTCACTGGTTGTGAACGCATGCATTTGAGAGGCTGCGTTTTAGCCCTCTGAAAGCTCAGTTTGAGAGGCTGCGTTTTTAGCCCCCGAAAGCTCTGTTTGAGCGGCTGCATTTTAGGCCTCCACATGCCCCGTTTTTGGCATCACATTTTCAGGTGGTGATCGGCGGCGATGTGCTTTGGCAATCACTGCAGCCTTGAATGGGGCTTTTGGAGGCTGAAAATGCAAGCCAAGGAGGGGGCAATGGTCTGTGGCAATGACTGCAGCCTGGAACAGGTATAAAACGCGATGCGCGGAGGCTGGTGGGTGGGGCCGGCAGGTGGGTGGGACTACATTTGGTGTATAAGACACATCCAAATTTTCACCCTCTTTTAGGAGAGGAAAAGTGTGTCTTATACTCCGAAAATACAGTAACTGTTTTGCTATATTTAGATCCTGACAATGACCAATAAGCTAAGTTACTAATACCCAATTTGTCTGTTCATTTGTTAATCAGTTTTACTAGCAGTTACATCTTGGATGCAACAAAAGCACCGCTCGTTTATTTGGTTCTCAGCTTTGGCGATCATTGTCTTCAGAGCAGAGCTTTGCATATTCCTGGGTCTTATGCTACTGATCACTCTATTGAATAAAAAACTCTCCGTTATGAAAATGCTTTTCTATGCTGCTCCTGCAGGGACTTTTTGGCTAGGTGAGTGTGGTTTTGAATTAGTGGGATTTCCTTCAAAAGTGGCTCTTCTAAAACTACATTGCAAAACTTTTAATGACATTACTTCATTAAGTGTTGTACCTTATGATTCTTGATGAATGTATCTTTTCTTTTATGTACACTGAGAGCATATACACCAAAGACAAATTTCTTGTGTGCCCAATCATACTTGGCCAATAAAGAATTCACTTCACTTCTACTCTACTCTACTCTACTCTACTTCTCATTTTAAAAGATGGAAAAATTCTGCACTTGGTTTAGTGTGCAGTTATATAGTCCTTTGTGGGACTCTGCTCTTTGTTCATCAATTGTGCAAGTAGATCATCTTAGTCTGTGGACTTAGTTATCTTATAAGAAGGTTTAACAGTAACAGAGTTGGAAGGGACCTTGGAGGTCATCTAGTCCAACTCCCTGCTCACACAGGAGACCTGTACTAGGGATTCGAACCGCCAAATTTCCAATCTTTCTGATTGACGAGCTCAGTGTCTTAGCCACTGAGCCACATAGTCAGGTCCTACAGTAAATGGCAATGTATTTAATACAAAAGAGAACCAGCCAGTTCTGTTGCACATAGAGGCTCCCTTGCTAATTCGAAGTGGAGCCCTGGGTGTCTCCCAAAGTCCTATCTGAATAGCAGATCTTGCCTCCATGTTTTTAATCCTATGAAATCAAACCAATGTATTTAACCTCAGGCAGAAGGGGCAATAATTACAGCCCCTTTCAAGTCACAGCCTTGTGATTCTGCAGGCTGTGCAGTCAAATCAATATTTCAGGTAATGGGCTGATTTCCATCCAGTTCTGGAATGACAGTCGTATTTATTGGTTCAAGGCATGTTGAACTGACGTTGAAGTGATTTTTGCATAGCTCCTCACTTTTGGCTCTTTTCTCCTTTTAGGACTCACAGTGGCTGTGGATTCTGTGTTTTGGAGGCAGCTCTTGTGGCCTGAGGGAAAAGTACTTTGGTATAACATTGTCTTAAATAAAAGCTCCAACTGGGGAGTATCCTTTTAAACATGGAGGAGATAGAATTCTGTAGCACAATTTAAATGAGTTCAATATTCACAATGTGAGAAGGAATAACTGGAAATAGCTAGATGAGGTAAAAAGTCTTGTCATGAAAATTCTTTATTTTGCATCCTTTCCAAGCCACATCACTTTCTTGTCATAGCAAGAATTGAAATTTGTATGGAACTAAATCTTAAATGTCTTCAGCCATTTTTATTTCTTACACCTGATTCCACATTTCTCATCTTATTCTCCTGATATCTGTGGATACCTTTGGTCGTAGAAAATTGTTGTCATGCAAGGTTCCAGCTCCTATAGAAGGGTGTGAGTATTGGAATGGAGAGAATAGTGATGGGCTCAGTGGCTCAGGCCAGTTAATACTGGTTTTGTTTTGTTTTTCAGCCCAAATTTGTCACTTTCAAAGTGACACGGAAATGATCACTTATAAAAAGGACATGATCATAATTGGTGCTACAAAGTTCACTTCACTTAATAGGAAGATTCATATCAGCCTTAAAACAGACTTTCTCTCTTACTGAATCTGGAGCTTTAAATCCTCAGAAGTTGCACACAAGTGACTGAATTTCAAATGGCTGCTTTCAGTGTTGCAAGCTCGGAACAGTAGTTCAAAAGTTTGAACATCCCAATGTAGCTCATTCTGTGGCTTGATATTGTTTTAATTCTCCAAGCTAGGAAGATTCAGAAAGCACATTGGCTAATACAACAGGAGGCACAGATCCATCTTTGCTGTCATGTGCAATAAAGTGAGGTAAGGGACAGGGTGATAGTGGGGATGAGTTAAGAAAACATACAGTGGTGCTTAAAAGTTTGTGACTTGTTTAATTGCTTTCTATCCACTTTTAGGAATTGTGTAGAGGTTAGATCATGTTTTATGTCGTACTTATATAGAAATAATGACAATTCAAAATGGTTCACAAGCTTAAGCATCATTGTGTACTGTTGTTTACATAATAGGTATACCTTTTTTTACCTTTTCCTAATTGAAAATTAGAGTTCACAGGTTCCAATAAAATCCCCATTATTTTTGCATCTTTTGTTTTTGTTTTTTTAGGCTGGTTATCAAACGAAAGTATGCATTATTCAGTGCATGTACCTTGTGTTATGCTGAGTTTTTTGTTTTGACAAATTTCCAAATGGAAAGGGGTACATAAGGCAGAACAGTACATAACCGATAGCATAATTATAATCTTTTGGATTGCCAAGTCCAAAAGCTATGTTGTCTTGTTCTTCAACCAGCTTTGCAAGCAGATAGCAAAAAGTGTGCATTATGAAAAAGGCTTCAATTTAACAGACGAAACGGTGTTTTTGTTGTTATATTTATAGATTTTGTTAAAGTGAGTGTATTGCCGCTTTTTTTTGCTGGTCTCAATTCTATGCTTGTTGATAGGGGCAGAGTCCACAAAGGGCGAAAAGGGCCTCCCCTGTGCACCAGAGGCCCTATGGAGGGTCCATTTTTCACCCTCCCAGAGCCTCTGCACGCGCCCTGCACTTGGGAGAGGTGGGGCGGGGTGGGTGGGTCAGCCAGTCCTTGGAACAACCGGTTTGGTGAACCAGATTAAAATTAACATCCGGTTTGCCCCAACTGATGCAAACTGGCTGAATCCCACCCCTGGGTATCATATTGATTGGGGAGGTCATATGAGTGAGCAACATAGTTTGGGAAGGGCGTGACTGGGAGTGTAAGAAATGTCACTGCGTTTTTGTATTTACCAGATGAGCTCTTATTTTTGAACTCTAAGACTTACCGTAGCTTGCCAAGTTCTTATCAGTAAGCTAACTGCACATGTCTACATTCTTTCACTTTCTTCTATCTTTCTTTGTTCTCCGGCCAGGAGAGGTGGCCGGGAAAGCTTTGCCAAGATGTAACTAATTAGATTAGTAAGATGTTTTATTTTCTTTATAACAAATAAATGAGTTTTTCTTAGAAAATATATCTTCGGGTTTATTTTCTTAAAGTATGCTTCAAGGGAAAAGCCTCGATCCACTTCTCTAAATCAAGGTGCAATTACCCAAAAGCAGAATGGGATTAATTGCCACCCTGACAAGAAAGGTGCTGTGTGAATCAGGGAGTTGTTGGGAGGTGGCACAGGTAGGGAGAGCGCACATGGTGGGGGGGGCATGATCCAGAAAAAGTGTGTGAAGGCTCCTTTCTCCTTGTTCCTTCATTTCTCCCTTCCTTTCCCTTTGCAGCAGGTGACTGCTGCTGGGTTGGAGAAGGTGTGAGGTGTTGTGGGACTGGCTGGGAAACTGCCACAGAATGTTGAAAATGAAGATTATGTAATCGCAGCAGAAGCCTAGCGGTGTAGCAGCAGCAGCTAGTAGCATTGAGTAACCATTCCCTTTGAAGTCATGGGTCCCAAATTTTGAATGTATTCTTAAGTTAGCCCATTTGAGGTACCTCAGTTCAAAAACTGTTAACCTACGATGCATTGTATCTCAAACAATGGAATTCTGCTAAATCTGTGATTCTCTTCACACAATGTATTGTGTGGTTTTGTTGGTTACATAAAAGTCTAGACTTAGCTCACGAGTTCTTCAGTGACAAATTAGGGGCATCTGAGGTGAGGTAATTGGGAACGGGGATGTTTATGTGTGGGTGCATTAGCATACATGCTTTTTACTTTTTTCATACAAGTACTAAAAGAGGTGATTTTGTATTTCACTGTATATATTTTATAATGTTATGTGTGATAAAGTAGCTTATTTATGCAGCAAAGAAACCAAAACATAAGAAAACATTGAAAAACAGGTATTTTTTCTAGAAAGTTTAAAGTGGCTATACGATGTTCTAGACCAGTGTTTCTCAACCTTGAAAGCTTGAAGATGGGTGGACTTCAACTCCCAGAATCCCCCAGCCAGCGCTGCTGGCTGGGGGATTCTGGGAGTTGAAGTCCACCCATCTTCAAGCTTTCAAGGTTGAGAAACACTGTTCTAGACAATTTTAGAAATGTACAAGATACCACACTGAGAAAATTATTAATTCAAATAGTCATTTTTAATTTAAAAAAAATCCTTAACTGTCTTTTTAAAGACCTCGCCATTTTTATGGTATTTTTATTCTGCCTTGCCTCGCGCTCTGGGTTGCAGTATTGTATTTCTACTACTAGGAGCAGTAGACCGAAGATGTTGGATATTAATTCTACCCTCACTTGGTTTTATTTTCTTGTATTCCTTTCTCCCACACAAAGAGCTGCGGTTTATAATATACACATTTCCAGTTTTGAATATAGTGGCTGCCAAAGGCTGCTCTCGAATGTAAGTATACTTGCACATAATATATTTAATTTCTGTTTCAAGATCTTGACTTCATTATTCACCGCTTGCTAGTTTACCAATCATATTGTTCTCCAAATAACCTTGATAGGAATTCTGGGAGTCTTAATCATCTTGTGGGCCCCGGATTGGGAAAGGCTGACTTGGAATAAAAGATTCTTATTTTGTCATTCCCTCAGGGCACCAGTCACTTAATATTGGCCTTAAGACCTGATGAGAGTGAATAAGATGTAAAATGGATGAAGAGTGACATTTCCCACGACCTTTTGGATTAGAAAATATGCAAGCTGTTTAGTCCTATGAATTTTAAACCACAGCAAACTAACCTCTGCCTTTACAAAGGATGGAAAAAAAAATCCCCATAAAAACAAATCTCATTTTGTTAGTGCATATTATATATAGTAAATTCTGCCCCCCTGTTGCTCTTTAAAGTCCAGTAAAACAGCAGTCCGAAACCTTTCTGGCTCCATGGATTGGGAGGAGGGAAGGGATGGGGGAGGGGGGAGAGGATCGTTTTCCATGCACAACTTAATCCTGCACATTTGCAAATGAAGCTTTGCATACTCGCCTACCACTCGTGTTGCCCGGTCCTCAACAAGATCCGCAGCCGAGGGGTTGGGAACCTCTGCACTAAAAGTTTGAACTTCTTCCAAGATTGCAAAGTTTTACTTTCATTTCTGTCTAATCAGGATTTATTATCAACCTGAATAAATTGACTAGATCAGTGTATAATATTCTAAATCAGGTTGATTTTGACCTGTGTTTTAGAGCTAGGGTTAATTGCAGTTTAGGGTTTGAGTATCATGCTGAAGCACACTTTAACTGAAGACTGACATGCAAATTTCAGAGCAGAATTGTTGTGCATGTAGGACGTAATCCCAGGGCTCTTGCCTCTGACAGTAAACAAGTTCAGTACAATACAAAAATGACATTTACAGTTCATGTCACCTAACGTTCAATGTGATCTTTCAACAGCCGTGTATTGGAGTCGGAAATATTGTGCCCACTAAATACGCTATTTTTCTTTCCTACACAGTCTAAACAATTACAAGAAATCATGGTTATACAAATTAGGCACTCTGTTTGTTATAGCACACCTCTTTGCTAATGCTGCTTACTCAGGAGCATCGCTCTATGTGTCCCACTTCAATTACCCTGGAGGAGTTGCTATGCAAAAACTACACCAGCTGGTACCTCCAACAGCAGGTGAGTAAAACTGGGTTGATAAAAAAAAAGTCACCTGGTGGCTTGGTACCTTTTCAAGCCCCTTCTGCAGATTGAATGAAACTAAACACGCGGGGCATTTTTTTTGTTGCTGCACTCTGTGAGGTTTCAAGAGATAAAAGTGGCAGCTTTAAAGCTTGTTCTTTTAAGCCTTACTCTGCCTTTTCCCATTTTGAGGGTGTGACCTGTGATAGGGTGTGAGGAAGACAACACAGCCCACAAAGCAAAATAAGTTGGAAGGCCCTATGATTTTTTTTTTTTTAATTTGATTTATATGCCGCCCTTCTCCGGAGACTCAGGGCGCCTTACAGTGCATTAAGCAATAGCCTTCATACTTTTGTATATTTTATACAAAGTCAGCTTATTGCCCCCACAAACTGGGTCCTCAATTACACATTTGCGTACATTTTGAACCCCCTGTGGAATTGGAGGAACCGTGCCATGAAGGCAATTCATGGCATGGTGGTGCAGTGGACTAAACTACTGTTAAAGTTCAATTCTCACCAGGCTCAAGGTTGACTCAGCCTTCCAACGGGAGCTCACCCCATTATGCGGCACTAGGGATTCGAACCGCTGAAACTGCCGACCTTTTGATCGACAAGCTCAGCGTCTTAGCCACTGAGCCACCACATCCCTCTATGATGTTGGTACATATTATCAATTAGCTTCTTTAACAATGGTGACAGTACTGGGAATGGAGATTGTTAACTGTGATGTTAAGAAGTACATGCACTTTACTATGAATAATATGGCAATGCCATATATTTTCTTACATTCAGATAGGGATTGCCATATAATTTATATTATAGTGAGGACTCATAAGCAGGCAATAGAGAGCTACCCCTATCCTTCTATTGTTTCTCTGCAAGTGGTACTTGGAGGCATTCTGCACCCACCCAACCCAGAGATGATGCTAAACAATTATCCCTTAATAGACTTGTCCTGCTTGGATTTATCCAATCTGCTTTTAAAGCCATCTAAGTAAGGGGCCATCATTGCTATGTCTTGGCATAACAAATGCCAAGAATTATTTCATTCTGTGCAAGAACTGTTTTCCTGTACCTGTTCTAAGTCTTGCAGCCACTTTCATTTGATGACCCCAGTCCAGATAGTCTTCGACTTACAACAGTTCATTTAGTGACCATTCAAAGTTACAACTGCACTGAAAAAAAGTGACTTGTGACCATTTTTTCACACTTTGCAGCATCCCCATGATCATGTGACCGAATTTCAGATGCTTGGCCATTTTAGTTCATATCTATGACCATTGTTGTGTCCCAAGATCATGTGATCGTCTTTTGCGACCTCCTGACAAGCAAAGTCTATGGGGAAGCCAGATTCACTTAACCACCGGGGTTACTAACCTATCAACTGCAGTGATTCACTTAACAACAGAGGCAAGAAAGGTTGTAAAATGGGGCAAAACCGTAACAAACATCTCACTTAACAACAGAAATTTTGGGCTCAGTTGTGGTCATAAGTCGAGGTCGTATTTGATCTTTGTATTCTGACAGTTGGCAATCAAGTGATGGAAAGTTTGTCATTCTTAGCAGAGCCTTTGCGAAGCTATATAGGAAGGGGTTTGCAAGGGCTATGCAAGTAGCTGCCCTGAGTCTTCGGAGTCTTCGGAGAGGGGTGGCATATAAATTTAATTAATTAAATTAAATTAAGTATACAGTAACAGGCATGTGGTGAGCTCAGCAAAGAATCTTCTCAGACAATACATTGAGGGTTATTTTGAATACTCAATATGGCTGTTTCAGAGCCTCTTTCCAGATATCCAAGCAGTGAAAGAATGAACAGGAGATAACTTCCACAGAAAGTGCTGTTTTCATTTTGTTGAGGCCCAAAGGGATTTCTGTCAGTAAATAAGTCACTAGATGTTGGTGCTTCTCTTTTTTTTTCCTCACGTGAGCTGTTCCTTTAATTCATTTTTTTTTTAAAATGGGCTAAATTCTAGGTTGAGCACCTTATTCATTAATTTTAAGTACGTATATATATTCCACACCTAGCATCTCCAGTACAATAGGCAGGCCAATGTTTTCTACTTCAGTTTTTGGAATTTAGGATTTTTTTTTCAAAGAATACAATAAATACAAATCCGCAAGCTTGCCCATGAGTATAGACTGGAATCTCTCCTTGCTTTCACATATATTGGTTTTGGGTTTTTTTTATTTGTTTTGTTTTGTTTTTCTGCAGATGTTTCTGTCCACATTGATGGGGCTGCGGCACAGACTGGTGTGTCTCGATTTTTAGAAGTCAATTTGGATTGGAAGTAAGTCTATTGTGTGTGTTTGTATGTATAAAGGAAGGTTGGTTTTTTTTTTTTTTTTTTGCAGTTTGTTATATATCAGAGGTGTCCAACCTTGGCAACTTTTAAGAATTTTTGACTTCAACTCCCAGAATTTCCCAGCCAGTCATAGGGGAATTCTGGGCATTGAAGTCCACAAGTCTTAAAAGTTACCAAGGTTGAACGCCTCTGTTATATACAAATGAGATGATCATCGTGATGATCTCTTGCTCTTAAATTTATTTTTGTCTATTCAGGGCTAATATTCTTCAAACTCTTAGTCAGAATGTTGCCTAGGAATTCATCAACACACAAGGAAAGGTCAAGTTGTCTATTCCTTGTCTCCTAATAGTTCTTCTCTTTCCAGTGAAGATGAGGTGCCAAGCATAAAATAGAAACCAACATGCAGATAATCTAAAACTGATACCCTATTACAGTGATGGTGAACCTTTTTGGCACTGAGTGCCAAAAAGGGAGCACGCACACACGTCTGGGCCACAACCCGGAAGAGGAACTGTCCAGGGCGCATGCGTGTGCCCGAAAATGAACATCCAGTTTCAGCTACTGAATTTCCTGTTTCAGCCAGCTATTCTTTCGGGTTTCTGATACGCACGCACGATGATCAGCTGGCTGGCGTGCATGCTCATGCAGGAAGATGGAAGACCAGCTCTCCCAGTTTCCGGCACTGCCACATGCAAAAAAGCCAGCTGATCGTTGCACACGAATGCACACCAGAAACCCAGAAGAAGAACAGGCTACGCTGTGCGTGCCAGGCGACATGGCTCTGTGTGCCACTTCGGGTACGTGTACCATAGGTTCACCATCACGGCCCTATTATATACATCAGAATAAAAGAACCTGTGACCTTCTAAACATAACTACAACTCCCAGGTTATCCTGGTGAGCTTAACCAATAGTGGACGATGGTGGGCATCGATTTTCAGCAACCTCTTTGAAAGGTCACAGATTGTCCACCTCTGATTTCCTAGCAAGGTTGGGTAAGGCTACTTTTTAAATCTCATTAGCTTCTGTGAGGCAGGAGTGTGTAATGAGTGGCCTCCAAACTTAGTTATTGTTCATCTCTGTAGCCCTCTATTACATCACTATTACTCTGACCATTTTGAGGTGGAAAATCACAACCATTGTACTGCAAACCTAGTACAGGGAAAAAGCTCCACTTTTTTCATCACTATCCACCTCTGCCATTCCAAAATATTAAATATATAATATTTATAATAATACCAGACATCAAAATTCTGCCTAGCCTGATGCATGGCCTAATAGCCTCTTGTCCTAGATAAGGACATTTGCTTTCTGTATTCCAGAGTGTTCATTAGACCAAAGGGTATTTATATTTAAACAGATCCCCTTTAATTTGAGAGGTGTGTCAGAAATTACTTTTGTGTGTCTTGGTTATTTAGTTTCAAATGAGGAGCTCCTGCTTTTATACAAGATATGTACCTAAGTTCAAGCTACCTCCTGGCAAACCACCAATTAAAAACAAGCTTTTTATGGTTTCTTTACATTTTGTTCATAACATCAAAGTAATTTTGCAGTTGTAAGCAGATGTCTAAAATTGTTTATTAGATTTTTGCAAACAACAAAGGAATATATTTTTCAATTACTATAAATCTGGGATACTTCTGTGTGCAAAGGTAGAAAAACTTGAAGTTCACCCTAGATGTTGCCAAATTACAGTAATAGAAATCTGGGTAAATAGGTTGCATATTCCAAAATCAGGGTGTACTACTCATTCAAAAATCTCAATCATCAATTAAATATCATTTAAATATATTAAATGTCACAGAGTCTGGTGGCGCAGCAGACTAAAGCACTGTTATTAACATCAAGCTGTCTGCAATTACTGTAAGTTCAAATCTCACCAGGCTCAAGGTTGACTCAGCCTTCCATCCTTTCTAAGGTAGGTAAAATGAGGACCCAGATTGTGGGGGCAATAAGCTGACTTTGTATAAATATACAAAAGTATGAAGGCTATTGCTTAATGCATTGTAAGCCGCCCTGGGTCTCCGGAGAAGGACGGCATATAAATCAAATTTATATATATATATATATATATATATATATATATATATATATATATATATATATATATATATATATATATATATATATATGTTTATGTAAGTTTATATATATGCATATATATATATGCAAATCCACTTATTTGTTTTATAGCTTCTCTTTCTGTTTAGGCAAGCATTTGGGATACCTAAAGAGGTTTAAAAATATTAAAACAAATACTAAACTAATTAAAAGATAAAACCCTGGATAAAAAGATATGCCTTTATTGCCTTTCTGTACACTGAAATCGTGGTGATTAAATGCAGCTCCAGAGGGAGCTTGAAAGAAGTTCAGGAGAAGGCCTTTTCCTACATGCCAGTTAGATGAATCTCTGACAGCAAGGGCATTTTCAGAAGGGCTTTCCATATAGATCCCAATGATTGGTCATGCTTCTCAATGTTAATACCAACAATATTTGCCTTATAAGTAATAGGCTATGTTTTGGCATGGGTACTACATGACCTCCATAATTTGCACAGGTTTGCAGCCTTCTGGCGACATTTTCCATTAATTACAACTAAGTTTCTGGATGATTTTCCATGCTAATCTATGCAAGGTATTTCATAGAACTTAGGATGCCCAAATTTGACTCATTTGGAAGGTCATGAGCCTTACTTGTGCAAATTTTCTCAGTAGAGGTGTCACCTGCAGTTCCACTTGGCAGCAAGGAGCAGGTTGGGCACTCTGGACTCCTTACTTGATCTATAGGGGAAGTGTAGCCTCATCCCCAAAACGTTGAATCTCAGCCATTCAGTTTTCATTTAACCAACCGCATCTTTGCTGTGCCTGGATTTAATTTCAGTTTGGATAATTTCAGTCTGTTAATGAACTTAGGTATCAGAGTTGGATGATAAAAAGCAGTAGAAACAATATCATCAACAGTATCTTGTGAATGGGAAGTACTGACTTTTGGTTAAAGGAGGCTTAAGTGTCTCTTAGAGAGAGCGAATTTGGCATAGTGGTTAAAGCACCACTTTAACCACTTCATATTCCTTGAACCCTACACCTGTGATGGCGAACCTATGGCATGTGTGCCAGAGGTGGCACACAGAGTCCTCTTTGTGGGCACAAGCACTGTCTTCCCAGCTCAGCCAGCTGATCATCAAGTTTCTGATGCATGCATGCACCATCCAGCTGGTCGTTGGGTTTCCAGCACTCGGGGGTGCGTGCGCGGGCGTGCATGTGCGTGCACTCCTTCCAGCTTGGGCGCTTTGTGCCTAAAAGGTTCACCATCACTGCCCTACACCAAAGCTCCAACTGACCTTCCCTAATTATTTTATATAGATATTTGAAGAGCATGACAGATCCCCATGAGACACTAGTCTCTTTCTGCACACGATTCAGCAGAAAGGACCAGAACCACTGCAAAGACAGTGGAGAACAATTCCATTATTGAAGAAATCTGGGAGAACCACTAGGCCAGTATCTTGTAGTTTTTGTTGTGGGTCAAACACTAAGGTGTTCATAACAGTCTCAATTCAATTTCTTGGCTGAAAGTTTGATTGAAATACATATATTTTGTAGGTCAAGAGAGGGTTTTATTGTTTGTTTGTTAAGAGAGTTTTGTTCCTTGCTATTTCTTGGCAAGATTTTTTGGGAAATGGTGCCATGTCCTTCTTTCTAGGGCTGAGAGAGATTGGTCCCAGAATTTGTGCCTAAGATGTGACTAGAAGTCATTGTCTAGCTTGGTGCTTTAACCACTATGCCAAATTCGCTCTCTCTAAGAGACACTTAAGCCTCCTTTAACCAAAAGTCAGTACTTCCCATTCACAAGATACTGTTGATCACTTTTCTTAATCTCTATTCTGGTTTGTTTAATCAGCTAAAAGAGAGCAACACACAAATAAACAATTGTTAGTCCTTATCCATGCACATTCTCCTTGAAGTCAGTAACCAAAAAGAATACAAAATAAGACAAGTAATTGCTAAAGTTACATCCTTACAATCTGATTCAGTGACTGCTATCCAGACCGCTCTATATCCTCAGTAAGTAGTGATATAAATTGTCTAAAATGAGCTACCAATTATTCTGGCCATCCATCCACATTGCCTGAATATTATGGTGAAGGAAATACCTCACAAAATAGAAAATCAGTTGTAGCCTATTCTGTGTAGACACAACCACAAGCAGAGAAGTAAGTAAGCAAGCTGCCTCAGAGGATCTCAAATGGCCTTTCAGGTAGCCTACATTCCATGCTTGATCTGAGGGAGAACCATTCTATTATTTCATTTAAGACTTGATGATCAAAATAAATTCATTGGAACCGGCTGATCTTTAATTCTCTTGCATAACAAAGCCTTAAGAAAATTACAGACATTTTATTGTCTTGCTTTGAAGATGGTCTGCAGTAGGTTTGACATAAAAGTTGATTCTGGCCAAGATTGATGCTCTTAGCATTATAAGCTTTGATTTGGGATGAAAGGATTTATTCGGGTCAGGAATGTTAGAATAATATTTAAGAGAATCTGTATTCTAATAACAGCTTAGTCAAAGGGAAACACTGCCTGAAGCATTGGCCAGTTGTTTAGTTTCACCCAACAGCTAGCATAAAGTTCTTGTTTCAATTAAAAGGTAAAGCTGACATTTCAACCTGGTTACTAATATGAAACTGGAGGAGGAGGAAATTTTTGTAGATGATGGAAGAGAGGCTCCTTGGACTATACTCTTAAGGCCACATTTGCACAACATGTTAAACCACTCCGGTTAGTTAATGTGAATGCATATACTACGTTCTTACCTTAATAATTACATCAGGTTAATCGGAATGCACCACTTCTCTGTTGTTAATTGTAATACAAAAACATTGGATAGTCACCATGTCTGATTAATAGTACTTAGAATGTTAAAACATGGCCATTTGTTGGTTTGTAGATGCTTTTGCACCACACCTTTATCTACTCTAATTTATGTGAATATATAGTTCCTTTAGTAGGAAGTGTGACTTTTGAAGATGGAATGTCGATCACTTCTGGTTGACGGGAAACCCTGGTTTATTAGTTGAGTGCAGATTTTAGTTAGTGTTAATGTTTGCCTAATCACAGGGAGTCATCCACCAAAGCTGAGCTGTGAATGGAACAGGGGAAATGAGATACAGCATGTGTTCACTAGTTTAATGTACTAAACAAATTGTATGACATTTATATGCATGCTCCAGGGACTTGGAGATGCCATGTTATTTTCATTGCATATGTTCTTCAGTGAGACTGGAAGTTGGCAGACAAGAATTTAGCAATCTGGTAGCTCTTAAGCTCATAAATATTAAAAGGAAAAGATGGATGGGAGCAGAACAAATACCAAGCAAGACTGAAGGCATTAATTGGTATGATTAACTGGAGCCAGCCAGTCAGGCTCTCCTATTAGCTCCTTCAGTCTCTGTCCTCTTTCCACAAGAACTATTCTCTTCCATCCTTTTCACTGTTGAAGGATGCTGAGATTGTCAGTGCATGAAGACAGAGAGGTTGATTGGAATAATTTTCCTCCCACTCAAATTATCTTGCCAATGAAGCAGGAAGATATATACAGACACTGAAGGCCTGTAACAGGAGCTTTGTTAGAATGAAAAAGACTAAGGATCTTGAAGTAGCAAAATGTAAGATTCATTCTGGAAATTTATAGAATTGATTGAAGAATCAGTTGGCTTGCAAAATTCTTCTGGAAACAAATGGTAGTGGTGGCTAATAGTTATTTAAATGTTTAGACCTCACTCAAAACCCAAGTGCATGGGTTCATTCCATATTTCCTTTTTGCCAAATTCATCAGCTCTGGGCAGTTGATGCCAAACTCCAGTGATGTGCTTTCTAAATTGTGTACAATTCATAAATTGCTCATTTTTACTTTGTGTGTTCATAGAGAACTAAATCCATTGGATTATATTGTTTACTTATAAAGTCAGATATAAATTATATTCTAAAGCCAATGAAATTCTAGGTTGCATTAACATAGGGATAGAATCAAGGTCATATGAAGTATTAGTACCATTTTATAAAGCCTTAGTAAGACCATACTTAGAATACTACATCCAGTTTTGGTCACCACATTATAAAAAAGATGTTGAGACACTCGAAAGAGTGCAGAAAAAAGCAAGGATGGTTAGGAGGCTAAAACAAATGAAAAACAGTTACAGAAATTGGATATGTCTAGTCTAGTGAAAAGAAGGACTAGGGGTAACATGAGACTTTTATTTTTATTCTGTGGGGAAGTAGCTGGAGAAAGTTTGCTGGTTGTTTCATTTGTCTGAAAATCATACCAGTACCATCAGTTTTCAGCAATTACATTCAGAATAAGCCCTAGGAAATGGTTGGGGGCAGCTTGTAGCCCTAAAACTGCAAGTAGCCATCCCTGATCAAAATAACTCGCTAGACAAAAACTCCCAAAATCCTATCCAATAAGCTGTGTTGCCTCTAGGTGTTGGGAACTTGTTTCAAAGAATAGAGAACTTAGAAGGTAACACAAGAGACATACTTTAACTAGATTTCCTTTGGCCATCACTAGTCTTCCTCTGATTGCCATAGCTACAATTGGGGGTAGCTCTGTCTCATTCTACAGATCTATTTTATTTTTCCTATAGCGTTCCATTACCTATATCGGGTGTCAAACTGGATTTCTTTGAGGGGCAGAACAGCATTGCAGTTCTCCCCATGGGCCAGCTGGGAGAAGGGGGGGGGGAGACGAGAGAGATGCCTCCTGCAGCACCCTGCCAACCAATATGGAGGGGGGTGGACCGTGCGTGCCCACCCAGCCCCCGTGCCTCAATTTCTGCCTCCATGGCCTCCTGCAGCACTCTGCTGGCCAAAAGCAGGCCACACCAAGGCCCTGCGAGGCCCCCCGTGTAGCCCGTTTTTGGCCAGCAGTGTTGCTGGAGCCAGGGAGGCCAAAAGTGGGCCAAGGGGAGGCCACCCCGCAGCCCGTTTTGCCTGGCAGAGGCACCGTGGGCTGGTCCTTTGATATTTGCAGGCTGGGCCCACGGGCCAGATTTAAGCACCCCGCGGGCCATATCTGGCCCGTGGGCCTTGAGTTTTACACCACTGACCTATGTATGGTATGTTGCTTTTTTGTGGCTAATAAATGATTCTGAACCACCAAATTCTTAAACCACCTATTTCTGTGCCCATTCTGTTCTGTATAACCTGTTTGCCATTTATTCCAACAGTGATGGAATTACTTTACGTACAGCTTTAATACTGTATGTACTGCCTTCCCTTCCTGTTTTCTGCCATGGTTGATGTGATCCTATATTAAAAAATTCAGGTTCTTTAACAAAGTAATCTACCATCCAGTTACCAAATGCCCTTTTAAGAATCCTCCCTGCTCTATGTAATTATTTCCTGCTTCATGGTTGTTTCCTATATTGTTTTCATAACGATCCTTCCTCTTGCTTGGCTACAACCTATGTCTCCTGAATGTGGAGTATGGCTCAAGTCTTGACTTACCTTACACTGTTCATTCTCTTACAGATATGACAAAAGGGAAGACCTCAAACCGGGCAACCCACTTATGTTCTCATATACACATGTACTTATGGAGATGAATTCAGCTCAACTGTCACATTACAAGACAACTCACAAAGTTCTTGCGCATATTCCTGGCACCAGTGGAATTGGATTGAATTTTACTGCACTGCCCCCTATTACTTTAAATTTGAAATCCAAACTAGTATTGTTGGAAAAGCACCCTGTTTCTTTTGGAAAATAAAATTTGAACAAGTTTGAAATAGTTTTTGCTAGAATTGTGTTACACGTGAAAGATCAATACTATTTGATCCTATTCATTTCGCTTATGTGAAAAACTTTGATATAGTATATACTGCACGTAATGCCAGCTACATTTCAATCGGGGTGAAATTCAGTAGGTTTTGACAGGTTCTGGAGAACCAGTAGCGGAAATTTTGAGTAGTTCGGAGAACCGGCAAATACCACCTCTGGCTGGCCCCAGTGGGATTGGAATGGAGATTTTGCAATATCCTCCCCCCAGGAGTGGGAGGGAATGGGGATTTTGCAGTATCCTTCCCCTGGAGTGGGGTGGGAATGGAGATTTTGCAGTATCCTTCCCCTGCCACGCCCACCAAGCCACACCACGCCCACAGAATCGATAGTAAAAAAATTTGAACTCCACCATTGATTTCAATACAAAGTACATACATTCAAGACATGTTTTCATATAATTACATAGGAAATATACTAGTTATTTTTATGTAACACTATTGTGTGGTTTAATGTTTTCACATTGTTTTCTACCATGTGGAAAAATAGCACAATGTGCTATTTTGGGCCACAGTATAAAATTCTTATGTTGTCCATAAGCGAAAAAATCTCATATACCTAAACCTGAATGTCATTAGGTTCAACAAAATCTGGAAATCAACGGATGCTATTTATTTTTATCTGTTGGGTGGTTTTGCTCATAGACAATATTTGCATATAAGAGAAGGCCCATCATGTCATCCTGATAACATTTCTTAACCAGGTTTTCTTTTGTCAGTTATCAGCTATGGAGTAACCATAAAACAGTTATGGGAAAGTCAAGCTGGCCTTTAAAGTGTTAAGAGATAGCCAAGCATAAATCAAGAAAAATAAGACTGGATGTCAAAAAAATGCCATGTTTTAATTTCTTACAGGTTTCTAAGTGATAACTTCCAAATGAATAGAGCTAAATCGTCAGCTATACTGACTGTTCTCACTGGCCAGATGAAGCAATGGGTTAGAAAGTATAATTGTGGGATGATCCACAACTTGTAATTGAAGATATGCAAGAAAATATCTTACATAACTCTTAAAATCATTCATTTTTAATCAGTGTATCTTGGCACAGTAGAGTGCAAATTGACTTAGACACAAGAAATACCATCCTGTAAAACTGGTTTAACTACACTGATGTGTTCTCTTGTATGCTATTGTACAAGTTTAATCAATTTTGTTGTTGTTTTACATCAAAGAAAACGACGTCCTCCTTGATGTACAATTTATCTATTCATAGAAGCTGCTATTATTCAGACGGCAAACATTAACTTTTCATAAAAGCCTATGTTTAAAACCTGCAAAACTTATTGGGTATAGTCATCTTGTTTTGTACAACAGGCCCTGCTAAGAGTCAGCTACTGGAAGGTCAAAATACTACTTGGTTCCTTCTGGAAGAAAGTACTACCCTTTCTGCAATTGCCACTTGGCAATTATTTAATGTGAATTGAGGTGTTCCTGATGTCTTATATGTATAATCAGCTATGGTATGAATACAGTCTTGTGGCATCTTAAAAACAAACACATGTTCATTATGAAGGCTACTGCAAAGAAAAAAAAAACATCCACGAAAGCTTATAATAAATGGATTGCCATTCTATAAACTAACACAAGATTGGGGTTTTTTTGGAAGGGGAGAACCAGCATATTTCTATAATTATGGTCATAGCAGTTAAAACTGGTACTCAAAGAAATTATACCTATGAAATGTTAAATAAATGACTAGATATAGGGAATCTATCTTCTAGAATTATATTTTTAGGCCTTAAATGTCACCTTTAGGCATATGAAATAAATAGATGTGTATTTCCTACCGTGTTTTCCTCAAAATAAGACATCCCCTGAAAATAAGCCCCATTCGGCTTTTGAGCACATGCCAATAAGGCCAACTGTGCTTATTTCAGGATTCAAAAAAAAATATAAGGGTCTTATTTTGGGGGAAACACGGTATTACTGAAAATTATTTTTGGCCAAGACTGTTAAAACTATAAGGCTCGATGCAGTATTTTGACCTCATTTTAAGATTGTTTCAGAATATTTAGTTTTCTACACTAACTGAAGTATGTGAAAGTATTGTTTTCTTTATTATTACATTTGAGCTGTGTAGATTTATGTTAACGTTAGTCGAACTCTATCAAAGCAACCCAACATACCTTGTTACAAAGAATGAACTATTGTGGCCATGAGTGCTGTTACCCAATAGCCTTCCATATTTTCAGTTTTCTTACTTTTTAACTAGCCAAAATGTGTAACTGTGTAGCAAGTGTAAAGTTTCATTTTGTTAACCATGTGAGACCCACACATTATATAAATAAGCACGTGAATTCTATAAACCCAAACATTTGTGGCTACTGGTGGTTATCGTTTCCCAAATGTGTAAGCTAAATGGAAGAAAGGAGAGCCAATTTAACCACCAGAGCTATTTGGAACAAGAATCTCTCAATGGCATAACAATAGCTCATAGCTATGTGTACCCACTGACCTTATCTCAAGTTGCTGTCTAAAACATAACACTTTCAGTGTCAATGCACCACTGCTGCCTACAATTCTGACAATTTTAACATGGCCTGGTTTTATCTTAAATTCAGTAGAGGAATATATATAAATAGTTAAATTGAGTAAGATTTACCGTATGCAGTCATTTTTTTTAAAGCTCAATATTGTACTTACTGAAAATATTTCAAATATATTTGGGCCATACTGCATCATTACATCAGACATCTCACTGTATGGGAGACAAATACTACAACGAAATGTTTGATTGAAAGAACTGTAGAAACTTGCCTTCTAATTTTTACTCGAAAAGATATATCCAGATTATTGCCATACACTTTCCAGAATCACTAAATCCCCATTGCATTCTAAGGAGGAGGGTGGGGGGAAATGGCTGATGTAGACTCATTCTCTACAAATTGCAAATAAGATGTTTAATTTCAGAAACTGAATCCATCATTTATAAATACACTAAAACATAATAAATGCAAAAATTAGCCAGAGGTACAGTACAGTATTTTAACAAGACTACATCTTTCCTAAAAGCTGTAGTTAATTTCCC
This sequence comes from Pituophis catenifer annectens, assembly GCF_029215685.1. Taxonomy (NCBI): domain Eukaryota; kingdom Metazoa; phylum Chordata; class Lepidosauria; order Squamata; family Colubridae; genus Pituophis; species Pituophis catenifer. Next base: position 17,961,578 of record NW_027256887.1, on the reverse strand, counting down.
AAAGAATTTTATCAATGCATTGGGTGATGAGAAGAGGATGAGAAATATTCTTTTAAAATGTGGACAGCAAATGCAAATGCTGGCTATTCTTACCTGCTGTCTGAGGATTATTAAAATTCTACAATATCCTACTTGGCTGATAGACACTATCAATTATGGTCAGTTCTACTATATAACATTCTATGCAAGATTCCTGTCTATGGGCTGTGCAAATTCTTCAGGTGCATGTGAAGTGCTTGTGCATGCAAGGACAATCCGATGCAAGTCCTGCGTGTTCTGAAGCACCTTTTCCAAAGTATTTGCACAATCTTAGAAAGGATATTCACTGAAAATCAACTTTGTGTAACAAATAATGGAAGAATGCCATATATAATTTTCAGTTACATGGGAAACCTCAACTATTTTCCCAAGAAGTAATGTTTAATTCATTCAATTGTAAAAGACTTGGCATGATGCCCTTTCTTTATATATTTTTTTTATCTTTCAATGCACTGCATTAAATAACAAACATTAATTGGAAAATTTTGAAAATAAACACCCAAAAACCTTATAAATACTCAAGCTCTAATTCAGTTACAGTGTAAAAAAAACCTGAATAAAGACCATGAATGGCAAATTTATAGATTACTGTATAACTGGTGTTTCTTAATAATTCTAAGTTTAGTCAAATACTAATTCAACCGCCATCTTTAGTACATACATAGTTGAACATAAGTACATTAAGCCTGCAGTTAAAACCTGCTAAATAGGAAGATGGCTTCATTTCCACCTTTATATACAGTTTTTTCTGCAATTAAAGCAATGTTCAGCTAATATACAGTACCTGGTTTCTGTTTTTTTTTTACATAATTGAATAAAAAGCTACATAATAGAAGTTTTTACATCCGTTTTGCCATTCTATTCAAAATGTTTTAAAATTTCATTTACAATATTCAATCAAAAGCTACATTTTTTTTAATAGTTGGGACAAAGACAAGGCTAATTCTAATAGGATTTTTTAAAAAAAGAAAATGTATATACACTATATCTGGCCTGAAGGACTACTGATAAGGCACATGTAGACATAGAACTGAAAAATATAAGTTTCAAACAAGAGGCATTGATTAGCTGTCATACATGACCCCTAAATGGAGCAATTAAGTTACAAATATAGTAATTATCCAGTGAACAACAAGTTTAGACTGGCAGCCTGTTCATTAATTTCAATACTGGAAGTATATCAAAGGAAGATTTACTTTCAAAAATATAAGTTTTTCAAAGTGTTCCATTGTTAGTCTTGATTGACTAAAGCTGATGCTTTCATTGGATGTACTGAATAATCTCTCTGATGGAACGATGCTTGGAGGACAACCTAGGAATCGAACAGCCAATTTTGACAATACTGGCCAAGATGATTTCTTAAAATTCCAGTAAGTGAGGGGGTCATAGTTATGCTCAAGCACTTCTTCCTCCAGGTATAAAAGCACCATTTCCTCTGGCAACTTAGTCTTTTCTTTTGGAAGTTTAGCTTTTTTCATATCTTCCATCAGTGACCAAAGACTATTGCTCCCGAAAGAGATTTTAGATGATGAACCTATACCACAACCATTGGAAACTGGTTTATCATCATCTGAGGTAGCATTTAGTATTTCTAGCTCCCTGATTAAGTCCTGTTTATACTGTTCTGCTTCTTCTTCTGTGAATAAGGAGGTCTTATAACGAGGGTCTAAAAGTGTAGCAAAAATGTATCTTGGATCGTGGAGTATGGAGGATAATCTACTCACCATAGCTTCTTTTAAGGACTTTAGCATAGTATCTATGCCCATTGTTTCCTCAAACAGTAGTTCAATTTTCCGGTTTAGAATATGAATCATTGGAATTACTTGGCTTAAAGTGGACATATGTGTACTCATCTCTCTACTTGCAACTTCAAATGGTTTGAGTGCATGACAGACAGACTGCATCACTTCCCACTGATCACAGCTTATTAATTCCCTGAAGCTACACTCTATAGACATTTCATCAATAGCTCTTTTCTGTTCAATTAGCCTTTCAAGCATATGAAACGATGTATTCCATTTTGATGGGACATCTTGGATTAGCTGGTGCTGTGGCAAATGATATTCTTTCTGCAGCTCTGCCAATTTCTCTTTTGCTTTTGATGAGCGGTGGACACGTTCACATATCTTTCTGGCAATGCTAAGCAGGTTCTGAACCATCCTCTGGCTTTTAATAGCTTCATTCACTATGAGATTCACTGTGTGACAGAAGCATTGCACACTTGAATGTTCCCCTTCATTTAAAGTTTTTCCTATTGTCTGATTATCTGTAACAGTAATCCCAATCTGTAGCCCAATTGATGTTATCCAGGTTTCCCACCAATATTCTAATTGCTTCTGAATGCTGATACCATTATAGTCACAATCGATCTGTGAAACATTTAATAAAGCTGAACAATGGTAATCTTCACACTGAGGCCGAACTCGTGACCCAAACGTTACCCAGTGAGCTGTGAGAGTTAGATATTCCCGAGTTTGATTGCTCATCCATATTCCAGAGGTAAAGTGGACTACACCACTTTCAGCTTCTTTAAGATGCGAAACAATTATTTCTTTCACACTATCATACATATCAGGAATCGCAGTATGAGAAAAATAAGATGGTGAAGGCAATGAATACTGAGGTTGCAAGTATTCAAGCAATCTATTAAAACCAATATTATCTACAAAAGAATATGGCTGAAGATCAAGTGCAATCATTTCAGCAACAAGACTCGTAATTTTTTTGGCAACAGGATGCGTGTCAGAAAACTTGTCAGTGGTTTCATCAAAAGATGAAGATCCCAAAAGATCTGTGCTCAGAGGTACGTGATTATTTGTAGAAGAGGACAATACTGGCTCTGAGGCATCTGGTTTTAGGACATGATTATGAAACCGTTGTAAATGTCTTAAAAGGCAACTGGTACCCAAATTGGTTGGCTTTTTCCCTCGACTTATTGTACGTCCACAGTGCATACATATTACTTTAGTTGAATCTGCAGAACAAATTGAAAAATGGTTCCACAGTTTTGAGGTCTTTTTGCTACTAACAGGAAATATGACTTGAGTTTCATTAGTAACCATTGTGGGCAAGTCAGTCAGTTTTGAAGCTGAACGTTCTGCAGAAGCCAAGGTAGCATAAGGAGAATTTGCTAAACTGGCATCTATAAAGTTCTTTTGGATTCCTATAACTTCAGGATGCCGCCTGTATAAGTGTCTTGTCAAATAACTTGTGCCTAAATCACCTTTTTTCCCATGGTTTAACATACAGCTGCAGTGTCTACATATAACTTTTAAATTATCCCCTGGAGACAAAGAAAAATGATTCCATACTTCAGATTTCAGCTTTCGCATGATGCGTTTATTCTGATGGAAAACAGAGCCATGTTGCAATAACAATGGGCTTTTTTCAGGAGAAGAAACTAAAGAAGCTTCCCCTATATCTTCGGATGATGAAAACAATGAGGAGTCCTCCATCAAAGTATCTCCCAAAGGAAGATTGGAATTATTTTCTTCAGCTATTCTGTCTGGAGAAGAGCAAACAGATGTTGGTTCTTTAGCTAATTTTCCAGATGATACAGAACTTGGGTCTCCATCTGAAGCTAATAAAGGTGGTAATAAAGTTGGAGGAGCAGAGTACAGAGGGGGTATGCTTGAACCTCCTCCATTCTCCTGTAGAACAATAGAACGATGAGCTCTCCACATGTGCCGTATTAAGCAGCTCGTTCCAAGATCTTTTCCATTCTTTCCTCTGCTGAATTCATTCATACAGTGAATGCAGACAGCTTTTGAGTTATCTAGAGGAGATAAATAAAAATGTTTCCATACAGCAGATCGTCTCCTTGAGCCAGATGTAGTCTTAGGAACTTGAACAGTTTTCTCTGCTATATTGTCCACCATTTCTTCACACTGACTGTTGGGCAGATGTAGTGACAATCCAACACCAGCTTCTTCTTTATTGTTCTTTTCACTATGTGACAAATCTGAAGGTATTTCTTCAATAGAAACTACAGGAACAGATTCCTCCATAATTTGATCTGGGGATGGAATCTTAGAACAGGGTTTCTTAATTAATTTTATAGGAGTTAGCACATGAGTTAAATCTCCAGTATCTGCAGGCTGAGGTGGCAATAATAATGTAGGAGATGAAGAAAAGGAAGATATAGCTGGTATATTTCCATTTTCCTGAATGAGTACAGTTGGATGAGCTCTCCTCACATGCCTCATTAGACAACTTGTGCTTAAGTCTTTCTCATTTTTACCTCGGCTAAATTCTTTCATACAGTACATACATATTGCTTTGGTACTGTCTCTAGGAGATATAAAGAAGTGGTTCCAAGCAGGTGACTTTTTCCGGGAGCTTATGTTTCTATTTGAAAGAAGACTCTGTGTTACAGCCTCCATTGCTACATCATAGAGAGTACTGCTATATTGGGAAAAAAGAGAACCATAATCATCCTCATTCTCTGCAGAGATGAATTTATCTGAATTGTTGCGGACAAAATTCTTTTCTCTGTCATCCTGTTCATCACTGCTGTCAATCTGTCTTAGATCTTCTTTTTCAGTTTTTATATCTATTGTTTCTAAAATACAATTACTATCATCTTCTGGTTCCACTTTTAAATTGTTGATTTTATCCATCATCAAATTATCGCTGATTTGTGGAGACTCTGCTATATTTGTATCCATGATGTGAGCTCAGTTATTTCCGCTGTGTATTCATATCTTAATGAAGATTTGGAATTCAAATTAAATGCATTTTAAATCATGTAAAAAGATAAAGGTAAAACAAAAGGTTGTGTTTTAGGCCCTGTTGTCTGACTCCCAGGCTATTTAGATTTCCAGATTATATATCATTCTTTATAGTGCTGGCACTATATCCATTGTGTTGCAAGGTGGGAAGTCAAGAAATAGTTGAGTATACATTCAGTTCTATCATCTGCTCCTATCATCTAGAAATAACAGAAAGAAAGAAAGTTAAATGTCACACTTCCAAGTTTAATTTATTCCCTTAAATAAGTAATAATCTGCTTATTTCTTTAGTTTTAAATTAAGGGAAAACAGCAAGCAACATATTTTGAGACAAAAAAAAAACAAAAAACAGCACTGTAGTTATTTGCATTCATTGTTACTCATGGTGAGAATTCAAAGATCTAGTTTAGGTTTTTTTCATGGGCAATAAATTTTGCTATTAAGGGTTCTATATTTATGAAAACATTATTTTGCCATTTTATTAAGGCCTGTGCTTATGGGATGATTTGGAAATTGCAATCAGAACCGTTTTCCATTAAAAGTACCATATCCATTTATCTATATATCTATTTCTACATTTAACCATTAAATAGATGACAGATAAAAATATATGTCAACTATATAAACACAAATCTCTCTGAATGTTGAACATATATTCAACAAATATAATAATAACAATATGTTTATCACAGGCCCAAACTATCATTAGCTGTTGGCTTTGTAGAAAGGAAAGAGGAAATAGGAGGGACTATTGCAATGCTTGTTTGACTGAGATTTTTTATTATTATTATTTTCCTCTTCCCAATCCTCTTCAGCAAAACCCAAACAAGAATAAATGAAATTTTCCGGTGAGCTGGATCCAAACCTTTGTGTAAATGCGTTTTTAAACATCAATACAGACAAGGAACTAACTACTCAGTTTACCTGACATGAAGCAAGCAAAGAGGTTATTTTCAGTTCCTACCTTCATAAATTTAGTTCCTGTTATCCGTAATCCCCCCTGCTCAATCTGGATAGCAAGTTTGGATAAGGTAAATGTATTAACTGAACAAATATATTTTTGTTTTGTATCATTATAGTAATCCCAATAGTGGATTCAATTATTTCTTGATGTTTGAAATGCACTAGATTTATAGGCAGAAAGTGGGATATCATCATTATCATCCCATTTCTGTGCATAATTTCATGATCTATTTCTCTCTCCTACACCACTAGCTCTAGAATATTTCCTTGTCTGCTCATGTTGCAGTCCTATATTTTGGCTTCCTATATTTTGCTAATGGTCTATTTATTATGTTTAGTTTCCAAAATGCTGACTTTGATGGAACACAATGTGGATGGAAGATAAAAAGTGAAAAAAAGATATGCTTTCTTCTCAATAAGTAAGAGATTAAGGAACAAATAAAACTGCAAAATATAGCTAACTGAAATAAATTAGAGCAAAGGAATTTACCTCTCATTATGACTTGTAAATGTTTTACTCTATTCAACAATGCTTATCATATTATTTCACCCACCTCGTAGGTTTCATCCTTCTAATTAGGCCTCACATGAACTAGGAGACAAAGTAACTCTCACACTTTACTGAAAGAAGAGATCAGCATTTTCTTCAATCCTGTACAAAAGACAAATAGCATTTATGTTACTATTTTTTCATGTTTCTTTATTACTACTCTTTGTAGAAAACTTGATGGACGCATCTCTCCCCAGGCAATAATGATTTAGCTGTTTCAGATGTAATGGTAAGCATCTTCTTTAAGTGCTAGGGTATCAGACTCCTTTTTCACTTTCTGGATCCTATGGTTATTTAATTATGAAAATCTGCAATTTGATAACCTTGATTGTAAAAATATATAGAGTGTATAATCCTCCATATTTAGACAACAAAGAAATTGTGCTTGTAAAATGCCACAATGAAAACCTCCATTCATGCATTCTGTGTAGGGAAGGAGAAAGAAAAAACACACACAACAAAATACTGTATTCTCATCACAAGTAATGATTTATTGCAATTCTAAAGATGGCCTACATATTACTAATTAGCAATGTGAATATAAAAACTGAATAAATTACATTTGAGTCAAAAAAAAAAAAAAGAGCTCAGTGTTCTACCTATCTATCATGGTAGAACATTTAAGAAACTTCTAATAAAGGCTGACTTACAAGTACTGATTTCTTATGATACCGGAACAATTAAAATTCTCTAAACATTTTGTCAAGCTACTAAAGTCAAAAACAGCATTGTTACAAGAATTATTTATTCAAAACTATATTGATTTGGGCCAAGTTTAAAAGGATAGTTTTAATCAGTTTCCCTATGTACCTGTATTAGCGGAATCTTGATGTTTTGATCAAATTATACTGGGAATTACATCATCCATCATATTGAACCCAATATAAAATGTCAGACTTGTTCTTTTAATACTTTTATTAACCAAGATATATTATCCTTCCTTCTGTGAATCAATTGCCCATTTAATTTATGGAATACCATGATGCAAAATAACCTGTAATATAAGAGCCAAAGCATTTATTGCAACTTATTTTTATTCTCAATTATAACTGCTTGGTTGATGTACCAAGATTTGCTTCTGACTTTGCTAATTTTCTTTTCTGAATAAGGTGGCTAAAGATGTTATGGTTTTATAGTCTGCATGAAAGACTACAATAGGAATAATAGTAATAATAGTAATAACAATAACAACTAAAGGTAATAGTAATTATTATCCCAAGTGAAAATATATGTAATAGATGAAAATATTATTGGAAGAATACTTATATAGCAAATTATTTATCCTAGTCTTCATCATACATCTGAATGAGGGAGTAATAAAAATATTTTAAATAAAACTACTAAACACATTTTCAGAAACTTCAAACAAGATACCTCTATTTGCTAGCTAGTCGTATTTTTCATAGGAGAAAAATACAAGTTCTATGCAAGTATTTTACTTTAGATTTTGGGCCTGAAACTACACACATACTCAAAAACCATAGCTTTTCATGCTTTTCACTGCTATGCTAAAATTCCTAGTAGCTACATTCGGATAAGCCATGGTTCATCATAAAAGGATGAACTTAGTCTCTGCACTCTAGGACCTAAGGACGTAAATTTAGAGTTTCATATTTTCTATTTTTTAAATTAATGATGCTTGTTACATTTTCCAAATCTGACAAACTGTTTCCAGTCTTATGTATTTTATGAATGAAACCCAACTTTTAATGTTTTATCTATGTCAGGTCTGTCAAACTGGCGGCCCGCAGGTCAGATGAGTCACGTACAGGCCACACCCATCCCGGCTCCGCAAAGGCTAAAAAGTTGTGATACGTTGCAATATGCGATCGAGTTTAACACCCATGATCTATGTATATAACTTGCTAGATTTATATCCTATGGCAAGAGCTTAAGGTGATATAAATGTTTAAAAATGGTAAACTTGCGGAACCGCCTACTACCACCAATAGCCTCCCACCGGCCGGTATGCTCTCATAGAGAGGGGCTCCTCCGGGTGCTGTCGGTCAAACAATGTCGACTGGCGGCCCCCAGGGGGAGAGCCTTCTCTTTGGGGGCACCTACTATCTGGAACGAGCTCCCCCCGGCGATACGGAGGATCCCGGATCTGCGCACCTTCCGCCACGCTAAGACCTTTTTATTCCACCAGGCGGGCCTGGCCTAACTTTCTCCCTCTTTTTAAATATTTTTTAACATTTTTTAATATTTTTAATATTCAAAGTTTAATTTGTTTTAAATTGATTGGGTTTTTTTAATCTGTCTGGGCCAAACTATTTAATTCAATTTTATTTCTGCTTTTTAAATTTTGTATGTATGTATTTTATTGTTGGCTGTTCACCGCCCTGAGTCCTTCGGGAGTAGGGCGGTATATAAATCAAATCAAATAAAAGTAAAGTAAAGTAAAGTAAAGTAAAGTAAAGTAAAGTAAAGTAAAGTAAAGTAAAGTAAAGTAAAGTAAAGTAAAGTAAAGTAAAGTAAAGTAAAAGTAAAAGTAAAAGTAAAAGTAAAAGTAAACGTTTTGAGTTTTGATAGGTTGACCTATATTTAAATAAAAGGTTTGGGTCTTAGAGCTGAGTTACAACTTATTTTTATCAGAATCACTGTAAGTTATGACTTAGAGTTAATATTATGGCTTTTACCACCACCTTATAGTAATTTAAGATAATTAAGAAGTAAATGCATGCATTAGCTTAATATAAATTTCAATATACCAAATATTTTAGAGTATACAAGTTATTATCCACTTTTGTAAAAATATACAAAGGATAAAAGTTCATCTACAAATTAAATCCATTATGGTAGTTGTATTGAACATAGATGCAAAATAGATATGTAACTGGGAAATTATTCTCTTAGAACAGTTGTATAAGTTGGTTTAAAAAATACTGTATGTATGAAAACAAAGTTAGAGATTTATTTTCTGAATTAATATTTACCTTTCCAACAACCCCCCCCCACCTTTTTTTAAATAGGACAATTTAGGCAAGGTTTCTCTATATAGGTAGTCCTTGACTTACAACCACAATTGAGCCCAACACTTAAATTGCTAAGTGAGATATTTGTTAAGTGTGTTTTGCCCCATTTTACAACCTTTCTTGCCACATTTAAGTGAATCACTGAAGTTGTTATGTTAGTACCATGGTTGTTAAGTGAATCTGGCTTCCCCATTGACTTTGCTTGTCAGAAGTTTGCAAAAGTACATGATCCTGGGATACTGCAACTATCATAAATATGAATCAGTTGCCAAGCATCTGAATTCTGATCACATGACCATGGGGATGCTGCAATGATCGTATGTGTAAAAAATGGTCATAAATAATTTTTTTCAGTGTCACTGTAACTTTGAAGGTCACTAAATGAACTATTGTAAGTTGAAGACTACCTGTATTTATTGCAGAGCTACCACCTAAAACTTGTCTAGAGAACGCAAGGATACTTCTAATTGAAGATCTAGAAACAACTGGAAGGTCTGAATGGTGAAACAAGAAAAAAAATAGAATGACAAAAATGGAATATAGTATAACAATGAAGTGCAAAAATGAATACTTTCTATAAATTGAATAGCTAAAGAGTATAGTCTTTGCTAAACATACATATAACTTTTACTGGACTGAAGTAGTTCACATTCTACAATATAGACACAATCACCTTGAGATTGCAATTGCATTTTACTAGTTCCTTTTGTAAAGAGTCCCTAACAAGAATAGCTATGTCTTAATGCTCTTGAATGAATTTTGTCATTTAGTCAGGATGGTGAAAGGTCTGATATTTTCAACATTTTTTTAAAGCTTGTCTTCTTTCTGGAAAGGATTCTAATTTATGCCAGTAATTAAAAAAAACCATATGAAGAAAATATTGAATTTTAACTCTTTATTTTTGTTGATTTCTAAAATAAATTCTAATTCAATTAAAATTATAAACAGCTGGCTACAATCCTAGGTTAGATTGTCTATGAAAAAGCTCTATTGAGCAAGGCAATATATTTTTCTGAGCAAACGTGACAAAAGATTTGATGTATTTGTGACAAATCTTATTTACTACAATTCAGGTTGTAATCAAGTGTGGGTATGTGGAGGTTTTATTGATTAGAGTGCCTATGTCCAGGAAGATGTGGCTAGGATGTATATTAGCAGCAGTTACCTACTTTTTTCAAGACTGAGATCATGGAGTATGTAATTTTGTTACATACTCCATGATCTCTTTGTTTGTGCAAGTTCAGTAATTTTTCTCTCCCACTATCTTCCCTTTTCTAGAGGTTTACCCATCCCTCTGAAGTAGCAGTCTTTAGATTTTAACACAAAAAAATTCACATTTCATTCATCCTAAATTTTAAACCTTGAAAAACTAAAAAAAATGTCTGTTTAAACAGCTATGTAAGATATTTATATTGGAATCCTAGGAAAAAAAATATGCTGCACAAATCAACTATTTTTCCTGCCAGTAAATCTCAAACATGTTTTTAAATTCTTATAGATCTATTCACATTTATGCTATTACAATGATTCAAAAGACATAGAAAAAAGTCATGGAAGATTATTTCAATATATGATTACTGTGGTGAGATTTTTATATGCACATAGATGGAAAGATTAGGTATTACCCACCATGGAGGAATAGGGTTAGTTATTGACAGAAGTTGCTAAATGGCCAAACTGACTTGATTAAAGAAATGTCATTATTGATATTCATCAATGACTAGAAACTGCTTATGGATTTTTTGAAGAAAAAATGGTTTTGTAAGCATGGCATCTTCTGGGGTATTTGGGGGGCTGCATTGGATCTTATATCTTTCAATGATATATCTCTATTTGCTCAGTTACATCAATAATCCTCTTGATGATTTTATCTAACAATCTACTCAAAATTCTCAATCATCAAAGATTTTTTTCCACAAACTTTATATGGGAAGCATTCCAATTGAAAATGCCCTGGATCGAATTTGAGATAATTTACTTTTTATTTATAAAATCAGACTGGTTACTAACTAAATACTAACTAAATACTCCAATCTCTCTGGGCTCCAGAGTGACTTCAGTTTCCTACAACAGCACTTTCTTCCACATCTGAAAAAAAGACCACTTTTAGGACTGTAGAAACACAAATACTGCTATGTAAACGCTGGCTGGAAAAAGGTAAAGTTATTGTTATTATTAGTCATCTAATCCAGGGGTCTCCAAACTTGGCAATTTTAAACCTGGTGGGACTTTAACTCCCAGAATTCCCCAGCCAGCAAAGATTGACCATTATTATTGGTCATCTAATCCAGGGGTCTCCAACCTTGGCAACTTTAAAGCCTGGTGGGCTACAACTCCCAGAATTCCGCTGCCAGCTTTGCTGGCTGGGGAATTCTGGGAGTTGAAGTCCTCCAGGCTTAAAGTTGCCAAGGTTGGAGACCCCTGGTTCTAATCAACAGAAATAAGGCCGGAAAGTCCTTCCTGCCTCATCTGCACTCTTCAAAAGAGGATTTTTCAGTCAGGGCCAACGGAAGTCCTCATTCAACTTCGGTCCAGGAAAAGAAGATCTGGGCTGCTTTTAAAAGGCAGACAACCACCCGCCTCTCCACCTTGTCACGCCAAGGGTCCCCCCCCCACCACCACCTGAGTTGTTGACAAAGGACGAAGGGTGACCGAAAAAGGGGGGGGGGAGAAGGAAAGGTGCGGTGTCGCTCCACCCAGCATGGCTCAACAACACCCTCGTTTCCCTCCCCTCCCCACCAGCAGCCATATGGCCACGAAGTCTGTCAAAAAAAAAAAAAAAAGAGAGCGAGGAAGGCAAAGGACGACATAAAATAATAATAATAATAATAATAATAATAATAATAATAATAATAATAATAATAATAACAATAATAATAATAATAATAATAATAATAATAATTGGGATGAAGCCTCCTCGCTTGAAGGAGAGGAGGAGGCAAGGCGAAGGAAGAAGGGGGAGGGAGGGCGGCCCTGCTTTACAAACGGACGGTTTGTGAAGTGCGGGGCCTGCGTGGATTTCTGCGGGGAGACAAAATGAAGCCCAGACAAAGCCGGGGCGCTAGTTCTGCGCACCCTGAAAAGAAAAGTGCGGCCTTCCCAAAAGGGGAAAAGAAGGGGGCGGGCGGGTAGGCAGGAGATGGCAAGGGAGACCCATCGGTGGCCGTTCTTCGAAGGGACCCCACGGGAACACCCCCCCCCCCCCCCCCACTGAGGCTTCCTCCCTGCCCTCAAACAATAAAGGCCGGCGCACGCACACACGCGAGGGGGCAGCGCACCCGGGCCGGCGTTGGTTTCCTGCGCCCGGCCGACTCCCAATTCCACGGCGACCCTTCCCGACTCCCGGGCTGGGATGACGAAAGAGCTCCGTCCCTCAGCGGAAGGATTCCAGCGTCCCTGCCACGGCGGTGGCGGAAAGGGAGTTTCGGCTGTTGGGGGGGGGGGAGGAGGAGCAGGAGACAGGCACCGCGCGTACACCGTCTTCCCCTCACGGGCGGGTCTTTGCTCTCCTCACCTCTCTTTGCAGCGCCTCCCGCTCTACCTGCCGGCGCAGAAGAGGTTAACAGGAAGGTTCGAGTATCCCCGTCCCATTCATTTTTCTCACTCGCTTTGTCTCCCGCTACCGCGACACTGAACTCCGACTCCCCCGGCTCGGACGCCCCGGCTCGTACTACGCATGTGCAACGCTCGGGGCAGCAGCAGCAGCAGCAGCAGCAGCAGCAATAGCGGCAGCAAGGGAAGGCGGAGCCAAAGGCATGGCACGCAAATCCGAGCGGCAAGCCCAGACGGCGAGAGAGAGAGAAGCGCGTCGCGACCTCCGTTGGCCGGGTGAAAAGCGTCACGCGCACGCGATCTTCCATCGGCGCAGCCGTGCGCGTCACGAGGGACGTCGCGTGCTGTCGTCATGGGGTGGAGGGAGGTGGTGGTGGGGGAACCAGGCAAAAAGTGAAGAGCGGGCTGACAAAATGGTCGCCGTCGAGGAAGCGAGAGCGAATGGGGAGGAGAACAGTTTGTGCTTCGGAAGACTGAGGGTGTGTCAACCGAAGTTGCGAGCGATGGATCCCTTATTCAGAAACGGATGCTGAGTGGACCGCCGCCGTTTCCTCTTCGGAAAGAAAAGGATGCAGAAAATCATCTCCGATAGGGAACGGACACTTGTTTCCAGAACTGGTGGAAAATCTTACTCTTTGCGCGCGTCTCAATTGCTCTCTCTGGAGAATAGGTTACTACCTAGATTTCGGCTCCTAGGTATATTGTTTTCATGGGCCGGATGCCATACTCTGCTTTTTTTTGGGGGGGGGGAGGAGGTTTCAGGGATGAGAGGCTGTATTAATCACTTAAAACGGGGGTCTCCAACCTTGGCAACTTTAAGCCTGGAGGACTTCAACTCCCAGAATTCCCTGGGCAGTTTTGCTGGCTGGGGAATTCTGGGAGTTGAAGTCCTCCAGGCTTAAAGTTGCCAAGGTTGGAGACCCCTGACTTAAAACACATATTTTGCCCCTTAATATCGCCAGGCTCTCGATGCAAAAAAAACCAAAAACAAAAAAAACACCTAACTGGAATTAATGCAAGGATTGCCTCGCGTTTTGTACTTCCTTAGTAATTGATAAAATTCTTCCTAGTGCTGGACATTAAGCTGCTCTTTAATATACAAGAGCATTTAAAAGACTAAGTATTTAGTAGGGTTAGTAAATAACTGGTATTTCGGAACTTGCTTCCAAACTATCCAGGTTTACGTTTTAATTGTAGTAGAAAAATTGGGATTCTACATGACCAGTGTACTTGTAAACACTTATAAAATATTCTCTAAATGGCTGAGAGAAAAGGCAAAAAACTTGTGTTTTTCAATTGTTACTAGCTTTATTTTTATAAAAAAAAGCTAATTTGATATATATACTTCAAGCCCAATCTCATGCACAAAATTCAAAGGCTGCTTATTCATACAAGTGTCAGTTCTGTGAGCAAAAAGCCTTAATTTCCTTTCCAGTTATTTTATTTGTATATAAATCAAATTCATAAACTATGAAAGGGTACTGCCCTAACATTAATAATGTAAACTAGATATGGAAGAGAATGGATAGAGGGCAATAGGTGTGGAAAACTGAAAATACAAACACAAACTTCATCCTAACTCTACTATTAAAACTATGAAACACTTACAGTTGCAGTATTAATACAAATAATTCATTCGGCTTTATAAAATACATGTGTTTAAATCAGCAGTCCTATTGTTGCTTGTTAGTTTGAATATGTTTAGTGTTTTACCATATGACCACTACTTTGGGTGTAGAGATGTAAAACACATATTTTATCTGTAGGTATTTTTTTTATTCCACAGCTATGTATTTTTCATGAAGAGACATGTATGTTGACTAAATATACAGAATTCCATCACACTGGATTGAACCATGTAATTATCAGATTACTGCTTCGTTCACTCCCAGACATTTGTCTCTTCAGCATTTGAAGGATTCTGTATTAAGAGTATGCCTAATATAACCATTATGATCCATTAAAAAGAATATGCAAAAGCTTTTGTTCATTTACTTGTTTGACCAGTTGTATTCCTTTGGGCTTATACCAAGATAAAACATCAATATTTTTTATTTTTGTGAGACATATCACTACAGAATTGTTTAATATAATTTTGCCTTTCATACATTTCAAAATACCAGGAACATATATGTAGATTATGTTTAATTAGTCTTTGAAAATCAGGTTTAATTAGTCTTTGAAAATCAGGTGTAATTGTTGAAAGTATACTTAGTTTTGTAGAAATCACCAGACAAAACTGGATGATTCACAGATTTATATATTTTAACCCTTTTATGGTCATTTGGTCTGCATGCTTAAAGCCTGTCATTTAAAAATAAATGCATACATTTAATTGTATTAAGACCTCTGCTTTATAGTTAAGCTGCAACCTATTTTGTCATATAGTGGTGTTTCTTTTTATGGTAAGCCTTTCAGTTGATAGTGGGAAAGATACAGTTAAAATGTAAATGTAATCCTATCACTTAGAAAGTATGGTTTTCTTTTCATATTTAGTGATCTTTGCTTTGTAAAGATGCACTGAATCCACAAACACTTTAAACCCGAAAGATAAAGTAGTGAGAATTGAAAATTAACAGTTAATTCTGAAATGCCCCAAGTTTACAAAGAGAGAGAGAGAGAGATAGGAAGTCTGGAAGCAACTACAGAATCTACAAAGTGGTGTGAAAGAATTTTGATATTTGGAAAATCTATTATATTAGATTTTCTTTGATGAAATGTATTTCATTGTGTGCTATTACCTTTTAGGATATTGCAGAAGCTTTGAGCATTTTTCAAATAACATTTAGAAATGCATTTCAATTAATAGATATTAAATCTTTAAAACAACATGGATTTGTATTTAATATAATACATTCCTAATACATGGAAACCTGATTACTGTAGTTATTAAAATGTAAATTTTAGCATTAAAAGGCTTATTTTACTTACTACAGTTTCTATACAGCTCTAATTAGGCATTTTCACTTTCAGTAAAAGGTCATAATATTTTCTTAATATATTTTCTCTAATATTCAGTTTTTCAAGAATGTCAGTTCATAGAGGTGATATTCTATTTTTTTATTTGCAAACAATAAATTTGCATGCTTTAAAAAGACCTAGATATTATGCTGATCTATTATTTGAACAATTGATCAGTAGGAAAATTTTGCAAAAACTTCAGAATAGCTGTAAATGTGTATTGTGATCACAATCCAGCTTAAATTGTTCTTACTAAAATTTGTTATGTTGCTACACTTTAATTGTATGGTTGTGCAATGTATGGTTGTGAAAGTTGGACCACAAGGAAGGCTGAGCGCCAAAGAATTGAGGCCTTTGAACTATGGTGCTGGGGAAGACTTCTGCGAGTCCCTTGGACTGCAAGGCTATCAAACCAGTCAGTCCTAGAGATCAACCCTGACTGCTCTTCAGAAGGCCAGATCCTGAAGATGAAACTTAAATACTTTGGCCACTTTAGAGAAGGAAGGACTCGCTGGAGAAGAGCTTAATGCTGGGAATGATTGAGGGCAAAAGAAGAACGGGACAGCAGAGAATGAGGTGGCTGGATGGAGTCACTGAAGCAGTAGGCGTGAGCTTAAATGGACTCCAGGGGATGGTAGAGGACAGGAAAGCCTGGAGGAACGTTGTCCATGGGGTCGCAATGGGTCGGACACGACTTTGCAAATAACACTTTAATTGGTCCTGATAAATTTTACATTTCTTGTGCAGTTCTCAGCTGTATCCAGTGATTTGTTTTTGCTGACAGAATGACATCTATGAGATAAAGGAATTCTTCCTCATCTTGGAACATCTGAGTTGGGTACGCAGAGATTGAAGCAGGGGTGAAATCCAGCAGGTTCTGACAGGTTCTGGAGAACCGGTAGCAGAAATTTTGAGTAGTTCAGAGAACCGGCAAATAGCACCTCTGGTTGGCCCCAGAATGGGGTGGGAATGGAGATTTTGCAGTATCCTTCCCACAGGAGTGGGGAGGGAATGGGGATTTTGCTGTATCCTTCCCCTGCCATGCCCACCAAGCCAAACCACGCCCACCAAGCCACACCCACACATCCGGTAGTAAAAAAAATTGGATTTCACTACTGGAATGAAGACATAATAATAGAGAGTGAAGGAAAAAAAACGGGAAGTTCGGTTTAGCATTTAACATTTGTCTTAAGACTCCAAACAAAAAAACCTATATTGTAACATGAAGATAGTATTCACTAACACTAGACAACATATGCCCCATTGGGTCATGGATTTTGGACACGTTCTGTAAGCCCACTTTAGGTATCTGGGTTCAAAAATTATTGGCTTCTTGCACTACTTTCTCCAGTTAAAGGTCAGGTTGAAAGTTTTAGTAGTATGTAGATAGATTATTCAAGTATGTTTTCCAGTTCAGAGTTTTGCTTGTGATTTTTAGAAAATCACATTGATAGTGAACTTTTGATCAATTCTGCCAAAAGTTGAAATAGATTTGAATCATTTATTCAAGGCAAACTTCCCTTTTGATTAGCTGAAAAGAATATCTGATTACACAACTAAAACCACTGCCTTATTTTGATTAGTGTGATTTTGTAAAAAAATGAAAATGAGGATAGCTAGTCCAAAATATTTGTATGCTTTAATTTCACACTGACTTATCTTTATAACATCTCTTCATCGTATGTGCATAGAGTTGCATGGAAAAGTTTAACTCTTGGTCATATGGTATGTTTCATTTTACCCCAAAGCATTTGCATGATACAAAGTTAAATAAAACATCTTTCTGAAGGTCAGAATACGTACTATTTATATGTGGTTCATTGATTCAAAATAATGAACCACTAATCAAATATTGCAGTTCTTCTAAGCCTGCCTACCTGCTATAGGCACTTTCTTCAATAATCTCAAAGCAAATTAATTATGTAATGGAAAGAATTGGCTTTAAAAAACTAATTCATTTAATTGCCATTTCATTTAAATAATGTAATTATGTCACAGGAAACTATTAAAAGATGGTATAACATACATACAAACAATCATCCAGTCTCTGACAACACACATCTAATCATCTGTGTGGATGATACAGCAGTGGCTGCATGATAGGGAAAACGTATGATAGGCTTCTTATCCTAATTATCCTAATCTGTTGAAGAATTAGGACAATATTACACTATCAACCATTTAAAGCCCAACCCAAGCAAGATCCAAGTATGTGCTTTCCACCTCCGAAATTTAGATGCAAGGGAAGAATTGGATGTTATGTGGCAAGGGAACAGACTACAGCACTGTCCCAACACCTAAATATTTCGGCGTGAAACTTGACAGGACACTCTCCTTTAAACAGCATTGCCTGAACACTACGGAACAATATCATCAGGAAATTGATAAATTACACATGGAGAACTCAACCATCTACACTACACACATCAGCTTTGGCCAAATCTGCCCAAGTGAAACAAGCTGATAGTACCATCAAAGAAGCATTATGGTTAGTGACAGGATGTCTCAAATATATACCAATTGAGAAATATATCCTTTTGCTGGCATTGTCCCACCTAAGATCAGGAAAGAGGTGGTAGCAAATGCCAAATGAACTAAACAAGAGAATAACCCTCGACATCCTCTGAACGGACATGCCCTAAACTCAGATTTAGGAACAGCTTTATGGCAAGAAAAATCATTGAGGATACATAAGAACAAAATCGAATTAAAAGATGGATGATGACTGTCAAACAAGGAGTAACATTAAAGAAGGATAAAGCTGAAGGATCCAACCTCCCAAATATCACTTTTTTTGTTGTTAGTTGCGAAGTTGTGTCTGACCCATCACAACCCCATGGACATTCCTCCAGGCCTTCCTGTCCTCTACTATCCTCTGGAATCCATTTAAGCTCATGCTGACTGCTTCAGTGACTCCATCCACCCACCTCATTCTCTGTCGTCCCCTTCTTTTTTTGCCCTCAATCTTTCCCAGCATTAGGCTCTTCTCCAGTGAGTCCTTCCTTCTCATTAGGTGGCCAAAGTATTTGAGTTTCATCTTCAGGATCTGGCCTTCTAAAGAGCACTAATATCACTTACTTATAATATTATAATATTATATATAATATTATATATTATAATATTCTAGTATCACTTAAGAGGACCTTGAATAAGGTGACAGTTGAAATGCCTAAGTGTAAAACCAATATGCACACATGGAGCCTCTTAGCAGATAACATGCGACTATGGAGAACCAAAGAGCCCAGCCCATCTGCTATCTCTGCTTCAGAAACATGTACCGATCATGACTTATTTTTGCCAACAACAAAGCCAAAAAGGTGGCTTCATTCTGCCAGTTTAAAGTTAGACACAGAAGTAGTGTTTGCCTGAGCAGCACTATTCTTTCTTCCCAGAATTAAAACAATGTTTTATCCCTTTCCTTAGGTAAAAGTTACCTATATTTGTAAATGTTCTTGCATGTTTCTGTCAAGATCATTTCCTTTACTCTCTATAACCCCTCAACCTTATATGGTAGATTAATTGAAGACAGTGACTAGCAGCCACCCAATAGATAGTCCTTGACTTACAGCAGTTCATTTAGTGACCGCTCTTTTTTTCACACCACCTTGGTAGCAGCCCCACGATCATGTGATCAAAATGAAGATGCTTGGAAACTGGTTCATACTAAATGACCTTTGCTGTGTCCCCAGGTCATGTGATCCCCTTTTGCAACTTTCTGACCAGCAAAATCAATGGGGAAGCCAGATTGACTTTTAACAACTTTTGTTACCAACTTACCAACTGCAGTGATTCACTTAACGACCGTGGCAAGAAAAGTTGTGCAATGGGGAAAAACTCCCTTCACAGACGACATAAATTGCGGTCCTAAATCGAGGACTACCTGTAATAGGAGGAGCACATGAATTTTATTACAGATAAGATCTGGGATTCCTGCAGAGGCCAATTTACCCTATGGAAAAGCAAGAGCCTTGGTAGTACAGGGGTTTAAGGCACCCTGTTATTAAGCTGGTTATTAAGACCAGCTGCCTGCAATTACTGCAGGGTTCGAATCTCGCCAAGGCTCAAGGTTGACTCAGCCTTCCATCCT
The DNA here is from genome assembly GCF_029215685.1 of Pituophis catenifer annectens. NCBI lineage: Eukaryota > Metazoa > Chordata > Lepidosauria > Squamata > Colubridae > Pituophis > Pituophis catenifer. The sequence continues at coordinate 17,941,721 of NW_027256887.1, read as the reverse complement.
TTCTAAGGTAGGTAAATTGAGGACCCAGTTGTGGGGGCAATAAGCTGACTTTGTATAAATATACAAAAGGATGAAGGCTATTGCTGAGCACATTGTAAGCCGCCCTGAGTCTTCGGAGAAGGGCGGCATATAAATCAAATTAAAAAAAATAAGAGGAAATGGCTTCTGGGAAGAGAAACGCAGGAGTTCCCTGCTCACGAATTCCTCAGCAAGTCCCGTCTCGGCTAGTCAACCAGAGTTAATCCCAAACCATCATCCTTTAAATTGGAGTGAACCAAAATGGCTCCATTTCAACACCACCACATTTCAACAAGGCTTAGCTTTCTTTAACTGCCTTTTGGCTTTTCAACCCGGCAAGTTTTAATAGCCAACCAGCAAAACAAAACAAAACAAAACAAAACACATACACACAACACACACCACAACCCACCCCGCGCGAACTCCCGCTCCCTCAAGCATTTTATGTCCGCCGAGAGAGAGGCTTGGAGGGGGGGGGAGAAACCTTAAACCTTTTCCCCACGATGATTGGCTGATGGAGGGGTGACGAACTTCGTGCGGGTGGGGGGAGGAGAGAGAAGGGAAGAGGAAAGCGACCCGTTGGCTCCGCCCACAAAACGCGCGGCGTCTCGTCTTTTGCCGTTTGCGTCGGCGTCGTCCGCGGGGCTGGGAGGTGCCTGGCGCCCTCACGTCCTGCTCCTCCTCCTCCTCCTCCTGGCCCCCCCAGCGCGCTCCCTCCCTCCCTCCCCTCCCCCGCCGGCGCGAGCGCTGTGGTGAAGCCGCCGCATTGTTTGTGCCGAGGGGGGGAGGAGGAGGAGGAGGAGGGGAAGATTCTCGGCCACGGGCGCCTCCGCACCCAACCCGCAGCCGGACTGCGGCCCTTGGCGACGCGCTCCGCCTCCCGCCCCGAATGCGTCGCTGCAGCCGGATCCAGCAACCACCACCCCCTCCTCCGCCGCCGCCGCCGCAACCGGGAACCCGCGGGCGGCCGCGACGGCGCGGGTTATCCGCTGCCGCCTCGGTCTCCCTTCCGCCGGGCGCTAACAGCCGGAGGAGCGCCTCCGCCGCCGTTCGTTCAAACCCAGCTCGGTGTCTCGAGTAAAAAAGGAGGAGGGCCTGTCAGCCGCGTCCTTGCGGCTCCCTCAGGTGAGCGCTGGAGACCTCGGGGCGGGGTGAGGGGAGGTTGGGGAAAAGAAACTGGCCGGCTTCTGGCACGGCCTCTCGAGTCGGCTCCGCTGGGCCGAGAGAGTTGCGGAGGCAGGACGGCATTGGGCGGGCGCCATGTTTGCGGCCCGAGTATTGTCCCGGCAGGGGTGGGGAAAGCGGGCGAAGGAAGGAAAGGGCGCGCCGGGGGGCCGCTGGCGACGGAGGAGGCTGGAGAAAGAGTGGCTGGGCCTGGTGCGGAAGGAACCATTCTGGGAGTGTTGTGGGGGGGGGGAGGACGTGGGGGAGGGGAGCCAGTGGGGTCTGGGCAGGAACCATCGGCGCGGAGGCGGGGTGTGGGAGGGGAAAAGAGGCGTGCTCCGGAGCCATTCAGCGTGTGTGTTTATGTCACGATGGGCGCGGACAGGGCTGGGAGAAACCAATGTTTGGGGCTGGGGGGGGGATGACTCGTGTGGGGCGAACCATTCTGAGAGAAGGAAGGCATGGCCGCTTCAAGTTCTTCTTTTTTTTTTTTTTCCGCCCTCCCCCGTGCCAGGGATTCAGTTGCTCGGGAACTGGGGAGAAAATTGCTCTCTGCGCCTCGTTTCAGGCATTCAGATCAGTTTTCTTCCTCGAAAGGGTTAGGTTTGATGACGTCAAGGGGGGGGAGGATGGATTAATTTCTCTGAAGATCACTTTCACTTTTTGGGTGAAATGCAGTTTGCCCTTCCATTGACTTGGTCACTGTGCCCACAAGTGGGTTCTGCCCGCCACATGGGTATAGATTTGAGGGTAAACATGTAAGGGGATTAGGTTGCTGGAGTTACTAAGAGTAGCATTGATAGATAGGGTTCTCCTCTGTCCAGAGTGGTTGAGAGTTGGTTGGCATGAAAATTTAATAAATTATTATTCATCTGAATGTATCTTTTAAGTGAACTGGGGAAAATAGTGTTCCTGTTTTTGTATTAAAGAGATGATATCAGAAGTTCAGCAAATAGTAAAATTTGCATATTAGTGTTTTTGAGAATATTTAATGCAATAGTCATTTTGATCTAATGGTTAAGGAACTAGGCTAGAAAGCAGAAGACCAGAATTCACGTTCTGCCTTGGCCATGAAAGCCAGCTGTGGGACCTTGGGGCCAGTTACTTTGTCAGCCCAACTCATTCCACAGGGAAAATAGGAGGAAGATATTTTTGATACATTCACTGCCTTGGGTTATATGTAAAAAAAATAATAAAAGCAGGTTATAAATAAATAATAACTTCAGTTGCAAGAAGTGTTGACTGTTATTGCTTCAGTTTAATAATTATGTTGAATTCAACCACATCTGTTTGTTGTCTGAAATAATTTTGACAATGTTTGATTTAAGCATTCTCTGAAGTTAATACAGATAGTTTATGTTGTACAGGTAGACCTTGACTTACAGCCACAATTGAGCCCAAAATTTCTGTTGCTCACATTTGTTAAGTGAGTTTTACTCCATGTTATGACCTTTCTTGCTAGAGTTGTTAAATGAATTGCTGCAGTTGTTAAGTTTGTAACACTGATGTTAAGTCAATCTGGTTTACCCATTTGCTTGTCAGAAGGTTGTAAAAGATGATCACGTAACTCTTGGATACTGCAACTATCATAAATATAAACCAGTTATCAAGCATCTGAATTTTGGTCACATGGAGATACTGCAGTGTTTGTTAAGTGTGAAAAATAGTCACGTCACCTTTTTCACTGACATTGTAACTTTAAATAGTTGTAAATTGAGGACTACCTGCTTGGGGTATGTCTGCATGCTTAGAACTGGGATATCTGTCTTACTGGCTGTAAAATTATAATAATGGCCTACCGTAAAAGATTGTTTAAGAAAGAAATGTTGGGATGAACTGTAGTGTGCTTTGTGTTTGAGAATGAAACCTGTTGAAATCTTATATTCTATTTTATAAGCATAAAATTACATTCTAAATTGCTACTTGTAACATACTTTTAAAGTTGTATATAGTTATTTACAAATGTAAAAGATTACCGTTTTTGGTTAGAAACTAAACTTGGCTATAAGATGCTATTTTAAAAATAAGTAAATCATAACTTTTGATTTTTGTAAATATTTATTTTGATGCAAGATTTGTGAATACATTGTTGTACAAATGGAAATATATATTAAATAGCCCATGGAATAAATGTTAAGTCTATGGAACTCTGCACATGCTATTATTTCTTATCACTATTTTAACATAATTTCACTTAAAATATATACTGTTTAAAAAGTCTTTTTAGTCTATAGCAGCTTTATCAGTTCTTGATTGCTTAGCTATTCTACAGTAATTGGTATTATGCATTACCTATGACAGGAATGCTTTCAAAAACTAATTTTAAAAAGTTATATGGTTAACTGTGTTTTAGGATTCTATATTTTTTAATAAAGCTTTATAATGAGTTTGAAAAGTAGAAAGAAATTGAGATTCTAATCTAAGTAAATTATGAGCATAAATTAATGTCATTCAGAAAAACTGGTACTATGACTTAAGACATAGTTTGCACATGCGCCCTGATATAAATTTTTACAGGAAGACGTATAAACTTTAGAGAATTAGATGGAAGTTAGAAATCCAACCCTTGAACACTGCAGGATTCATCTTCAGTAGATGACTCTTCCTGAAAAACAGCACTGCGGTGTTACTCAACTTTCACAACTTAAAGATATGTGTGGAATTCTGAGAGTTCAAGTTGAAGACACATCTTCAAGTTGCCAAGATTCAGAAATGCTGGTCCAGTGAAAAGATTTAACTTATTGGCAGCTCTTAAATTTATGATAACCAAATGGTTGAGTAAAGTTTTAAATGTAGTTTATAGTGTGTTGGTGATTCATTTGGAACAGAAGATAATTGAAAATTATTAAATATATTTTCCTCCTAACAGTTTATGTTTTTGCTTATTTGTAATTGTAATTGGTTCTTTGCTGAATGGGTACAGAATCTTTATAGTGGGAATAAGATCTTATTGAGCTTTGTTCCATACTCTTCACCAACTTATTTACTGGTAATTCTATTTGCTCATGTTCCTTGACTTATTGGTGTAAGGGAGCTCTAGACAAATGTCCTGTTCTGTTCAGTGTTCTTGAGTACTATATATCCATATGCTAAAGTTTGAGAGGGGAATTAATTGGGAATAGCAGAGCTCTATAGATATGTCTTAACGTATAGTCTTTATCTGGGTACTCTTGATCAGAATGGTCCAAACATGAATTATTTTTCTACATGTTTTAAATGTGTACTTTAAGTCTAATCTACTTCACATTACAGTACAACTTTTCCAAATAGAATACATAATATATGTGTGGTACATAAGGATTATTATTTGTCCTATCTTGCACTTTTGTTAAAATAGAATCAACTGCATCAGTGAAACTTTCCAGAAAAAAATTAGAAAAAATGAACTCTGATTGACTCACTGGAATTACATTTAGAGTTTTCATCCCTCCCACACACACACCCCGGAAAATATTTACACCAATTCCCACTCACCAATAGTAATGTGATTTTGGTCTATTTTTCTTGCCATTTTTAGTTCTACTCTCCATGAAAAGGTTTCCAGGTTTTTTTTAAACGCACTCTCTCTGCGTTTATAAGAAATCGATTACAACAAAGATAATTTCCTCCCACTATACTTTGGGAATGAAAGTCTTCCATGGACAGTTCCTGATGTTACTTGAGCTGTTGTCATGTGTGGGCAAGCAAGACTGAAAATTAAATGATAACTGCAGTAATGCAACAACATAATATGATCTGAGAACATCAAAAGAAATAGGGAGCTACATCATTATTAGAAGTTACTTTTTGGTCAATTACTATTCCAGATATTTTTTTTCTCAATTGTTTCTGAGGAGCCGTGAATAGCTGTAAGTGGAGGACTACCTGTATTTCACTAATGAAGTCCCACTTGGAATACTACATCTGGTTCTGGTCACCATGATACAAAAAAAGATGTAGAAGCCCCTAGAAAAAGTTCAGAGAAGATCATCAAAGATGATAAAGTTTCTGGATTGCACAATAAACAGCTAAGGGAACTAGGTATGTCTAGCCTAATAAAGAAAAGGCTTAGCCATCTTCCAGTACTTGAAGGAAGGGAACAGAGTGTTGATTTGTTCTTCATAGAACCTGAGGACAGGCAAGAAGCAATGGGTGGAACGCCTCAGAGGAAGAATCAATGTGGAACTAATGAGGAAAGTGAAAGTGAAAACAATCAGTGGAACAGCTTGCCTCCTGGAGTTGTGGGTTCTCCATTGCTAGACATTTTCAAGAGAAGATCAGACAACTATTTGTCCAGGATGGTATAAGTCTCCTGCTTTGGGCAGTGGGTTGAACTAGAAGATCTCCAAGGTCTCTCCTAGTCCTCTATAATTCTGTGATACGGAAAACAAAACTAATTTGTGAATGTCTGTAAATGAGCTTTTAAAAGTAGGAATTTCAGAATAATTTAAGTTGCTTAATAATTTTAAGATAATTATACTATGGATAGACTTTTATCTTTAGACCATTTTTTTTTTCAATTAAAGCAGTGTTTTCTATTCATTTTGTCTCAAAAGTTGTTCCTATAATATAAGAATATGTTTCTAATGTAGGATAAAGGTAGATACTAATATCAATTACTATAATTGTAAAACAGATGTGGAATTCTTCATTCTAAGTTGTGTGTTTTGTTTTCTAGTACATATTTTTCAAAAATGCAGGTACTAGCCTTACCGTTCAAGAGAAAAAAAGTAAACTTTCCTGTTTTTATAGTATAGTTCAAGCTTACTATTTTAACAATCACTCTTTTAAATTGTAGGTAATCATTACCAAATGAGGAGGAAAGGAAGATGTCATCGAGTATCTTCAGCACGGCACTCTTCTTCTCCATGCAGTATTAAACGGTCCCCTACGAGAGAAACCTTAACCTATGCCCAAGCGCAAAGGATGGTAGAGATAGAAATTGAAGGTCGCTTACACCGAATCAGTATCTTTGAACCCTTAGAGATTATATTGGAAGATGATCTTACAGCCCAAGAATTAAGTGAATGCAACAGCAATAAAGAAAATAGCGAGAGGCCATTGGTCTCTCTGAGAGCAAAGAGGCACAGAAACAATAAAGTTAAAAAGAAAAGTGAAACTCTCCCAAACACACATGGCATTCCACCCACTGCAAGTACTCTTCCAGAACCAAAAGTGCATGTTGTTGAATATAGCCCACCTTCTGCACCTCGTAGACCTCCAACCTATTACAAATTTATTGAAAAGTCCTCAGAAGAACTAGATAATGAAGTAGAGTATGATATGGATGAAGAAGATTATGCATGGTTAGAAATAATCAATGAGAAGCGAAAAAGTGATGGAGTCTCAGTTGTATCACAAAATATGTTTGAATTTCTTATGGACCGTTTTGAAAAAGAGTCTTACTGCGAGACTCAAAAACAGGGTGAACATCAATCTTTAATTGACGAAGATGCAGTTTGTTGTATTTGCATGGATGGAGAATGTCAGAACAGCAATGTGATTCTTTTTTGTGACATGTGTAATTTAGCAGTGCATCAGGAGTGTTACGGGGTGCCATATATACCTGAGGGCCAGTGGCTTTGCAGGCAATGTCTGCAATCCCGTTCAAGGCCTGTAGACTGTGTACTGTGTCCAAACAAAGGAGGTGCCTTTAAAAAGACTGATGATGATCGGTGGGGACATGTTGTGTGTGCTCTTTGGATTCCAGAGGTTGGATTTGCCAATACAGTTTTTATTGAGCCAATAGATGGAGTCAAAAACATTCCCCCTGCCCGATGGAAGTTAACATGCTACCTCTGTAAACAGAAAGGTGTTGGTGCCTGTATTCAGTGCCACAAAGCAAACTGTTACACAGCATTCCATGTTACATGCGCTCAAAAAGCTGGTTTGTATATGAAAATGGAACCCGTGAAAGAATTAACTGGTGGCAGCACAACATTCTCAGTGAAAAAAACTGCATATTGCGATATACATACACCACCAGGATCTGTTCGGAGGCCTCTGAATATTTATGGAGAAGCTGAAATGAAAAATGGCCTCTATCGAAAGGAGGGCATGCCCAAAACCAGGTCTACATCAAGGATCAGAAAAAAAGCTAAAAAGTCAAAGAAAACACTAACTGAAACATGTGCGGTTATGCCTGCAGTATCTGCTCCATGTGTCCCTCCCCAGAGGTAAGAAAATATTTTTTTTTGCAGTTGTCAGTGTTACCAACTTATTAATGAGAAGCAAAAATTAATGGTTAATAGGCTTTTTCAGGACAAGATGCACTAAAGGCTCCAGATTATTAACAATTAAAGGAAATGAGAAATGGTCATTCTTTTAGATTTTACTTTAGCAATAAATTTCAGTCATAAATGGTTTTCATTTGTTTTCCTTGTGTTAATTTGGAATAGGTAAGCCTGGTGACTAATTGAGAATGACTGCTAGATATGTATTAGGGCTATGCAGTGTTTATGTTTCAAAGGCAGAAAGTTGCCCTGGAGTATGTGGATTTGCATATGTAGCACCTGTCTGTAACTCATTAAAATAAAGATTTTTCTTTGGATAATGCCACAGCTGCAAAGAATAGCTACATGATCCTGGGAAACAATCCAGCTCTTTAAGGAGTTGCTGTGTGAGTGCTCAGTCATGCTCCAGAGCATCTTTTTGCCTTTGAATCTGAAGCTATGCAAGCCAGAGGTAGGAACATAACCCCATCCTGTTGTTGTTTCTTTTCATCTGGTATTTGAAGGCATGTTATTTCCAATCTGGAAGTAACACTGACTTTTCAAGACTTAAAAGCCTTGATAGACCTGTTCTTCATGCCTTTATCCTCTCTTGTTTTAATACCATCCAGATGAGTGACCGTAATCACGTCTGATAGTAATGAATTTCACAAGTTAATTATATAGTGTGAGAGGAAGTATTTTCCTTTCATTTCTACTAAATTTCCTTTCAGCTAGTTTAGTAAACTGATCCTAAACCGTATGTTTTGATTTTTCCTTGTCTATATTTAGTATTCCATGAAAGAAATTGTGCATACTTTGATTATGTCCCTGATCAGCTGCCTATTCCAGCTATTTGGAATTATTCAATTTTGTTTAATAAACTATATGGTGAAGCATTACATGTTTTCTTGTGTATAATTGATTTTAGTAATATGCTGCTTTCAAAAACACATATCAGTTTATATTTATATCAGATATCAGTTTCTAAATTATTATTCAAGTTGCAGACATATCTTATGGAGAAAGAAGAAGGGAGTTGTATTGCATTTTGTGTGCTTGCTAAGAAGAAACAAAATTTTGTCCTTTACATATTTTGCAATACAGCTTCCATAATCCTACATCATTGGCATTGCACAGTCTGGCTATTTGGAAAACAAAATATTGTTTGTTCTTGTGTCTTATATCTTAAATATATCAAATATTTAACTCTTCAGACTTCCAAAATGTTTCTAGAACTTAAGTGAACTTCAAGTACAAATTTATAAGCTATGAAACAGATAACTTTAGCTAATGTACATTGTTCCTTGTCCGTGACTTATATTTAAGCAGAACAAAGAAATTCTTTTTGTAGTTTATTTAGTTTGATACTTGAACAGATATCTATAGTTTGTTTCCTTTTTGGCAGGCAATACTTTGAAGTCAGGAATAAACTATGTAGAATTGTATTATGATATTCCTTACTTGATTTCTAACAATTTTCAGTTTATGTTTAATGTAACAGCAACTTTAGAACCTTTTTCTGTACATATGTGTTCTGGATAATTTAATACTAAGAATTTAAGAATATTTTAAAATGTTTATTGAACTATTAAATGATAATGTGCTGCTAGTATTAACTAATATGAATATGTCAGGCAGCTCTGCCTTCAGGTTTGTTAAAATAAAACAGTCTTGTACTTGCACGTTACAAATTTATAAAATCTTTTCGATTGGAATACACTCGATCGGAATACATCAGGAGCAAGGCTTGTTACTTTTAAATGTTATTTTAAAATGTTGTCCTATTGAAAATTTCCGTTCTGAATGTCCTTGGACTAATAAGAAAGACTTTTAAGCTAAAATATAATAATTGTGTTGTTTCTCAAAAATGAAGGTAGTTTGTAATCTACTTTTTAAAAAACCCTGTCCTTTCTAGATTGTAAAATAAATACTGCTCAGAACTTAATAAGTATTTGTAGATAGTGTTAAATTATTAAACCCAGTGAAACTAAGAAGGGATATAGGGTTTCACAATTCATTATAATAAGAGATTGGGGGAGCAAATACACTTTATTCTGGTAGCCAAGTTTCCTCTAGACTGGAATTCTCAATATTATACTAAATTTATGGAAAATGCTTCCCTTCACAAATAGCATTAGTTATTGTTTGGGGAACCATAATCTGAAGGGGGGAAATGGATGATAATTATGTCTTTTTTCATTTATTTACTCAAGTGTATAAAGCCTATTTCTTATAAGTTTGTTTTAATATCAGTTTTTAGTACTCATCTATAATTATATCTGCTCCCAGTGGTGTTTTAATTGTATTTATTTTTTCAAATAGAATACTTTATTATCTAATTCAGTTTATACTGAGAAATAACTCTAGGAAATAGGGTGCACCTGTTAGTAAACTTAGATCAGGGGTCTGCAACCTTAAACTCTCAAAGAGCCATTTGGACCCATTTCCCACAGAAAAGGAAACACCGGGAGCCACAAAACCTGGGTGTGGCCAACTCGAAGTCACTCACTTCCACTCACATGACCCCCCCGGCCACGCCTACCCAGCCAGTCATTAGGAAGAGAACCGGTTGTTAAAAAACACCGGGAATAAAAAAAAAACCCTTTTGACATCTCCCTCTCCCTCTCCCTCCCCCCTCTCTCCCTCTCTCTCCCCCCCTCTTTCTGTATCTCTCTATGTCTGCTTCTCTCCCATGCTCTGTATCTCTCTGTCTCTCCCCTGGCCGCTTCTCCATCCCCCGCCGTCACCCTTAGCTTCTCAGGCCAGGCAAGGAGTGACTGGGAGGGGAGGGAGAGGGGTGGGGCCAGCCAGTGGTGGGATCACTTGACATGGAGCCACAGCAGAGGGCCCAAAGAGCCAGATGCGGCTCCAGAGCCGCAAGTTGCTGACAACCTGACTTAGATGAAGCAAATAAGATTGGAATAATAATAGAACTAGAGGATATATCAAGCAGATAGATAGCCAATTGCATAACTCATCTATCAGCTGAAAATTAATCTCTAGGAAATCAAGAAGATGCTATGAAGGTTTCATGAATTAAAGTAACTCGATGGTTGATATAGGTACCATACAAATCTAATAAATAAATAATAAAAGTGACTGACAAATATGTATGAACCTGTGGTCTAAAATCTTCCAAAAATAAATAAATTTAATTGATTTAAGTATTGTGAACTTTTATGCAGATCTGCCTTATATAATGGTAATGATGAAAGCGGTAAAAAATTGAGTTAACACAATTTGTAATGAATTGTGTCATTTATTTATTGAAGGTGTGTGTATATATATGTGTGTGTCTTCTCAGGTTTTCGCGGGTGTGTGTATGTAAAAGGTTAAAATCTCGGGTGTTTTCCCACGTCATTAGAAGATAGGCTGAGATCTCAACAGGCAACCAGTGGTGTTGTGATGCCTACCAGAATCCTTCCCTCTTTGCAGGTGACAGTTAGTAATAGAGAACCAGAGAAAGCTGGGCCTTTAACACGCAGTCAGGCTGCAGCTATGATAATGAAGCAGAAGAGAAAACGGTTGCCCTCCAATCAGGACACAGAGTTGCAGGCTAACCAGCATACGTCAGCAGCAGCGAACAGAGAAAAGCGACAACTCCAACCTTGCAGCATACCCACAGCTTCTAAACTGAAAGTAGGGGCCCGATGATGACAAGTTAGAGAGCTTGTCGAAACGTTGCCAAAAGAACTTTTAAAGTGTTGGTTAGGATTTTAGCCAAAGTTTTAAAAGACCTTACAAAGTGTTTTGTTAGGATTTTAGAGGATTTTGAGCTGGGATTTTAGCCAGGATTTTAAGATTTTAAGCATTTTAACTAACAGACTTTTAATGACATGGGAAAACACCCGAGATTTTAACCTTTCACACACACACACACACACACACACACACACACACACACACACACACACACTTCAATATATATATATATATATATGAAGTGTTTAAGTATTGAGCGTTTGTTTGGTAACCTTACTCTGGAATGTTAAATAATTAACAAAATTTGTAATGAATATATATTCTTTTACTTATTGAAGATTTTTGAATATATGAATTGTTAAGAGTTTGTTTTGTAATCTTACTCTGGAGATCTGAGTAAATACTTCAAAGTATAGAAGAATTAAATAATGTGATACATCAGATTTTGTAGTTTCTGTATAACTGATAATAGTATTCTGAACCTAAATAATTGTAACTGATTCCCCATGCCAAAAATGTTACTATATGTTTGTTTAGCATTCTTCTTTAATATAAAATACATTTTTTAAACTTGAAGGGATTTCTACCAACAATTTGTGACACAAGTATCTAATATTAGAGAAATAATTGAAAAAAAGTATCTTTGCACCAAGTTGTTCTTTGGATACAGAACCATGTGAAGATGTTTGTATAGTAGAATATTTTTGAAACAACAATAAAATCTGGTCAGATTTATAATTAAAAATATTCTGTGTTTTATTTTAAAATACTAATACTTCTTTCTTTCTTTCCTGTTTAGATTAAATAAAATTATGAATCAGGTGGCAATTCAGCGAAAGAAGCAATTTGTAGAAAGAGTCCACAGTTACTGGCTACTTAAAAGGTTGTCCAGAAATGGTGTTCCTTTATTGAGAAGACTGCAGTCCAGCTTGCAGTCACAAAGAAACACGCAACAGGTATCTTTATTTCCTTACTTCACATATGATTAAATTATTTGGCATATTTGAGCTAATAATGTATGGGTACAATTATCCAGGACCACTATAATTATGAATAATATAAATTACGTGAATGCTTATATTTTACACAAGGAGTAAATATACGGTATATGAATTAAATTAAGTGTAAATACAAAATTGACGTGCTGTGTTTTACATGAAGAAAAAGCATTGCCAATTTTGTACTGAAGGCAAAATGTACTAACAGTTGTTTTTGCAATAGAGTTATTAGCTACTTAATGTTACAATTAAACTAACAAATACATGATTTTTTTTTCTTTCTTAAGAGGGAAGATGATGAAGAAACACAAGCCTTAAAAGAGAAATTGAAGTACTGGCAAAGACTCCGTCATGATCTTGAAAGAGCACGGTTGTTGATAGAGCTTATACGAAAAAGAGAAAAATTAAAAAGAGAACAGGTATATAAAGCTGTTGACAATTTTGTCTGAGTTTACATACCTCAAGTTTCACTTGGTAGTGAATGGAAACGATAGGGCTGTTTTTCCTGTAATGGGAGAGATTTTATTTTCCCTTTTACATCTACTGTAATAGCAAGCACTGTAGTGAGGATTAATGATATCATCTAGGATGGTAGAAGGAAGGGACAGCAACGTTAGATCATTTATGTCATTGTTTAATCACTTTCTAGAAATAATTGCTCGTATGTTCTTGCACTGCCCCTTCTAGCAAGTCCAAGATTACATCTCTTCTTTAAGTGCTTAGGCTGGCCATAGCAGTAGTGTTTTTTTCTATTAACAGATAGAAAGTCAGTTGATACCTTTGTGAAAGGGGGGTAATTTTGCTCATTCCATAAAGAACTAAGACTACTTTTTTAATATTTTTTTCTTTTCTCTTTGTACTATATCCAATTACCCTATTCTTAAAGCCTGAGTGTTAGTAATAATCATAATAGGAAGCATTTCGGAAGGAATAAGTCCATCAGAGAAAGCCCTGTATTCTTTTGAATTTCTGAAGCAATTAGAATATAAAACATAATTCAACATCATTTCAAGGTTTGGAGCTATAGAGAAACATAAGTCTTCCCCCTGACTTCAGGAATTTGGAAAGTATAATCTGTATAATTTATCTAGGCTTTCCAATAGGCAAATTATTGTGGCAGCGTTATTTTCTAATAATCAGCATCCTTTTGGCCTTTTAAAAATAGCACAAAATTACTTAATTGTGTGTGTGGTAAACTAAAACAAGATAAAATTAACAATGGAAGTATTTAACATAAATTGAAAACAAAAGTGAGCAGTACAAAAGAAATATATTGAAGTGATTTTGTTATATAAAGAATGACTAAATATCATATTGTTAGTTAACTTCAGAGGTCCACAAAAGTGACCGCAATTGGAACCAGCAACTCAGTAATTAACAAAATAGTCATTAAGTAAAAAACACATGACCACAAACTGTTGTTAGGATTTTATTTCAGCTTTCCTTTGCTATACAGCATCAGAAGGATAGAAACCTAAATGGCGAAGTCAGCTCATATAGCCAGAAAGGCTTTCAGAACTCAACTCATAAGGAAACCAAGTAAAAAGGAAAAAAATCATACAGCCCCTTTTTCCCACTCTCCACCCTTTGGAATGCTTACCGCAGTGCTGTGATAATTATCAAAAATAGAATTAATGTTTGGGTTTACATTCATTGGAGAGGATGGAATTAGAAGGCAGCAAGTACATCAGTGGTGGGTTGCTCCCGGTTCTGTCTGGTTCTTTAGAACCGGTAGTAAAAGCGGCGGGAAGCTTCGCCCACCCGCCCGGACGTCATAATTGATGATCTTGCGCATGTGCAGAAGCTTCTGCGTATGCGTGCGCTCCCATTGTGAACCGGTAGTAAAGGTAAGTCGAATCCACCCCTGAAGTACACAATGAGGAATACACATTGAAACTAATCAACTAGGAGACACTAGGAACCTAACAAAAGCCTTTAATGTGAAACTGATAAATTGTTAATTTCAGGCAGTTGCTGTCAGCCAATAAAGAAAGTTAGTATTTTTTAGGGATGTGCTGTATTGTCAGGTGGTGATAGCTTGTTTCGTGATCTCTCTACTCTTGGTGGGAGTGGGGTGGGGAAGGGGGAATGGGTCAGACACAGGACAATGTATACTTAACTGACAGTAATGGCAAATGTGATAAATGCTGTGAAATCTAAATTTAGGCAATGATTGCAAAGCTACTTTTTCATCACCATAACTATGAATGGTTCATGTCTAAAGCAGTTGTTATATAGAAAGTACTTATATATGTATTTAAGAATGTGAATTAGCTGAGAGAAAGGGGAAAGCAGAAGTCATGGTTGGCTGGAATTAATAAGATCCTCAAGACGATCAGAAGAGATAAGAATTTTAAAAAACAAAATAAAAACAATGTTTGAATTGCTATATGAATCTGGTAGTCTCGGGTTGTTTGCAAAGTTATTAAAATATGAGGTATTTAAAATATGAAGTATTATGTTGGCATTTCTTTAGCTTATTATTTCTTATTTCCATTCTATATTTTGCATAATTTTGCTTACCCCAACAATAGTGTTACCCACTACTGCAACTATAGGGACTCCCTCTTGTGTATGAGTGGTACAACATAAATGATTGCTACTTGTAGAATTAAGTTTGTTTTAATATATATAATTCTAGTGAAGGTGAATTTTGGTTAAGCTTAGTAAATATTTTTTATAACCTATTCTCAAAGAAAGAAGGAAAAAATCATTCTTCTTTGATCAACGTATATACTATATATTAAAGATTCCTGTATCATCATATCTACTAAATCATTGTTTTTTTAAAGTGTAGAAAAACAATCATTTGTTGTAAAAGGAGGGGAAATCTGAATACTCAATATATAATTACTATTATATGGTTATTTTTTGTTAAATTGTATTTCAGAATTGATAGCTTTAAAAACCAAACAACAATTAGACTTATCTCCTTTCAATACCAAGGTTAAATATGGTGAAGTTTACTAAATCTTTTAAGAGAGCATTATAGTTACATGTCAGATGTAACTCCTACATGTCAATTTGCCTCCTACCGGGCTTAACAATTTATTAATAAATGCTAGAGTTGGATTTGTTAAGTGATCAAGTGCACTATAAAGCATGTAATTAAAGTCTGAACTGACCAAGTACATGCTAAATAAATAATTTCTGCAGTACTGTATGTTATCTATATTTTCCTGTGCTATTAAAAATTATGCACATATGCATATTCCTTCTGCCTATAACTTCATTGTGAAAGTTTCATTGCAATGGTAGAATTTATCACTAAATGTAGTTTTAATAGGTTTGAGCTTTAATCATGATTTATTATAGCAGCAAAGTAGCCAGTGATTGTATTTTGATGATAAAATAGATTATAATTGTCCTCTGTTGTGCAGATCAAAGTGGAACAGGTTGCCATGGAGCTTCAACTGACTCCATTTACTGTATTATTGCGTTCAGTACTGGACCAGCTACAGGAAAAGGATTCTGCTCGTATATTTGCTCAACCAGTGAATCTTAAAGAGGTAAAATTAAACATTTCTGATATATTGATCCAGTAGAATGTAACATTCATTGTCCAGTAGAATGTAACAGACATCACATCTGTCATTGTTTTGACTGTAAAAAAGTTTAATAAAATCTAACTTAACTACATTAAATTTAGAAAAAGAAAAGCAGAATTGCTTCAGTAACTACTTAAATTCTGTAGGCATATAATATTAATATCTGAGAAGAGATTAATATTTTGAATACATAGTTCTGGATTATTTGACTTAAATGTCTTTAAAAATAATTTTATCAAAGGTTTACAATAGTACTATCTAAAGAAACCTAGAAAAATAAACAGAAAAAAATAGAAAGTGAAGAAAAGAAAAAAGAAGTCAGAAAATTTAAAATTAAAAGAAAGAAAAGTAAGAATATGCTAAACAAAACAGAAAAATATATAAAGAAATGACTTCTCCCTTCATCACAGTATAAACAATTTTAATAATACTACCTTTTTAAAAAATACAACAAATGGTCTCTTCCATATACCATCTCTTATCTGTAATAAATTCATAAAATTTAGTCATATCTGTCCTGATTTCAGCAAAAGTCCATTAAGGGTTACCACAGATAACCACATATTTATTTTGACTAATTTTATATTCATTCCATTTACTTCTAACAATCTTGCTCTTAATCCCTTCAAATAAGTATTTCTTTCCAGTTTGTCCTTTCTCATATCATTCTACAAAGCTTCAACAAACCTTTTTTTTCTTTTTGTAAATCCAGTATAGGAAAATTATCCAGGTCACTCTATTGGCTTTTATCTGTATATCCCTTTTTATTATTAAGACAACAATTCATTTCTTTTGTATGTCCAGCATGACATCTTTTTCCATGTCATTCCTATAACTTGTTTTTAAAGTTACTCATTTTTAAATTTATTTTCAAATCAATCTCAATTCTGTCAGGCAATATTTGATCCTTTTTTGTAGCATTTTTAAATACAGTCTACAATCTACAGACACTCTTAAAATTAAGTTCTGGGTCCATTGTTCAAAAACATCCTTTAGTATGTTTTAAAATATTTTGCTTCATTCACTGTTAGTAAGACAAGTTTGAGTGTTCTTTAATTGTAATTTTTTATTTTCGTCTACTTTTATCTACAAATAGTCCTGGAATAAAGACCACAGTTTGGACAAGAATTTCAATCATTAGGATTGTAAGTCAAGTCGGACCTAATTTTTATGACCATTTTTATGATGGTCGTTAAGTGAATCATCATAGTTATTTAAACAAAGCTTCAGTTGACACAAACTCCGTGATCATAGGTGCAAACCTATTCTTGTGAAATTCTTTTGAAAATCTGAAAAAAAGCCATCTGTTACAGTCACATGACCTTAGGATTGATCTGCGATCAATCATAAATGTGAGATGGTTGCCACGCCCCTAAATTGCATCATGTGAACATATAGGTGTTGCAATGGTTATAAGTGTGAGGGTTGGTTGTAAGTGCATGGACCAGACTTTTTTCAGTATCGTGATTACTTTGAAACAAACAGTTGTAATCTGGGATTTTTAATGTCTTATTTTACGCTTTGTTAAGAATTCAAAACCATTTTCACATGGGAAAGATTCCTTATAATTAATTCATTTATATGGATTTTAACCCATTTATAACTTTCTAACATCAAAGATTCACAGATAGTCTTTGCAACCAGCCTTGAGATTTGAAGCTCCATCACTAAGCAATACAGTTGTTAAGAGAATGGTGCCCAATTTTGCAATTTTTTTTTTTTGCCATAATCCATAAGAGAATCATTACTGTTAAGCAAGTCATATAATTGTTAAGTGAATCTGGCTTTCCCATTGATTTTGCTCATTGTATGCTCTCTTGGAAGGTTGCAAATGGTGATCACATAACCCTGGGATGCTGCAATCGTTGTCAATACATGCTGGTTTCCAAGCAGTCACATTTCCATCATTTCACCATGGGGAAAGCTGCAACAGTCATAAGTGCAAGAACCAATCATAACTCAGTTTTTTTCAGTCCCATTACATCTTTGGACAGTTACATGAATGACCATAAATTGAGGATTACCTGTAATCACCCTTTTACTGAAAAAAAATTAAGTCCTTAAATTTTGAAACTTCTTTCACTAAGGATTAAAGGTAACTCAGTGTTATAAAATCCAAAGGTTTCTAATAGCTTAAATCTAGTTAACAAGCAGTTTCCAAAAATGATTTTAAAAAATATGGAAACCCAGTGTTCTTTTGAGGCACCAAGCCATAGTTTGAGCAAGATGACTATTCCTTCATCTTCCAGAGTTCTAAACCCACCAGAGACTGTTATCTTCTGGTTTCCTTGTGAGGAACAACTGTTTCAAACACTTGTGTGTGATTTCAAGTCCTCTTCTTGTCTGGAGAGGAATTACAAAGAAGCAGTCTACTTGCTGACTCTTCATTCCACTATGGTCATCTGCTTCGCTTCAAACCAAGTTGCTTTGTTCACCATTTCTTCCTTGGAAATACAGGCTTTAAATGTTAAAATTAACTTAATTAGGTTAAATTAATTTTGATACAAAAAAAAATGCATTTAAATATAGGATGCTTAGAATAAGATGCAAGAGTCAAGTTCTAAGTGTCAAAAAGTGTAGAATAAAATCAGGCCATTTTGGTTTTTCTTAAAATTTTCTAATAATCCGTTGCAGTTTTTCAAAACAGTCTTTTGAATTTCAGTATATTATTCAAAGAGCATATAAGAATGTGCAGAATATTCTATGCATAGAACTGATGGTTTTGTGCAGCCTGTGTTCAGACTGCAACAAACATGTTGAGACATGGACAGTTGTCCAGAATGTGAACAGTAGGAAAAAGATCAGTGGAATGATGTAGCATGCAAAGTCTAAGGGAGGAAAGGGAAAGCATTATTGGGATGATTTGGGAAAGGTGGACAGACTATCTGGACATGAGTGGCACCAGGAGTGTTATTCAGGTAGTAACACTGAACAAAAAGAAGTAAAGAAAAGGAAGTAATGTGTTTATTAGGGAGTGTTGCTGATCAGTTAAATATTAGCTCCTGGAATTAGATGACCCAGAAGGAATGAAACATACAGCTAAGGAGGAAGGAACATAGGAGTAAGATGCTCAGACAGACATGCAATAAGTACAGAATGCATCAGCCTTGTTCTATTTATCCTATAAGACCCCTCCAGATTTCTCTTGGTAAAAACCAGAATGATTGACATCTTGCAGAATTCGGTTCATCTGGATTGAAACCACAACACCCCACTCTCCTCCCCACACCCCTACCCATCCCACCCCCGTACTAAAATGGTGTAACTTTACTTTTGAGTTGCAGTGTGTTCAGTGCATGGAACAAAATACATGTTTTGGTTTTATGCATTCCATTATTATCTATCCATACATCCTATCTACATGTCTTCCATTTAAAATCTGTATTTCAGGTTCCTGATTATTTGGATCACATCAAACATCCCATGGATTTTTCTACTATGAGAAAACGGTTAGATACCCAAGGTTATAAAAATCTCGATGAGTTTGAAGAAGATTTCAACCTTATTATTGAGAACTGTATGAAGTACAATGCAAAAGATACAATATTCTACAGGGCTGCTGTGCGGTTAAGAGATCAAGGAGGTGTTGTTTTGAGACAAGCTAGAAGAGATGCTGAAGCAATTGGATATAATAATGAAACTGGAATGCACTTACCTGAACGGCCTAAACTTGAATCTCCTCCACCTTTTACCTGGGAAGATGGTAAGGAGATAAATGTCAACTACTGCAGCAATATTTTCACATTTTTGTATGAACAGACATATTTTTGCATGTATATTCTACACAGTAAATGAACACTTTTAGGCATGTTCTTCTACATTCTTAGGCAAGAATTGTACATATTTAACTCTACATAACAACAATCCTGTACCACAAATTGTTTTAAAATTAGTTCTGCATTTAAAACAATGTTGATGTGGATGGATTACTATTAATAAGAAAAACGGAAAAGATGAGACATTCTTTGAAGTATCTCTGTGTTATGTTGTATTATGTGCTTTTGAACTGCTGCTTGGAAGAGACTATTTGCTTCATGAATGGAATGCTTTTTTCTAATGCTTAAATATAACTTTTCTCTGTTTTCTTCATTGTCTATATCTCTCTACTTCCCTTCCTATTGTTTCTTTCCAATTTGTCATCTTTATATTTATTTATTCATTCACTGTTCTTTCTGTTGGAAGATAGTGTCTCTATATATCCCAAGCTGGTTTGTATGTGTGAGAGAGAATGATTGGTGTAGGCAGGTGTGGATCAATTAATGTAGTAAATGGAGTATCTTACTTTACAGATTTTTTTAATTGGTAGCTTTTAATTACATAATATATTTATTGGGCAAGTAATAGGTTTTTTTAGATTTTTCTAATATGGAATTGCTAACCTAAATTCACATGGCAGGGAAGGTGAATTTTACAGAGCTTTGTTATAAATTCTTTCCTTAAATTTATATTTAGTATCAAATTTATCCTTTCAGAAAATGTGGTTTGGACTGCTACAGTGACAATTTATCAATTACTTTGCAATGATGTTCCAAGAAAGACCATTCTTTAGTTCAAGGCTCAATAGTCAAACCTGGGATCTTATCTTTGTACTGTTTATACAATTAATATGAATTCCTACTTGAATACCAATGAAAAACAAAAGCATAATGGCAGGTCATTAATTCAGTTTAGTAGATTTGTAAAGAATTATTGATTGCCTTATCTTAATTTATTTACTGAGAAGGACTGTTGGAGTAATGTATGTTCTGCATCATTAAATAAGTGCTGCCCCAAGATGTTAATGTTTCATAATTTTTGGAATAAAGTTCAACTTAATTCAGAGCTATATTAGATATAAATGTCTCTTCCAGAAATTAATTGCATTTTCTTTTAATAGAATGGCTGGAGGCCTTTATTGCTATAGAGCTTTGTACTATGAAAATAAAATGAAACAGGCTTTGCTTGAGGCTGCTTAGTATCTTGGATAATCATGCATATATAGCCTGTGTGTTCTAACACCACGTGACACATGTTGAAAACATTGAAGTAATACTTTGAGATACAAGAATAAACTGCATGAGTGAAACAGAAATCATTTTTGGCTGCTTAAAATTAAAAGCTGATTTGAACATTAACTTTAAGGCAGAGGTTAGAATTGGCCAGTTCTTACCTTGCAATGGAGTAAGTGGCAACTATTTGTGTTATGCTTCAGGAGTAAAAATCTATACACAATGTGATTTTTGGAAAAGTGATGCTCTCATTAGTAGTAGCATACTCCATATTGGATTGCTGCTGGAGGAATGCAATCAATATATCAAGTTTATGTATTAAGTTAGTTGATTGCCAGCTGAGGTCATAGTAGCAGTATTATTTGTTCTTAAGGTGCCACGAATTGAATTTGAAATGTATGCCATCCAGCTTTTTATGCCAGCAAAATCATTCCACAAAGGCATAGGGAGATTTAATGTTTTAAAATAATAACTAGGATAGAACTTCAGGTCCTGTCTTAATGTCAGATGCTGCTTTAGTGTTTGCCGTGTAAGTCAATTGAAATAGCAATCTAATATCTTTTGTTTTATTGAGTATCATTGTGCAGCAGAGTCATGCTGTTACTCATACTATAGAAAAGTATTGTAAATGTCTGTGTTTTAATTCAGTGGATAGGTTACTGAATCCTGCCAACAGAGTGCACATGTCTTTGGAAGAGCAGCTGAAAGAATTGTTGGAAAAACTTGATCTCACTTGTGCAATGAAATCCAGTGGGTCTCGGAGCAAACGAGCAAAGCTTCTAAAAAAGGAAATTAACTTGATTCGCAGCAAGATAAGTCAGCAACATCATCAGCCCCCTCAAATAGAATCAGGTATTGGAAGTTTTGAAGAAGAAAATGCAGTAGTGGAACACGAAAGTGAAGAAGAAGGTAAGAGACATCTTGATTTAAATCATAATAGTGCATTCAGAGGGAGAAGGTTGGGGGTGGATAGAAAAGGTAATTTACTATTAGTTGTAAAGTTTTAGAAGTCCAAAACAGTTCTAAATAGGAGTATAAGGGGTATTTTTTGTGACTACATAAATATAGCTTGAAATGATTTTTTTTTTATTTTTCCCTACCCAGAATCAAAAAGTATATTTAAGTGGTAAATTCTGAATCCTTGAGAAGAAATATCCTCCTTTCCCCATACTCTTTTTAGGGGAGGGGAATGGAGATTTTAGAAATATTTTAGTGGTCACTATTAATACCTAAATTTACTTTAACGTTTTAGCATAAATTTGTTGATGCATTTAATAAACTTGCAGAGCAACTCCATGCATTTTTATTCAAAATAAAAATCTGTTCTCTTTTGTAGAGATTACTCTCAGGTAATACATGTAAGAGTGCAGTTTCCAAAATGTTAATTTTCTACAAGGAGAATTGTAAATATGTTCAATACTAGAGGAGACTGAAATGCAAAATGTTTTAGCAATATCTTTGCATTTTATCTAAAAAGTAGGAAAATGATGTAAATAGAAACATTAGATGTTATAGAAAGCAAAAGAACGCACATCCAAGACAGACCCGCAATCACAATACTAAATATTTGGAAATCTAGTTGATTCTTAAGTAATTTATAATCTGTAAGAGGTTGGTGGTGGTGTCATAGCCAGTTTAATGGGAGAGGTGAACAGGTTTAAAAAAATCCAAATTGTTGTTCTAAGTCATAAAGATAGAAGATGCAAGATTTTTTTCCCAGAAGACCTTTTTATAACCTGATACTTTCCAGATTTAATAGTTGACAACAATTGAAATTGTGAAATTCCAGTGTTTGCAAATTGTAGTGCATGAAATAGGAAAACTATTCTATTTTTTTCCACATACAATCAAAAGGCACCAGAAGTACAAAAGTTGTAAAGACCCTTTAAGCGCTCTCATAAAGAAGCCTGCATCCTTTAGGTAGAATATACACAGAATTATTGAATGCTATAGATTGTCTTATAGCAAAATTTTGATACAATATAAATAGAGTAAAAAGAATGGTCTTTCATTACACTCAAGGTGAGGTTTTTTGGTTGTTTTAGTGTTCTATCAAATTGTCAGGATTTTCATCTTCAAATGGGAAGAGTAGAAAGAAGGATTCAGATGTTACATTTTCCCCCTTTGGCCTTCATTTTTAATATTATAGTATGTGAAGTATAAACCACAGTTTTGAGTGAACATGTGCAGATCAAATTGCATTCTCGCACAATAAAAGATAAATGAGATTAAAAAAAAAAATAGCCATACGTATGCAGCCTTGTTTAGTTATTTCCAGGCTGAAGCTGCTGATAACATTCTACATAGCAATCATTATTAATAGTATAATAACCGAAGTTCACATAGCAGTAAAATGAATTACCATATGAATAAAACAGTGACAAATTCTAATTCATTAGAAAAGGCCAGTTTTTCCCTTTAGAAAAACTCTGATCACAAATTTCTTAAAGTATGTTGATTAAATATCAAAATTACTCTAATTATATTCCAACTTGAATGGTGTTATTTGAAGAGAAACAATAAGAATAGGTCAAAAAGATAAGCATAAAATAAGGTAGCTAAATAGTTCAGTATACAGAACAGTATGGAAATTATGGCTATTAAATTCAGGTACATTCCTTTGGTGGGATTCATTTGGCTATGCCTTTCTTATTCTGTCACAGAGATGATACCATTACTAATATTTCTCTAAAAGTATGTATTCCCTAAAGGTGTATTGGATAGTAATATCATTATCAGTCATGGCCGTACACTTAGTAAGCTATATATTAATTGGTAGGAATGTAAATATCCCCCTTTATAAAACATAAATTTTCAAATTAATCAAGTTGATTATTTAAATGTGAAATAATTTTTTATGGTGGGGGCTTTTTAAACCTCTGCAAAATAAAATAAAAAGGTTAAGACACAAAAAGTCAGAGCTCAAACTCTGTGTTCTGAAATTATTTTCTCAGCCAAATTATTGTAGAGGTTAACATCTCAAATTGGGATTCAAATAAATTCATTAATAAAATTGTATAATAATAAATTTGGTTAAATTGTTCAGTAATTTCAGTGTGTGTATGTTCAGATACCATGTGAAGACTAACTTTTGTAAGGTGTTGTCTGGGTTTTTTTGGTTTGTTATCTATACAAAAAGCATCCACAGTAATAAAGCCAGACTGACATACTAACAAGAAAATTATAGAACTAACTACCTTGTTTATGTTTTTATCTAGTCAGTTTTATGCATGTAATACAGGTAGTCTGATTTAATATCCATTCGAAATTATGATGCACTGAATGAGGGAGATTTAAGATGGATCTTTGTAATTGTGGTCATTGCAGCATTCCTTCGTGGTTGCCATTTGTGATCTCAATTACTGACTTCTATCAAGCAAAGTTAATGGGAAACCAGCAGGAGACAGCAAATGGCAATCACATAACTGTGGCACAATACAGTTGCATGGTATTCACCTAACAGTGGCACCTGGAATTGCTGGAACTCCTGTTAGATGGTCGTGTAATGTCACACCTTATGACTGGGTTGCTTAGTGATGAAGTTCCCAGTCCCAGTTATCATTGATAGCAAGGAATACCTGTATTCCTTGGAAGGAATACTAAGTAAGAAAATTCTAAAATATTCTAAAATTCCTGATACAAATCTTCTGAAAAGAATCTCTAAAATATTACTTAAATAAATAAATAAATAGAAGATAAAAGAGGAATTGATAAGAATTAGTTCTCTGAAATATTTTAATGTGTTCTGCCAAAGTATTTTAATTTAAGTAAAGTGAAAATTTGTCATATTTATAATATTGTTTTCTAAATACATTAATTTGACCCCTATTCTTTTACCTAAGAACTGCTAAAAAAGGAAAATACATAAAGTACATATAAATATACATTCATTCAGTGCATTCTACTGAAGTAGAAATACTTTTATAACATCAAAAGGCAAGAATACTACGGTATAAATCTAATATTTAAATATTCAAATCATTGATATGAAGTCCATAACACAAAGAATTCATAATATTGGTTCCAGTGAGAGTTTCTATTCCCAAATAATGACATTGAATATGAAAGCCAATCTTTTTTTACTTTTAGATCATTCCCACATAAATTTAGTCATTAACTAGGACAGATAGTTTGTTTAAAGTTTACATACATGAGATGCTTTACTTTGTATCAAACAATATTTACTGCGGGCTACATATTTGATACTAAGTTTTATGTAGTAGCTCTTATAATTACCAGTTTTCAAAAAAACAACTTTATTAATTTTTTCAGGAGATAAATCTCCCCCTAAACTTGAACCATCAGATGCATTACCTCTTCCTTCAAACTCGGAGACTAATTCAGAGCCACCAACCCTCAAACCAGTAGAACTCAATCCAGAGCAGAATAAATTTTACAAAAGAGTAAAATTTGACAATGAATTGTGTAGTACTTCCATTGAGAAAGAAATAAACGGACACACTCCAGAACATTTACTTGACAGTAATCTCAGTGAGTCGACTGTTTCTGCTGTAGCTGAGTCATCAACTGATGTAAACAGACGTACATCAATTCTCTTCTGCAAATCGAAAAGTGTAAGCCCCCCAAAGTCTGCAAAGAACACTGAAACCCAGCCAACTTCTCCACAGCTAGGGACCAAAACCTTTTTGTCTGTAGTCCTTCCAAGGTTGGAGACACTACTGCAGCCCAGGAAAAGATCAAGGAGTGCATGTGGAGATTCTGAGGTGGATGATGAGTCCCCTGTAAAGCGTCTGGATACAGGTAAACATTTGCTTTACCTACTTTTTGAAGGTAACCTAGATAACTATTAAATATATTAAATAATTTATATTGAATTAACAATATAAATACAGAATGTGATTTATTTGGTGTATCTTTTATCAGATTATTTTTTTTTATTAATGTCTAGCTCTACTTTTTGGTACAGTAGGTTGTTGGTCTGCTCTTGAAATCTGTGTTTCCTGACTTTATATAGTTCCCTTTGTTTCTAATGAATAGAAATTATTTTATTTAAAATTCAACTGCAAAATACATCCATGTCCATGTCACAATTTAATAATTATTTCTTTTTTGGGGGGAGGTGAATTCCATGACATGGTATTTGAAAATGTATATGTATGTATCTGTGTACATCTGTATATTTAGTTGTAGGTATAGATAATGTTTCCAAATGTGCTTTTGCAGGACTGTATTAAATAGATTTTGTATTTTCTGTGACTATGTTTTATGCAGTGTTTTAGCTTCTAATGAAAGCTAAAAAATAGGTGTCCTCTGTATTGATAACACTAATCTGAAATCTCTACAAATGAGTGGGTAGCAGACATCTTAATTACTATGTTTAATTTTAGCCTAGATAATTAAACCTATACTGTTCATAGCCCTAATGTGATAGAAATTCATGTATGACTAATTTTATCTCATTAAAGTCAGAATGTTTGGTTAAAAACGTGTTTATAATAGCAATAGCACTTAGAGTTATATACCGCTTCACAGTGCTTTTACAGCCCTCTCTAAACGGTTTACAGAGGCAGCATATTGCCCCCAATAAATGTGCTGTTTTCTAGATACTGTTAATCTACAAATGTGCTGTCTGCAAATTTATTTGACTTTTTATTCCTGAAAACAAATGACTTATATCATGGAAATCAGTTATTTTAGTATTCAGAGTCTACCAATCAATATAAAATGAATGCAAGAAGTCCGTGTTTCAATAAGTAGGATAAAATAGTTGATTATTGTTTTTATTTTTGGATGTAAACTTACATAAGTTCCTGTTTAGAAATTATGAATTCTACCTTTGAATTTGGATCTGTGAACCAAAATAGTAATGACAGGCTGAGTGTTCATCATCTATTGTTGCTTTTATACTGTATGCATTTTCAGATTGAATGTACTCTCTAAATCTGTGGACCTTACTTAAGGTTTTCTTTGAATAATTGTCTGAAAATGTACAAGCATAAGTTGTACATGCATGATAACATTGTAATGATTTAAAATGAAAGTTTATATATTTTCAGAATTTATGACAAATTTCATAACATAATTTCAGAGTAAGTTACAAGTCAGAATAAAATATAACAAACTGAAACACAGCATGTAACATTACAAAAACAATGTCAATCTTAGAAAGTATTAGTTTAAATCTAATTCAGGTAAAAGCTCTTGAAATAGAAAGGGTTTCAATTCTCTCCAAAAGTTAATAAAATGAGTAGAAGATTTTTTTTAAAAAAAGAGAACAATACCCAACAAATCTAAATGACTCTAGATTTATTTATTTTTTTATGGTAGAAACCATACATAGAGTTCCCTTAAATTATTTCACTGTCTTTCACAGAAGGGAAATAGAAAACAAAATATGTAAGATCTATTGTGGATTTATCATATTGAACTGAATTCAAAACTGTAAAGGTAAAATGATGCAAGTTTCTTAGAATTCCTGTTAAAATATTCCTACTTTAGGAATGAATCACTTTCTGCAGCTGTGGGGAGAAAAGAGCTTTTTTTCCCACCTTATTATATAACTAGGATACTAGAGGCTATGCTACACCACGGGTGTCAAATTTGTGTTGTCATGGCATCACATGATGTATCACGATGTTTTCCACTTTGCTAAACTAGGTGTGGGCGTGGCCAGCGCGTGACGGATCTGGCCCACGGGCCACAAGTTTGAGACTCCTGTGCTACACAAAAGGCTGTATTTTTCATCTTCTGTTTTGGGATTTTTGTTTTATTTTATTAATGTATTACACTTGTTAAAAGACTTAATGCAATTGATGGTTGGTGCCAGAAGTATTCCTGGGCTGTGTTGTGAGATTTGGGGTTTGTCTGCAATTTGGGGGTCTGGCTGTCCATGTACTGAATGTCTTGCAAGTGCCATAGAGGTTAAAAAAATATGATAACTTCATGGCACATGAGCATTATCTTGACCTAATATAATAGGATTTTAAAAAAACTGCTCAGGTAAGCTTTCAAAATATTTGAGCTTCTTACATATAGTTATAATTTTCATATTTCATGCAACTGCTTATTTAAATTGCTTTACTATTTTAGAAAGGCAAAAAATAACCACAACTTGCACTGCCTTCCTGAAAATACAAAAGCAGAATTGTACTTGGTGAACAATGCTTTTAAATTTGATGCTTCATACCTGCATGTATTGAACCATCAAAGAACTGTTCTATTCTGTTTCTGATAGTAACAGGCAGGGTGGATAAAAATCAATGATTTTTTTTAAAAAATCAAAAAAAACAGATTTTTTTTATTTAAATCGGATTTTTTTTATTTTTATCAAATTTATTTTAATAAAAAACTTTTGGGGTAAAAATCTATCGTAAGATAGTTTTCTATTTAAGATACATAAATAATTTAGTTTATTCAGCATGAAATGGAGCTTAGTTATGTAGCATGAGGCTGTATATTCTGCAACACTGGGACTATCGGTGAGTCAACAGTGGGTCAAAGGAGTAGCAGAGATGACAGTTGCTCTTTAAAAATTATGATTTAAATCGAGTTGATTTAAATCAAGCCTTTTTACTAGTGATTTAAATCATGATTTAAATTGTGATTTAAATCAACTCGATTTAAATCAAATCCACCCTGGTAACAGGCCACATACTTACTTCACAAGTAGGAGTGATGATCTTTCTCTGAAATAACATAGTGCTATGATGTATATTAAGTGAATTTTATTGCTTTATGATTTGAGTAACATGATTTTAATCCATTTTTTTACCTGCATTCTATAGAAGTTCTCAAGCGTGATCAGAGCAGCATACTGGATTTAAACCAGTATATGGTGGATTGAATCATGCTTTGATTCCATTGAATCAATAATATTTAAGACTGAAATACACTTCTAAATCGACTCTAATGTATTGTGTCTTTATGTAAGGATTTGGTTACTGGGAATGCATATTATAGTAAGCAATTTTGTTGTTTGGTATTATGGTTTTATGACAATTATGAGAAATGTTCCACTTAGGTGTAGAGGAAAAATATTATTTCTAACTGTTCTATTATTATTGCTATCATTACCAATATTTCTAGGTTAATTTATATTTGAAGTATATACTTGTACTATATAGTTGGGAGTAAAAGAAAGAGAATTTTATTTTACCTTAGAACTTGAGTTTTCTGATATATTTATAAAGTGCCTCCTAAAACTTGGTAGTCCTTGTTCACAGACCATTCATTCAATGATCAGAAAGGAAACTTGTGCCTGTTCTCAAAAGTCGTTGCTGTTACAGCCACACCCATCCCATGATTGCACTTCAGGCACTTCGGCCAGCATACATTTCATAACACCCATGCTATTGCTAGGAAATAAAAACCCAAAGCAGCTTTTCCCTGAGCTGGATAGCGCCAATGTACCTTAAGGCCAAATTGGCTGTATCTGGCTGGTTTGCAAAACCAGGGTGGCGGTACAGAAGCATTTTTTTCCCCCTCAGTGCAAACCCAGCCTCAGCCCTGCCCAGAAGCTCTTTACAAAGAAACATCCCTTTGTTCTACTCTGGTTCAGGGAGAGGCTGCTTTGTGCCTTTATTTCCCCCCTTCCTTTTTTTTTCCACAGTGCAAAGCCAGTCCCATAAGCCCAGGAGCATGGCATTTTGGTGCGTGTGGGCTCAGGGAGGACCTGCTTTACTTTTTTTTCTTTTTCCCCGGTGAAGCCGGCGCCATATGGCCCAACATCAGACTGGACATGTCTTGGCAACAGGATCAAGAAGACAGTGGCAAAAGTCAGCTGGGGTGGGGCGCAGGATGGCAAAGGACCAAAAAGGCATATAGGAGGAGAGATTGATGGGGTGAGTTGCAGCTTCCCTGTGTTCACAAGTGCATCAGCAGTTGACACCTAAAAAGTATGATCCGGGGATAGATAATATAAACAAATGTATACAGTTGAGTGTTCGGGAGCACTTCAATATAAAGCACTGGCCTCCTATGATTGGATAAATACTGAATGAGTGGTTCATGTGTTCTTGGGGGGGTGTTCCCTATATATTTCTCGATAAAGATGGAATACATTTACCTTCTAGACTTCCATTCTGCTTTGTGTTCAGGATCTTTGGAAACAGATTTGTGTTCAGCCTTATCAGTTTGCCTTTTTGTAAAATAAGCATTTTTGACTCAATACACTTTATGGCAGACATTTTAATAAACAATGCTTTCTAACAAGTTAATCCTCCAACTAACAAACTAACCCTCTAAAGCAATATTTAACAGTTGTAGTTAACATCTCTTGCAATGTTTTGTTCAATATTTTGAAAAACAACACATGTGTAGAAAACAGATACCTCTAAACAACAACAAAATATTCTTATGCCTTTGAAGTTCAGTAAGCTCACAAAACAAACAGGGAATGTAAAACATTTGAAAGGCAGTCTTGCAGAGCACATTGATATAAGCAAAATCCCTCTCCTTGAAGTGTTAAAATGATCATGTCCTCCAGAGAATTTTTTATTTCCTTTCAGATCTTTCCCTGCTTGCCTCCATAAGTGTGCGCATGTGCAGAGCCTTTGCTGATGGGTGCTGCTAATGTGTTTTCTCTGAATATAAATATTGGTACCTTTTCTGGTGCTTGAAAGATAGTTTTACTTTCCCATTCTCGTATAGCTAAATTAGCTCAACTAGTTTAGTAAACTGAATACATTTTTAAAAAAAGAATACAGGAAGACTGCTCAATTATAAAGTGACCCCATAATTGTTAAGTGGTATGTAGAAATGAATAAAGATTAAGTCCAGGGCTTATGATCTGCGTTCCAGCAAAAGGATTTCAAGGTTAATACCCAGTGTACTTAAACTCATATAAAGAAAATAAATTTAGTATAACTATTCTCATTTTTTTTAATCAAACAAGATTGTTAAATAAATACTTAGGTTGGATAATAACAGTGATTCCTGCTGTCTTGGGGGGGGGGGGAGAATATGATAAGGATATCTCTGGATTTCCAACATCTGTGCAATCTTTTTTATATAAAAAAAGTTCTACATCTTTGTGTTCCAATTGTCAGAACTCATTATTACTAAACATAGTGTTAGCAAATGATGTGCCTAATATAGAAAATGTCACCTTTCTTTTGTAAAAAAAAAAGTTACAAATAATGATAAAGGTGCACAAAGGGCATCTTACCTTCTCTTTGAACAATTGACAACATCAAGCCATAGTATTTTTTTAAAAAAATATCCTGCCTAAAATCATGCATTATCAAAGTACATTCCTATATATTTAAACTGCTTTATAGGTTCAATTTCTTATCTATATTAAAATACTTAATAAGTTCAATTTCTTATCTATTATTTACATACTTAGGAAGTTCTTTATCAACTATATGTTTTAAATAGAAGTTTAGAGGTAAATTAAGTAATTTTAGCTAAATTCAAGACAAATGTATTTTTCCTTTATATATGCTGAATGAATTAGTAGCTTCTAATAATCTTAAATGTGTTACCATACACCATATATGCTCAGGATAGTTTCTTAGGTTTTCATCACTAACATTTCTTTCTCTACTATTGTGGCATAAGGCGAATTACTAATATTGACTATTAAATATAGAAATAAGTGCACAAGTGTATCATTTGCATTTTGTTTTGGAAAAAGAAATCTGCCCTCCTCCAAAATCAGCCCATGATTTTTATTAAAATACTTTTAACATTTTCTCCTGATGCCAATTTCAATAATGAGCAGCAGATTCAAAAGAGACTGTTTCAGTCCATTGTATCTGTTTTTACTATTTTTATATTCTTTTAATAGCTTTATCATTTACTCACAGAACTCTTCTCTGTAGATAGGTTAAACATATAATAAAGAATAGTAAAATACATGGATAATTCGCATAGTTTTTGCTAATCTTGCTCTGAAAACTGCTGGGAGGAGGGCTTATTTATATCAAGCTCTTTTCCTTTCAGTGAGACTAAATGGCTTTTTCACTGTCTTCCAGGTTCTCATATTAACTAATATGCTGACTATTTATCTATTTGGATCCTAATTATTTTCTATTATCCTGAACACGGACTGGAATTCAATGTAATGATCATTTTGGAACGCAGAAAGACAATTACATTTCAAGTAATTATTTTGGATCATGTTGGAGACATCAGCCACATCCTTATAACAAAATCAGTATCTTGAACACTGTTGGAGGAACTCTTTGATATATATGAACCTATGCTCTTCATTCAGTATATTTTCCCATCTCCGTAAGTTATAAAATTGTATGTTGCAATCTATGTGACATAAATTGGCTGCAGGTTTACCAATCCCCAGAATTCTTATCTTAGATATTTTACTTGTGGGTTGATTGGTTAAGAATGTTCCTTTCCATTATCATTCCTTTGCAAACTAATTCAATCTTCCATCAGCCCAGGTTTAGACTTCACCAATAATGTAACAATTTTACACTTTATTCACTGCATAAGGTATGAATATCCACACAGCATGCAATAAAAACACTAATAGTTTGGTTTTTTAAAGAAAATAAAGCATGGTTTTATGCATATACATTTTTCATGCATATACACAAACTCTTAAGTTGTAAAAAATTAATTATAGAAATTTCTCACGTTTTATGATTTAGCTAATGTCTACATAAACTAACTTAATCCTGTGTGCTTCAGTTACCCAGAAAACAAGTAAAGTAGCTTTGTGCTATTTAAAGTAGATGGGCATAATTTTCCTAAATTCAGCATCTCATGTACGACTTTACAAATGTTAATAATTTTACCTTTATGTTTCCTATATTATTTATGCTTGCTTGTGTGGCTGTGCTTGCATTTTTTAAAAATTTATTTTGCTTTTTCATTTGTTTCAAGAGGGATCAGTAGAGAACACTACTCTGGTAATCACAAGTTGATTTAGTTATGTACATTTCAAAAGGCTTTGTTAGCATTGTTAAACCTTTTTCATCGTATTCTCATCCTCAATACAATTTAGTTAGGTAAAAAAAAAAACGATTTCATTCCGTATGTGTGTGTGTTTTGAATGTCAATAAAACAATAATTTGTTAAAATAAATACAATTATGCTATGATAAGGAAAATATTTATAATTGCTGTTACAATTACTTATTTCAACCTCCTGATTTCAAATGCACATGCATACATTGCCCCTTAAATGTTATATGCCTGAATGCTAATATAGTTATGTGGAACAGTAGTAATATAAAAAGAAATCTTTAATTAGCTTCCTGTGGGATGATATTGTGTAGGTAAAAATCTTATTCTTTAGAAGGAAGATTTTATGGGAATTTTTCACAGTGAATAATAATAATCTCAGTTAAATGTCATAGACTATTTTTTCTTAAAATCAAATTAACAGCTGATTTTGCTGTTACGAATGTTGTTTTATCTAGCTATACCAAAGAATGAAGTGTGAAAATATATATACACACCGACACATGCATACATACATGCAAAAATCATGAGATAAGCCCTTGAATCAAAGACTTATGGATTGGGACATATTTTAGGTAGATGTGACAGAACATCTGATAGGCAGAAATTGAATTTAGATGTGCAAGTCGATTGGTTTCCTGGCGGGCAGTCCTTGAAATTTTCCAAAATTGTTTGAAATGTCAGCAGTATACATTTTCTAGATTACTTTCCCTCTTCATTGTTTTAAGTCAATCTCTTAAATAGTTTGTCAGCTAATCCAAAATATGAATGGAACTATAGATAGACTATATCTGTTCCCAGCAATTGGTATATTTTATATTTTGCATTTATTTTGAAACTCAGCAGCTATATAAAATAATACATATTGTAGACTATACCATAGAGACATAGGGAATAAAATATTTTTTATGGATTTAGATTCATTTATCAAATTGGCTAAATAGGAAAAAAGCATGTAAATGCTTTAAAACACAATGTTTTATTGCTAGATATTCTTTCTAGGCTTCTGAGAAGGATACAGTCTTTCCACAGTTCCATCTTCTCTCTGTGTGTGTATTTGTACTGTGGTCAGAGTTATGTACCGTGTCTTGCATTAAGAAGTAATTGTAACAATAGGAATTATTTTTCCCATTTGCATGATGATTTAGGAATATAATTGTTGTTTCTGTAGTATCATATTTACTAAAATGCATGCACATGGTAACTGTTACTGATAATGGAAACAACTTTACCTTTATGCCATTGTATAGAGTGGGCATAGGTGTAGGTATAGATACTGGCATGAAATGTATGATGTTAATACTTCTGGAAACCTTTTAGGCAACAAGCAAAACATGTTTATTTTGCTATGAGAAAATGTCTACTTTTAATATAGAGAGGACAGTGTCTGCTGCCTGCTGTCATGCATTAATCTGTATTAAATACCGAGCCAAACTGTAATATCTTGCTAATAGTATTCTTGTATTGCTTCTTCCTCATATATGAGTCCATGTGTTTCTTTTGGCGTGCATATATTATATGGAAATTATAGGAGACAGGGTGGAAATCTGAATTTTATTCAGCAGGATCATGTACCCTTGGATTATTTTGTTGTATGGGTATCACATAGTAACATCCTTTTAAAATAGTTGTTTAACAATGAAATATTGGAAATATTTCATTTATGATACATACTTTGGTGCCTTGATTATTAGTCATAAAAATTCCTTCATTCTTTTTAGTACTTGCTCAGCGTATCAACATATCCATAATAACCCTGCAAATATTTTCTTACTATATTAGATTTGCCAGCCTCTTTTCTCAAATTTAAAATGGTCAAATCAGTTTAGGTTAAAGATGTTTGGATTCAATGAGTGTTGTTGTACTGTTTTGTATGAGATAGCGTGTGTATACAATAATAATGCTGGATGATGATGAAGATGATGATGGTGATGGTTTTAAATTTATGGAAATAAACACTCTGCTGACTGTTTTTGATCCAAACATGAGGTGAGAAGTGGAGAACAATGACTTCATTTTCTTCTGGCCAGTGGGGAAGAATAATCTATGGTGGTTTATACTGAATATTACCCACATGTTTACAGTTTGTGATTACATGTTTTCTAAAGTGGTAATTGAATGAAGGGTTTTAGTTGTGTGTTGTTTCCTCTAATGTGATTCTTCAACCGTTATTTCAAGAGCATACTGTTCAACATAACTTGCAATTATTATTTCCTTTGACTGATGTCCTTTTTGTCACCTGTGCCTATAGATCATCTAAAGTTTTTTTTTTATTTATTAACATTTTATCCTTTCTTTTCAAACACTACAGCTCTGTTAATAGAGACAGTAAAACATGCATATTAATGTATATTGAAATTAGTATGAAACTTCAGCATCCTTCCAAATTAGATGTATTTTTTTTTCTTTGTTAACGTGCCAGGCCTTTCAAACGGTTTTGGAGATGCTAATAAAGAGTCAGAAATAGCTGACACTCCAGGAAGAAAAGTTGAACCTCGTCGCCGTTGTGCATCAGAATCTAGCATATCTTCAAGCAACAGTCTGTTGTGTAATTCAAGGTAAAAATATGTTTGCTTAAATGAAAGGATGCTCAAAATACAGTGGAGGGATCAGCAGTATGGAACTTATAATACTCTAGATGGAATCCATCACACACACAGAGTGAGAGAGATTCAAAAGTTAAAATTAGTTAAAAGTTAAATTTAGAAAATTAAATACCTCTTAATGTTGCATAATGTTTATATACTAACAAACAGAAAGAAAGGAAAGAGAGCTTTGCAATTTTGTCTGAGATGGATTTTAGTCCTTAGTATAAAGCTCAGAATTTTTAGTTCTCAAAGCAAGCAACTTTTTTGCTAAGTTAGCTAGCTTTTCTTATCAGGGATTGTAGGCATAGTTTGAAATTTAAACACCTTTAAAAAGTGCTCTGTGTTATTTTGAATTTCTGAATTAGAATTGAAACAGTTCCTGTTTGCCCTTACAACTTGAGCTACCGAATAGTAGAATGGACATAGGCCTATTAGGATAGTTTTTGGATCTCTGAAGAAAATAATACTTTGGTGATTTCTAATACATTTTAAAATATGTGTAGTTTTAGCCTGCCAAAATGTGGGAAAGGTAAACCAGCGCTAATACGAAGGCACACCTTAGAAGACAGAAGTGAGTTGATATCATGCATTGAAAATGGAAACTTCGCAAAAGCAGCAAGAATTGCAGCTGGTAATTGACATATTTTCATATATATGTATGTGTGTATATATATTTATAAGTATTTATCTATCTCTATAGCTTCTAGTTTGCTTAGTAATCTAAAAGGCCTTGCCTCTACAGACCTGGGCATCTGGACTCACTGAAATGGATAGCTGTCCTTTTTTATATATACACCACTTAATGCCATGGTGTGTAAAAGAGTCTCTTCAATTTGCATGTGTTTTCTTAACCTCACTTATGCTTCCTTTTGACTGATAACCATGCATATAGTCCTTGATTTATGCTAGTCTCTTTGCAACCATTCAATGTCCATTTATGGCCTTTTGCAGCATTCCCAGTCATGTGACCACAGTCTGTGATGTTTTGCTGGAAATCAGTATTTACTTTTGGTTTCCAGCAAAAAACAGCCATTGCAGACAATGGCTTAATGACCATTTGATGATTGGTGCCAAAAAAAAAAAAAAAAAGGTTGTAAAATAGAGTATGGTCAGGTGATGATCCACTAAACCAGGGCTGTCAAGTTCCCAGCCAGTGGGTCGAAATTGTCACACGCCCACACCCATGCCCGGTTTAGTGAAGGGGGAAAAAAGTCCCGATACGTCACGTGACACCGCTGTGAGTTTGACTCCCCTGCACTAAACAAATGACGTGACTTATGACTTTAATTCTGGGCTCAATTATGGTCATAAACTCTCTTAAATCTTAAATATAACAAAATTATTTTCAACTTATCTTTTTGTAAACACACTCAATAGCTTTCATAAATGTCATTTCCTTCCTTTAAGATATGTTGTGATAAAGTTTTGCTAATATTACCACATTTTGCTCAGTTTCTTCATGGCTATTTGTCACTTATTTGACATATATTAGAAATCCTATTTGTTTTATTCAAATAAGAGAGAACAAAGATTTGGCATAAGCCAGAAAGGTCAGGAAGCTCTTATAAAGACCTAGTGTGTGGTGCCCGCTATTGGAGGTGAACAGTATCCCTGAAAAAAAATTAAGATTAGATCATCATTTGATGATATTTTTCCTTTTCTGCTCAGACATTTTGTAATAGTAGGACAAAGATTTGGATAGTAGTAGTCGGACAAAAATTTGGATTTACAGTCATGTATGTCAGTCAGGTAGAGGTAGCGCTGCTCCTCTGGTTTTTTGGTAGATTTTTTAAAAAAATATTTTTATAAATAATGCAAACATAATGCAAACATAAATAATACTCCTTACTCCCCCTATATTCCCCACAACAAATCTGTGAGGTGAGTTGGGCTGAGAGAGAGAATGACTGTCCCAAAGTCACCCAGCTGCCTTTCATGCCTAAGGCAGGACTAGAACTCAGGGTTTCCTGGTTTCTAGCCTCCTGCCTTAACGATTAGACCAAAGCAGCTTTAAAAATGCCATGTCCAAGTTTTAAGAGATTGGAGGGACCAATTATTTTACATGACTATTGACCACTCATCCTTTTTTTTTTTTTTTTTGAGGATTTTGGTGCTATTGAGATTGTGTGATAATTACTAAGGGCCTTGAATGAAGTACTGTACTTTTCGCTTCATAAGACATACTTCCCCCCCCCCTCCCCGAAAAAAAAAAAGTGGGTGGAAATGTCTGTGTGTTTTATGGAGCGAATATGGTGAATAACAGCCGAGCTGCAGCAACTCAGGATCCCTTTACAGTGCTGAACCCCGCCTCTTCTGTCTTTTTCATTGCCCGCCTCTTCTGTCTCTTTTCCGCAGTGCAGGAGTCAATAGGCAGAGCTGGCACATTAGAGGACACCTACCTATGGTCCTCTCAGGCTCCGGTTCAGAATATGTATTTTTTTTGTTTCCCTCTTCTAAACCTAGGTGCGTTTTATGGAGTGAAAAAACACAGTAGATTATTTGGATACTTTTCTCTCTGGATTCAGGCCTAGACATGGAATGAAAGTTTCATTGGTTTAATATGCCCTTCTATGTCCTGCATGTTCTTTCAGTGGCATTTGACCGTGGTATCTTTTGCAATCACCTGCAAGGAAGTTTGTGCTGTGTTGCTTCATCCTAAATGGACATTTTTGGTTGCTATTGATAAAGGAGGTGATGTTAAGCTCTAAGATATTTCACTGTGGGATGCTTCAGGTGGAGCCTATGGCCTGAAAGACTTTAGCCCAGCTTTAACAGGTGTCCCAGTTGTGGTCTTTTCTAGTTCAGGATGCTCTGGCAGTAGTAACTCGTGCTTTCCCATTTTGTGCTTGAATTACTGTAATATGTTTTACATAGAGGTACTCTCTTAAAGACAATTCAGAAATTTCATCTGGTCCAGAATACAATTGGTTCATAACCATTACAGCAGGGTAACAGCAGTTTTGTGAGATTTGCAATGGTTACTGTTGGCTTTCAAATCCTCTTTGGATTATTAGCCATAAAGCTCTATCTATTTTGGTGCCTTGTTAGTTTTGGGACTATGTTGCCTATAAATGGCCCCATCAATCCACATAGGCAGAGGGGGCAAATAAGAGTCTTTCATAAATCAAGATGAAAGGAGCTAGAAATTAAGCCTTCTCAATGGCAGACCTCTTTCATTTATACAGTTGATTCAGATTTCAGTGCTTATGGTTGTATATTAATTTTGTTTTATTGTGAACCATCTATAATTGTACTAGTCAACATAGAAATAGTTGTAAATAAATGATCTGTGCATGCTGCAATTTGGATCCAATTCAGTGAGTATTTTCATGCTCCACAGTACAGGTGGCAGATTTCTGTTAGCAAATAATCTTTCTGTGATTATTTTCTCTATTAAATATTACACTACAAGTAGTCCTTGACTTATGATCACTCCCTTAATGATAGTCAGTTACAATGGTGCTGAAAAAGTGACTAACAGTCTATCCTCAAAGTTATAACCATTGCACCATGGTCACATCACAGTTCATTCATTTTGGCAACCTGCTTGCATTTAAAACAGCAGCAGCATCTTACAGTCATACAATCCCGATTTGTGCCCCTTCTCAGCTGGCTTCTGACATGTAAAGTCAATGAGAGAAGCCAGATGGCTCAAATTCACTCCACCACTGCAGCGATTCACTGAAGCGATTCAGGTAAAAATGGTTGTAAAATCAAGTCCAGTCATCTGATAACTCACTTAACAACCGCTTTACTCGGCAGACATAATTCCTGTTCCAATTGTCATAAGTTAAGGACTACTTACAAAGATTTGGTTTAAGACAACTTCTAAATCAAACTGATTTTTAATCATACTAGACAGCAATAACAATAGCATTTAGGCTTATATTTCACCTCATAGTACTTCATAGCACTCTCTGGGCAGTTTACAATGTAGAAGAGTTATTTGCATATTGCCCCCAACAATCTGGGTCTTCATTTTATTAACCTTGGAAGAATGGGAGGCTGAGTCAATCTTGAGCCCCATCAGAATCTAACTCCAGACTGTGGGCAGAGTTTTCCTGTAATACTGCACCTAAGATCTAAGATCCACCAGATCTTAGTTCATATAGGACAAGAAAAGAGGTTGCTTAAAGTTGTTTCTTAGTTTCTTCATCCTTTTATTCTCAAAAAAAGCATCCTGAATTTGTCTTTCTATCATCTTAACCATACACATCACAATGAATTCTTTTCTAAAATAACTTTCTTCATTTTAGAAGTTGGACACAATAACATGTGGATTTCAACGGATGCTTCCAATTCTGTCCTTGAACCTCTAAAAGTTGTGTGGGCCAAATGTAGTGGCTATCCTTCCTATCCAGCACTGGTAAGTTAGCACTCCCATCAACAAAACTTTTTGGGAAAACCCAATTTATAGAGTAAGGATCTATTTATACTGTATAGAAATGAACTTTCATTAGGGATAAAAACAAGTATCCTGTTACTCACATCTAAAATTTAGTATGTAATTTCTTAATTCCTAATGTGATAAATAACTTGTTTTTTGAAGTTGTCAGGATGTAGCTCTATCTGCCATGTAGATTCAGTTATACAAACTTTTAAAAATATGTATTTTGTATATCATAAAAAATAAGCCAACTTGCACTCATAGACAGAAGTATAAGTGCTTAATGAAATAACAAGTTTGTATCTGATTGCTCAGACAAACCTAAGTTTAAAAAAAACTTTCTGAATCTATTTGGAATACATTGCATAGCTAAACAAAATTCTTTAGATATGGATGTGTGTATATATACATTCACATACATCTGCATTTCACATCTTGTTACTAAATGAGAGCAACATTCTACAAAGTAATGCAATTGGTTATATGATAATTTGTTCACATGCCATTTTTTAAGAACCTCAGTAAATTGAATCTTAGGATTATATATAACTTCATGTTCAAAGGCAAAATACATGTAGCATTTTCTGCAACTCTATTAATATATTTTCCCAGAAGAAGGCAGTTATTAACACCCTGTAAATGTCACAGCTGGAAAGTTCCAGATAGCAGCACATTTTTGTCTTTGAATCCCAAACTCCACACACCTGTAATGTATTTAGGTTTATGTCTACTGGGCTAAATATTAAGTCTGTACAGAATTAATTTACATCCAGTATGTAAATCTTTGTCAGACAATCCCTTTACGAAAGCAGACTTCAATCAGGTCTCTTGACTTCCAGTGGAACATTTGAAAGTGCTTGAGGAAGAGCTATGAGGAGGAAGGAATGGAAAGAGTGTGGGAATTAGGTTCTGAGTTAGAATATATCAGGAGAGAGATGTTGGTATACTCAGTTCTAGATTTCACATTCATAAGTTCATAGTAATATTAATATTTACATATTTTTGAAGAAGCTTTAAAATATCGCTAGTTATTTAGTATTGTTTGCCTCTCCATTTTATAGATAATTGATCCTAAAATGCCTCGTGTTGCTGGTCATCACAATGGTGTTACAATACCAGTGCCACCCCTTGATGTATTGAAAATTGGTGAACAAATGCAGACCAAATCAGATGAAAAACTTTTTTTGGTTTTATTTTTTGATAATAAAAGAAGTTGGTAAGTAATTCTTCCCTCACCTTAAAATATTTTTTTTCTTTGTAAGACAAATAGATACTTATTGGAAATATTCTTTGATAGGAAATGATTGCTCCAAATTTTGTATTAGAGGAGCAGAGTGTTGTGAAAGTAAACAGTGTTTTTTAAGTATAAGTAGTCTGTGTAAGGACTTCCGCCTTTAGCAACCATCTGCAGTTATGACTTGGATGAAAAAGTAGTTTTGTAACCAGTCCTTGCCTTTACAGCTTTCACAGATCTGCAAAGCAAAGGACAGCTGAAGGAATATTATAAAATTGAGATATTTCATTTAATTTTTCTTTTTATATAATAATTTGTATTAAAGTGTAAAGCTTGTAAGGTCGTCCTTGACTTATAATCATTTGTTTAGTGGCCATTTGAAGTTACAACAGCAGCATAAGTCACTGTAAAACAACAGCATAAGTTATTGAAAAAAGTGACTTATGACCATTTTTCACGCTGACGACCATTGCATATCCCCATGGTCATGTGATCAAAACCCAGATGCTTGGCAACTGGTTTATAATTATGATGGTTTAGTTTAGTTTAGTTTAGTTTATTGTCATTGCACATGATACAACGAAATTAAATGCCGTCTTCAGTGTACATAAAAATAAAAACACAAACATACATCCTTTACATTCTGTATAATTGAAATTGAATACCCGATATTGCACTATACCATAGAATTCAGTATGGTTATTGCCCTGGGATAGAAGCTGTTTTTCAGCCTATTTGTCCTTGTTTTTATTATCCTGTACCGTCTGACAGGTGGTAATAGTTCCAAAAAAGGATGCCCAGGATGAGAAACATCTTTGAGAATGTTTTGAACTTTCTTAATAGTTGTAGTGTCCTGAGGTCATATGATCATCTTTTGCCACCTTTTGACAGGCAGAGTCAATGGGGAAACCAGATTCACTTAACAACCATGTCACTACCTTAAGAACTGCAGTGATTTAATGGGGCAAAACTGAGTAACTTTCGCTTAGCAACAGAAATCTTGGGCTCAGTTGTGTTTGTAAGTCGAAGACTACCTGTACAAGTTTACAAAGTAATACAAACAGAAGTACAGAGAAAAATAAATATGTGTTTGTGTCTGTATGCTTGTGTGTAAGATTACTTTCCTCTCCCTCCAGACAAGTTCAAACATATGTAATTGATCACCCCTGTGTGATATTTATTTCACTTCACTTTGCTGTAGCTCCTGCTGTCTAGAATGTGACTTCCCCTCCTCCCAATGTGAAGTTAGCCTTATCCCCGTTTGCGTTTCAGGAGTTTTTGAAAATGTGTTTTTTCCAGCAGTCTTGGGGATCCCATGGGAAGCCTTTCGGATGATTATTTTGTGTTTTGATGTTCTTTTTATTTATTTTTTAAGTTTTCAACAGTTGTGATATTGCAATATTGTTTTAATTGTATCCTGCCCAGAGACACTTTCAGTGGGATGGGGGAATCATTTAAATTTGTTAAACTAATGAATAATCCATAAATAACATGAAATATGATTCCCATATTTCTTCTAAAAGTTGTCACTAAATCATAATCTAATTTGATTGGATTGTCGGATTTTTTTTTTTCAAATTTAAAATGAAACAAAGTTTAAATTAAACCTTGCTCTTGTCTTGGCCCCATCACATTTGGAACTGTAGCAAAGACGTAAGTGCTTCACCAGCCTCCAAAAAGTATACACTGTTAGTTAAGATAGAAATTTTAAAAAAGTATTATTGGAGAAGCATTCAGTATTTTTTTATTATTATTTATTATTTTTTATTCCAAAGTCATTTTTAATTCTTTTCTTTAATTTGTTTACAGGCAATGGCTTCCAAAATCCAAAATGATTCCACTTGGGATCGACGAAACAATAGATAAATTAAAAATGATGGAAGGTCGAAACTCAAGTATTCGTAAAGCTGTAAGAGTTGCTTTTGATCGTGCTATGAACCATTTAAGTAGAGTTCATGGAGAGCCAGTCAGTGACTTCAGTGATATTGACTAACATAGGTTGTCACCAAGATATAAACAACCTTGTGTAGAGAACTACAAATTAACCTCTTTGTCTACAAGAATGTATTGAAGATACAGCTCAGTAATCATTGATCCAGTGGCAGAATTCTGCAGACTAAACTGGTTGAGCAGCTTCTCTAAATCACCATTGCCATATTGATTTAAAGTTTTATCATTATGTTGCTGTTTCAAGCATTTCCATTAAAATATATCTTGTTCATAGTGTTTATAAAATGTATATATATGTATAGTCAGCTCTTAACTTATTCTGATTTTAGATGTAGCTTTTTAAAATTTTCTTTCTTTTGTTTGGGAAAAAGATAGATTGTCGCTTCCATTTCTTTTCACATAAAAAGAAATACATAGGCACCACTATCCAGCATTAGGTGCTAAGGGACTTTTTAAGGAAATAACATCAGATTGGTTTAGTAGATCATATATTATGATGCGGTGCTGCTTATGTAACTTTTTTGTGATCCATAGTTTTTAACAAGGCCTCTGAATGTTTGACTTCGCAAAAAAAATCATTACTCTTTGCACAAAGTACCACATACCTAAACTGTAAATTTATGTCAACAAATAAATATTTTAAATAAGGAATTACATTATTTTGGAGGGTACTTTGTGAGAAATATAACGGGAATAAAATTATGCTATATACATCAGTTGAAAAAAATCTCTGAAAACACTCCACTGTTGCCCAAGATACCATTTTAGACATTTTTTGTGATTATACAACACTGGCTTAAAGCTTGTTAAGTGTATTATTTCTCACAAACCCATATCTCATCTATCTCCCCTGAATTTTATGTGCCTCCCTGTGTTATATTTATTGTAGAAAATGTATTACTTTGCTTTATAAAGAGAAATAAATAAGAAAAGTATATTGATATACATTTTTATACAGGCACATAAGACAATTTGCTTTGAGAGAAAAAGTTGTCTTGAAAATGGTTGTATAAAATAACTTGATGGGTTGTGTGTAATTTGACTTTTTTTGTAACTTGTAATCTTTGCTTCAGTGAGGGGATTTATGTAACTTTTAATTTTAGAACACTTTGGTAGCAATAGAAAATTTGGATACATTTTTGTATGGTACATGTGATGTATATAGAATTAGTACTTTATTTTTATTTCAAAGAGGTAAAGCATTACATTTAGGGAAGGAAGTGGTAGGGTGGGTTTCCATTAATATCTTTTATATTAAAAAATAAAGTCAACTATTGATTGTTGTAGCTACTTTCTTTCTATGTTCACTGGGATACTGAATTTGTAACAATGAAAATAGCAAGTATGTTTTCAATGTGATTTATAATGACTACGTTATTTATAAGTGCACTGCGTTGAACTCTTCGTTGATAATTTAAATACTGTACCAAGGTATATAATATGCAACACCAAATAATGCATATGAATGCACGGAATATTTATGCCCAGCTTTTTTTTCTTAAATAATGGGTTAGCAAATATGGTAAAGCCAATACTTTTAAAATCTTTTAAAACCGTTTCATTGGGTATTCTTCATTGTAAAACCTGCTTGAATCTTTATTTTAAAGCTACAGCCAATTTTGGAATAGTTTCTAATGTTTTTATTCCCTATGGTTTGTAATACCCCCTTCCCTTAGAGCT
This sequence comes from Pituophis catenifer annectens, assembly GCF_029215685.1. NCBI lineage: Eukaryota > Metazoa > Chordata > Lepidosauria > Squamata > Colubridae > Pituophis > Pituophis catenifer. Next base: position 17,897,385 of record NW_027256887.1, on the reverse strand, counting down.
TGAAATAAAATTCCTTTCTCAAATTATACTTTTGTCATGCATTTGGCCCCTTAAAATGTTTTCCAAATATCCAGAATTGTTGAATTTCCATTGAATCCTAGTCCTCATGATGGAAATTCCTCCAGCTTTTTTCTTAAGAGTTCATTTTAGCATAAGGATCTGAATAAAGAATGTATACATTCACGAACTCTAGGCAATATTTCATAATATTTCAAACATATAGTTGCTGCAACCCAAGTTTTATATGTACATGTAATCTAATACTCAAGTGAATGTAATTGCTACAAGAACTCTTGGATTTATTTGAAGTTTTCTTTGATAACAAGAATTCAAAACTTCAGCTATAAATGAGTAGAAATATTAAGAAATAGCTATATAAAAGGTGCAGAGGATGGGTTCTAGCACAAGTCCAAAAGCTCAGAAGACTAAACTTCTGGTCCCGGTGACTGACCCTGATTAGATCCTGCTAAATGCAGAATTGAGCTAGGCTAGAAATTATATTTTATGTTTTTGGTTTTTTTTTTTTTGGTTTTTTTACTAATGCACATTTTGAGTTTATATACAACTCCTACTTCACTCTTGCTAGAATTCTTACTAGTCATACTAAATAAACCCATATTAGTATAAGTTTATACAGTAAGGATGAGTGTAGGTCTACATCAATTTAGACATATCTTTTTTTTTAACAGTTTGTTTATACGTTTTCTCTTTACATAAGTGCTTTGTGAAGAATGTATTGTCTGGATCAATTATTTTACATACTAGTACTTTTCCTGCTCCTAATTACTACCTCTACTATCCAACCATTATCCAAAAAGTCCCATATTTGAAAATATTCTGTATCGTCTTTTTCTTTTATCTTTAATGTCAGTCTATCCATTTCTGCACAGTCTAATATTTTTTTAATTACATCTTCTTTAGGTGTTTCTTCATTTTTCCAGTGCTGTGCAAATACAATTCCTGCTGCTTTCAAAACATATAATATTAAGTACATATTCCCTTTATCATACTTTTCTGGTACTATACCTAACAAAAATATTTCTGGTTTATAATCTATATGCTGCTTTAACATAATTTCTAACCATGTATGTATTTTTTTCCAAAATTCTTTTGCTTTTGCACATGCCCAGACATTAGACATATCTTTCATAAATACTTCAAAACCTGTTTAATTTATTGCCACTGTGTCGCTTAGAATGCCTAAACCCTTTGGCAGAAGAATGATTTTTGTTAAGATGCTAGGATTTTGTTCAAGGTAAGTTTTTTTTTTTTTTTTTTTAAAGAGATGCTGGTCACAATTATAATAAAAGCTGATTTTCCTCTTTAACCCATTACAGAATGAATGCAAAAAAGGCATTGTCTTACCTATATGATGACATTTTAATGAGAATTTGAAGTAGAAAGGAGATTGCACTTTTGTCATGCACTGGAAACGTTTTATTTTCTTCCGCAGCTACCTGTATGTCATCCAGATCTGTTCTAGTATTTTAGACTACAGCGACTGAGTTTGTGCATATTGGAACTGACTAATCGATCATACAAATAGTTTAGATAATGAACTGATGAGTTATGATTATGGTTTACGGAATTTTGTCAGGTTGGTTTCCCTTCAATTGCCATGATGGGTAAACACTTGCTATTTTTGGGGGTACAGGTACCTTGAGCCAGGTACTCTGTTTTCCTGAAAATAAGACATCCCCTGACAATAAGCCCAATCGGGCTTTTGAGCGCATGTACTAAAATAAGCCTCCCCTAGAAAATAAACCCTTCCCGAAAATATTTAAACACAGAGCTGGAAATCGGGTAAGACGGCAAGAGGAGCCCCATCTTGCTCCACACGCCCCAAAATAATAAGACCTCCCCAAAAATAAGGCCAAGCACTTATTTCGGGGTTCAAAAAAATATAAGACGGACTTATTTTTGGGGAAACACGGTTCAGGGAGTTGATAAGTCTAGCTTCTTATTGGCACAGGTTTAGCACTACGATGACCAGTTACAGGAACTAGGTGTTCCTAGTCAAATAAAAACAGGGTTACCTAGGGGTGACATGATAGCAGTCTTCCAATATTTCTCTGTCACAGAGAAGAGAAGGTTGACCTGTTCTCCAAAGCATTTGGGAACAAGACAAGAAGGAATGGTAGGAAGATCATTAAAGAGAGATCTTTAATTGAATTTAATTTTTGTAAATAATGCATGAATTATTGTCACAAGAAAAACACCACAATTAGCTGTTGAGTGAAATAATTTTGTATGTTTTTAATGTAATAAAAGTTTAATAAAGTGTTTAAAAAAAGAGAGATCCAACATAGAACTAAGGAGAAATGTCCTCACTGAGATCAATTGATCAGGAGAAAGACTTGTCTCCAGAAATTGGGGAGTACAGCACTCCCATCACTGGAGGTTTTCAAGAAGAGATTGAACAGCCATTTGTCTGGAATGGAATAGGATTTCCTAGAGAGTTGGATTAGAAAACCTCCAAGTTCCCTTAAAACCCTGTTATTTTATGTTCTACTCAAGAATTACTCTAAAACTATGTTCAAATGCAATCAGCAGCAGCTGACAAGTGTGGGAATAATTATGGTATGAACCAGAAGAGGGAGCTCTTGCTTCGCCATGCAGCTAATCTCAATGTATTAGCACTGTTGGTTAGCATCTGTTCAATTTGATTCAGGTCTCTGAGCTGTCAATCAAAGCAAAATAGTCCTGAAAGCAGTGCTAGAAGTTGAGAGGTGGGGATATGCCTGAACTGGTTTGAGTTAGCTGATCTCACTGCTTAGATTTTGCTTGGTTGCACCACCAGTAACAGAATAGTTCATGGACTATCAGATCGTTATCTAAATTAAGACCTGTGTATAATTGGGACAATTAGCAATTGTTGGAGATCAAATGAAGCTGATGGCATGAGGACACAACAGAAAAAAATATATATTGTGTGTGAAAAGACACACACCTATTCTGCGGGAGTCCTAAGCAAGCTGAATGAAAGTAACTTATATTCTCAGGCTCATGTTAAACAATAGCAACGTAGACAATCAAATGGTAACATTGCATTGCTATATTATCTTGAAATGTGGGTTCCAATTGGACTGTGCGCTTAACTGATGTTTTTTTAAAAAATAAACCGATGTTCCAGTTTGATAGAAATGTTCAGTCTGCTAGATTAAAGTATTTACTCTTTTAGAAGATTAATTGACCAGATGCATGCTGTTACTAGAGCCAGTTTGGTATAGTAGTGGGGCATCAGGCTAAAAATCAAGAGACTAAATTCTAGTTCAGCCTTGGGCACAAAGCCATCTGGGTGACCCTGAGCAAGAAACTCAGCCCTGGAAAGAAAGCAGTGCCAAACAACTTTTGAAAATATTGCCAAAACAACTGCAGGGACTTGTCCAAGTAGTCTCTGAGAATTGGACATGATTGAATGGAAGAAAAAAAAATGCTGTTACTGTAAAACAATTGGACCATTTTTTTTTAGAATGCTCATGAGCAAATAAATAAAACTAAGCATTGAAGGCTTATATTTTCATACATATTTCAATCCTAAAGGTTTTCATTTAACCAAGTTGTAAATGCCACAATACTGAACTGAGAAAGGTAAAGACAAATTATATTTGACTTAATTTAATACAGAGTAATGAAACACAAATTTAATTGCTGCCCAGATAAGTCAATAATTTTAAAAAATCAACATTTAACCACGAATGTTAAAAAAAATTCTGAGTGCTGAGTTCAAGGCAGTTTGAATGTCTTCAGCTCTGGTATCTTGGATTTCTCAAATTTTTCATGACTTCCACGTAAATTTCAGTCATCCGTGTCATGGGCACTCCACGGCATACCCTCTCACATTTCAAGGAAACTATGGCTTTCCTAATAAAATAATCATCAGTGTGAAGGCCTGCAATGAGCCTGGTGGCACGGCAGACTAAAGCACTGTTATTAACAGTTATTAACATCAGCTGCCTGCAATTACTGCAAGTTCAAATCTCACCAGGTTCAAGGTTGACTCAGCCTTCCATCTTTTCTAAGGTAGGTAAAATGAGGACCCAGATTGTGGGGGCAATAAGTTGACTTTGTATAAAAATATACAAAAGTATGAAGGCTATTGCTTTAATGCATTGTAAACCGCCCTGAGTCTCCGGAGAAGGGCGGCATATAAATCAATTTTTTTTAAAAAAAAAAAAACTGTTCACAAGCAGAAATGTCTCCCTGTCGATATTCTGCAGGAGTTGTTTCTCTTCTTGTCCACCAGGTGGCATAAACTATTTTGCCCACAAAGATTTCCTGTCTATATTGTTGACTAAAGTAAGAGAGTAAATTTAGAATAAAATTGTGTATAATTTATTGCGGATGCAGTATCACAGTGCATCTCCAAAATGTAAAAGGAAAAAAAAACAGCAAATAATTAATCCCCATTCCTAGTTGCCCCAAATTGATTGGTTGATTCATAGATTGATAAAAATGTTAATATTCTCTCCTAGTCCTAATAACTAAGAACAGCACCCATAAGCAATCTCCTAATATTGATAGAGTCTCTCTCTCTCTCTCTCTCTCTCTCTCTCTCTCTCTCTCTCTCTCTCTCTCTCTCTCTCTCACACACACACACACACACACACACACACACACACACACACACACACACCTAAAACACTCATACATCACCTTTACCTGGGAAAAATAGGACAAAATTCCTTGGAGTGGGGAATCCAAGGACACAACTGATTTATGAAAAACATTTTGATGATGAATGCCAGCAGAAGAGACGGACAACCCATTATGGACATTCAAAACAATTTCCATATGTCCACAAGCATTTTTCTGAATTAGGTGGGATGTTTTGTTTTTTTATTTAAATCTCTTCTCCCCCTTTTATAATGTGAACTATTTGTGTGTTTCCTTCAGTTGCTTCAATTCATTGTTGGGCCTCATACAAATCCAATTGTGCTCACATCCTAGCAGCCTTCTCCAGCCGGAGAGCTCTATAGGTACATGGATTTCAATTCCCAGAACTCCTTGCTAGCAAAGCCCTGTCTCTGTCAGGGTCTGACAGTCTGCAACTTCAAGTCCACATGTTTCAAGGATGGCCATTGGAGAAGGTGCAGTCGTGCATTAGCTAAGATTGCCAGTTTTACACCAAAAAAGAAGGCAATTTTTTTTCCCCTACTGATGGCCATCTCCAAAGGATGACCTGGGGAACGTGGCTCTTCGTACTGGCAATTCTATCATTGGATTGCTCAGTTTTACAACTATGTATTTTAGGATGTTTCTCAACCTGGGCAACTTTGATATATGTACATTTCCCTAGGCAGCTAGAGAATTCTGGGAGACGAAATCCACATATTTCAAAGTTTTTAAGGCTGATAAAATACAGATCTAAGATATGGGGTCAGTTGCCTTCAGTACACAAATACAGCAGAACCTTAACAATTTGATAGAAACAAACTGTCCTTCAATTTAGAGGAGACAGAAGTATTATAGTCCCCCATAAAGATTCAAGTATGCACCTTAGAGTCCTGGATCTATAATCATCACTGGGTCATTGTCACCTATGACCTCAGTATTTAAGGGGGCACATTTCTATAACTCAGGATGAAATGCCAACATTAATGGCCAACCAGGGTTTAACAAAGCTCATCATAGTGACAGTTCAGTGATTGGCTGAACCAAGAACCTGACTTTGTAAAACTAAATTCCAATTTGGTTTCCCTCTTTTTTCTTTGCACCCAATGGAATCGTGGAACAAAACTATGTCAAGGAATATCGAATGCCATCTGTCCATTTGTCTGTCCATCAGCAGGACAACTCCCTGAAAACTGAACAAGTATAAATCTTTCTGGATGTTAAACACAGTGTGTTCCTACTTTCTGTGATGTTTGATCTGTTTTATATGAGTCTATTTTAACTCTACATTTTATCCTGTTTTTTGTTTTACTGTTGTCATGAGATTTACTCACTCGCTATTTGTCTAATGCAGTACTGGAAGAAATAAAGAATATTGATAGAAACTCTTTCTTCATGCTCGCCCATGGTTATTCATGTTATTCATCATTTATAGTCATTTTTATTAGACTGGTAAAAGGACAGGGTTTTTTTATACTTACTGGCATGATCTGCTGATGGTTAAAATAAATCTAAAAGGACATGGATATCACATCAACTTAACACCAAAAAATACTCTTAGACATACTTTCAGGGATGGGCTGCTGGGGGTTCACAGGGGTTCGGGAGAACCTATAGCTAAGATTCTGTGCAGTTTAGGGAACCCCAAAATTCCACTCCTGGCTGGCTCCGCCCCTCCCAGGAGTCCCCACACAGCCCATTTTGGATGCAGATAAGGGCAGGGCACGCACAGAGGCTCAGGGAGGGCGAAAAACGGGCCTACCGGAAGTTTGGAAAGGCCGGAAATGGGCCCGTTTCTGGCCTCCAGAGGGCCTCCGGAGTCTGGGGAGGCTGTTTTCACCCGCCTGAAGGCTCAAGGAAAGCCTCCGGAGCCCAAGGAGGGCAAAAACACTCCCCCCCACACACACACACCATGGTGCAGGAGGCTAACTAGGCTACACCCACCATGGTCACGCCCACCCAGTAACCAGGCAGATAACCCCTTGCTAAAATTTTTGAATCCCACCCCTGCATACATTATATGTGAATGGGGAATTTAATATTGCCTCTTGGTAAGAAAGAAAGAAAAATCTGGAGAAATTCTTTCATTCTAGATAGGTAGCCTTCTTTATTGCCGAGATTCAGTGGTCATGTTTATAAAAAATAGTGATTATATTTCAAATGAAATGACAAGTTCTTTGGGATATATACAACAAGTGAAGGAAGGTTTTGTCTCCGTTTAAAATAATTGGAACTGGATTTAGAACCTGGGAATATTGAAACATTTCATCTTCATAAGGAATTTAGATAAGTTTTATCACACCAGCCTTTGAGAGCTCTGCTTATTAGAGTTTTTGTTCTTTGAATGTCCAAGGACTGGAAAGTAGTAAATATATGTAATCTTTTTCAAACTTCTCTTAAGTATTAAGGATAATTTCCCAAGGAACCAATCTACTTTCCCCCCACCCAGATTATTCTTTAAAATGCCATGTATTATGGCTGTATTCCAAAATGGAGAGAAGAGAGGAAAAAAGATGGAACCTATACATATAAGGTGTATGTTTGGGTGTTAAGTGAATTTCGTTGTATGGGTATACTGTGTATACACGTACAATGACAATAAAGTTATTGTTATTATCAAAATGAGAATAAATATTTGTTTTTCTTCATTAAAAACATTTTTTTTTAAAAAATGTATCTTTCTCACAATAATCAAACAGGTAGTTTATAATTTTTCCCTGGATGCATATTTAGTCAATGAGGATTTAAACCTTCCTATCCCCCCTTAAAATCTTTTTCATAGTTTGTTTTATTTATTTCCCAAGCATGGAAAAATACAGGCTGGGTGAAGATGGAAGAAGGGCTCCCTTTTTTCTTAGGGCCACAACATTGCAGATTAAAATGTGCTAATAAAATATATTTGAGGAAAAAGGAGCTCAAATTGGCAAAATCAAATAATCTGTTCATTTTTTTAAAATCCCAAGGCTGCATCCAAGTTTGTTCAGCAGAGTCGATAAAAAGGACTAACGAGCAATAAAAAACAGAAGAGCAAAAATAATGAATTAACAAATCAATAAACACATTTTATTTAATCATAATGTTATGATCATTCATGTTTACTTCACTAAACCTATTTAGTTAGAAGGTTTTTATTGATTAATCTTAAGGCATATTTGTGTTTAGTATTTAAACTGCTCCTGTCTTAAGTTGCAAAAATCTTGTCCAGATTGAGAAATTTTGGTAACACTTGTAAAATATGACTACCATCCTCATCCCCATCAAATAATTTTTTACTGCAGGAAAGCAGTGACTAATATCTTTGCTTATTTGATTGGACATTCCAAGATGTGCATCCTTTAAACTGCCGATAAGCTTTAACTTGGGGGTAAAGTAGAGTGGCCACTAAACATCTGAAGTTGGCCTGCAGCAAACTGAAATGCTCTATCCCAATGATGGATAACCTTTTTGTCATTGCATGCCGAAAGCGCCCGCACCCACAATGTAATGCCCGTGTGACCCTCCCCTCATGCGCCCCATCCTCTGTGCATGCATGAACCCCCATGCTCCCCCTGCCCCCTGCACATGCATGCACAACTCCCACATTCCCCCACCCCCATGCATGCATGCATGACCCCCCACATGCCCCCCGCCCCCCGCACATGCACGGCAGAGACCTAAAAATCAGCTGGCCAGCGGGAGGCATGTGTGCATGAGTTGTGGAGCTGAGCTGGGGCAACGGCTCATGTGCCATCAGAGAGGGCGCTGCATGCCACTTCTGGCACACCTGCCAAAGGTTTTCCATCACAGCTCTATCCCAACCAGGGAGAATTATTATTATTATTATTTTTTGATGCTACAGAACATGAAAAAAATATATAATTTGCAAATTGAGCAGAGAAACACAGTCTGAGGTCCCTTTGATGATGAGTGGGAGATTAATAGATTGGAATATTTTCTGCTTCTGCACCCTTAGAAATGGCTGCCTGCTTATGATGGTGATGGCATGACCAACAGTGCAGATAAGCCCATAGCACAAAGGAAAGAAAGGGGAGGGGGGTTATGTTGCACAAGCTTCCTTGGTTTTCATTCTGGGTAGGGCAGAAAGATGTTTGGGCATATTTCCTCTTCAGCTTTTACTCTTCCATATTATTATACACAGGAAAGAGATCTTGTGGCATGGAATCTAGTTTTGAGAGCCATCCATATCCTGGTTTCCATCTCTTTCCATCTAGCTGTATAGATTTCCATCTGGTTTCCATCTAGCTGTATAGATCAGGGGTCTCCAACCTTGTCAACTTCAAGACTTGTAGACTTCAACTCCCAGAATTCCTCAGCCAGCAAAGCTGAGGAATTCTGGGAGTTGAAGTCCACAAGTCTTAAAGTTGACAAGGTTGGAGACCCCCGGTATAGATCATTTTAGGAATGGTAGGAATGGTAGGAACTTTTAGGAATGGTATAGGGCAGTGATAGCTAACATTTTTTCCATTGCGTGCCAGGAGGGGGGGGGTGGGGGAGGTTTGCACATATGCGTGCCCACACTCATAATTCTATGCACCCTGCCCTGTGCATGCGACCCCCCACTCTGGCATGTGATGGCCCGGTAGGCCCGTTTTTCTTTCTCACCTGGCTCCAGATCCTCTCTATGCATCTGGGGAGGGTGAAAACAGCCTTCCGCAACCCCTCAGAGGCCCTCCGTAGGCCTGAAATGGCCCGTTTCCCAACTTCCAGTTGTTTTTTTGCTGTCCCCAGCCTCCAGAGCCTCTCCGGGCTGTTTTCGCCCTCCCCAGATGCATAGAGAGGATCTGGAGCCAGGTGAGAAAGAAAAACGGACCTTCCCCCATTCCCCCATTGGTATAGATCATTCCACTTTTAGAGCTCTTTTTGCTGTGAAAGATTAGCAGCCTAAATTGTCTTTGTTTTTGTTTTGTCCCTCTCACACAAATGCCCAAATACAGAATAAGAGAGTTGGAAATGACCTTGGATGTCTTCTAGTCCAACCACCTACTCAGGCAAGAGACCCTATACCATCCCGTCAAATTTATTGTGTTTTCAATTCTGTTCAGTTGCTGTCCTTGTTGTTGTCTCAAGTATTACAAGGAAGTTTACTGAGTTGATAGTTTGCTGCCAGTTTCAAGGAAATCTATGAGAATAATGCCTTCTGCAGCTGTAAAAGTAGTAATTTATGAAGTCTGTGAGTCCATCCTCTTCTTCCCCAGTAAAGGTAAAACTATGAGATGGCCTTACATGGACTGTTGTTTCATTTCTGAATCATAATGTTTCATTGACTATTATGATGCTATGAAATAATTCTTCACTCTAAATTTTGTCACCTAACAATTGCTGGCAAATGTCAACTCTTTCATTTCTACCTCAGCACACAAGGGGCCCATCTTGCATAAACAATTGAATATCAACAGTAATGTGAATCACATCTTCCTATTAAATGCTAAGTTTCACAGCAATTTTTGCCTGATCTGCTGATTTCCTAAGTCATTTCCTCAAATTTCCACCCATGACACTCATTGGTTGCTTTCAAATATCATTCACTTCATTCTTCGCCACCCAAATCAGCTCATTCTGGTTTACCATCTTTATATATTTATAGCTGAGCAAATGCGCAGTAGATTTTGCATTATTTGTCATTATTCCAGGACATATCCCAGAGTTCCTTACCAGAGAACAAAACAAGAAGAATAAAACATAAAAAATAATTTGGGGCACACGGTGTATGCTTACATTCCTTTCATAGAAGAACAGAATAGAATTCTTTATTGGCCAAGTGTGATTGGACACACAAGGAATTTGTCTTGGTACATACGCTCTCAGCGTACATAAAAGAAAAAATACATTTGTCAAGATTGCTAGGAAAATAGGCGGTTACCCTACTACTACTAAATAGAATTAGATATGGTCTTAGAAGCTGATACAGTAGTATCCTGGTACCAGGGGTGAAATGCTACCAGTTCGTTCCAGTTCACGGGAACCAGTAGTGATAAAAACTACCAGTTCGAGTGAACTGGTAGTAAAAAATACTTTAATAAGGTAAAAAAAAAAAGGTTCCAACAATCGCGCAGTACAGCTATGCCGCGCAATCATCGGAACTGTTTTTTAACTTTTTAAAAAGAATTTTTTACTACCTACTCACCAGAACCGATAGTAAAAAAATTCCTTAAAAAAGAAAAAAGGTTCTGAGGATCGCGCAGCACAGCTGATTGTCGATCAGCTGTGCCTCGCGATCCTTGGAACCTTTTTTTTCTTTTTTAAAGCATTTTTTTACTACCGGTTCTGGCAAATAGATAGTAAAAAAAATGCTTTAAAAAAGGTTTTGATGATCACAGCAGTGCCGCGCAATTGTCGGAACTTTTTTTTTCTTTTTTAAAGCATTTTTTTACTACCTATTTGTTCGAACCGGTAGTAAAAAAAAAGGTTTTAAAAAAGTTTTTTTTAAAGTTGACCACGCCCACCCAGTCACATGACACCCCCCCAGCAAGCCACGCCCACCACGCCCAAAGAACCGGTAGCAACAAATTTTACATTTCACCACTGCCTGGTACTCAACTGCTTTGATACTCTTAATGCGTTTTGTCACATTTTGTTCTGCTACTCATAATTTGTTTCGTACTGACGCGCAAGCTAGAACTTGTAGGTGTCTTGTGATTTACTACATTATTTCTTATGGGAAAAAAATGTTTGGTACTCATCGCGTCTCCCAGAACCAATTAGCGATGAATACCGAGGTGGCACTGTATAGCCATCAGGAATAAATGTTACTTCTTCAAAATGGGTTTGCATGATCATCATAGAAATACCAGACTTACATATTTGCAAAGGATGATGCTACTTTTTCCCCCCACAACTCCTTTTCTTAAAACATAAGCAGGTATTGCACAAAAAAATGGCCTGCTATGCTTATTAGTCTGGATTTCTACACAACCACAACTACAATATTACTTTCAAAAGAAAACAATGGGAAGGTTGTCTATTGAAATAACAGATTCTCCCCTCTTATCAAGCAATATTCCCTTAAAGTATTTCAAATTTTTTCATGTATAAAATTACAATCCATTAAATTAAACTCTTTAATGTAAGAGGCTCCATGGTACAGATGATTTTAAATATAAAATATGAGATATTTTATATTAAAGTTGCCATGAGTGAGGAAAGATGGAAAATATAAAGATTTCTTAAAAAGTCTTTTAAAGATATTAATGAACATGATTGCTTATATTCCAGGTCTATAGTTTCATGCAGTATATTATACATGGTTTATGCACAATACTATATTTTAAGGCAACCTTAACCTTTTTTGACTTGCTGTGTCACATGATGTTTGGGAAACTGTAATTTTAGCATACCTAAAAAATGAGAAAGGCTGTTCCAAGGAGTTAATGCTTCAAAATAGATACTAAAAGCCTCTAATATAGTCTTTTGCCAACCAAAATGCCCACTAGATGGCAGCATTGGATTGGCACTTTGGCATAATCTAATTTTGGGTTTTTATTTTGTTGTGTTTTCTTTTTGCTACTTAAAAATTATAGAGTAGGTGTGATAGAGCTCTGGAATGCAACAGATTTTTTTTTTTTAAAGGATTGCTTCATGCTTAATCCTAGCGTGAGTTGATTTTCTGGTTTCTTACCACCCTATATTTTGATTTTTATTATTTCTAGGTATTTTGTCTATATTTGTACTTTTTCTTAGTCCTACACCTTACATCCTACTGTTCATTTTCTCTGATAAGATCAGGCAAATCAGTTTGTTGCTGGTCCCTCACTTCACTATGGGATGATGTAATTTTGAATTAGTGGAAATTGTTGCAATATGTTTGAAAGGTTTGTCTCAGTTTTGTATCTTGCATCTCACCAATCATGAAATCAGGGAACCAGGATCCCTCTGAAATAGAAATGAAAACCTTTTTCACATAATGATACATGTATGTTTACAGCAGGGGTGAAATCCAGCAGGTTCTGACAGGTTCTGGAGAACCAGTAGCGGAAAGTTTGAGCAGTCCGGAGAACCAGCAAAAGGATCTCTGGATGGCCCCAGAGTGGGGTGAGAATGGATATTTTGCAATATCCTTCCCCCAGGAGTGGGGAGGGAATGGGGATTTTGCAATATCCTTCCCCCAGGAGTGGGGAGGGAATGGGGATTTTGCAATATCCTTCCCCCAGGAGTGGGGAGGGAATGGGGATTTTGCAGTATCCTTCCCCCAGGAGTGGGGAGGGAATGGAGATTTTGCAGTATCTTTCCCCTGCCACAACACCAAGCCATGCCCACCAAGCCACGACCACAGAACTGGTAGTACCACTGGTTTACAGGTGTTTTGTTATTCTATGTGCCTTTCTTTAATGCATTGCAATAACACAATTGACAATATTTTTGCTGTTCTAGCTGTGAAATAATGAGTGACTGCTCATTTACTAAGAATTATTACTTGTAACAGTTTCCCCTTAACTCCAAATTAAGGTTTAAGATTTAAGTAAATTAAGAACAGGTGCAAAACAATTATTTTATGTTATGATCTTTTTTAGAGAGTGCTCCAGACCCACAGAAATATTCTGTTAAAGTGCTCAGTATTGTACTATATCTTTATTATATTCACGTTTATGTCCATTTTCCTAGTATTCATTTTAAGATTAAATTATTTGAATACTAAAGCTAGATCTGGGCAAAAAAAAAAAAAAAAGCTTCAACTCCCAGAATTCCTCAGCCGGCTTCAAATCTGGGTGTTGAAGTCCACAAGTCTTAAAGTTGCCAAGGTTGGAGACCCCCAGTATATATCATTCCACTTTTAGAGCTCTTTTTGCTGTCCTTCCTTCTCTCAAGACTTTTTAGTAGCATTCAACTGTGAAAGATTAGCGGCCTAAATTGTTTTTGTTTTGTCCCTCTCACACAAATGCCTATATACAGAATACAGAATAAGAGAGTTGGAAGCGATCTTGGATGTCTTCTAGTCCAACCACCTACTCAGGCAGGAGACTCTATACCATCCCGTCAAATTTATTGTGTTTCCAATTCTGTTCAGTTGCTGTCCTTGTTGTTGTCTCAAGTATTACAAGGAAATGCACTGAGTTGATAGTTTGCTGCCAGTTTAAACAATTATTTTATGTTATGATCTTTTTTAGAGAGTGCTCCAGACCCACAGAAATATTCTGCTAAGGTGCTCAGTTTTGTATTATATCTTTATTATATTCATGTTTATGTCCATTTTCCAAGTATTCATTTTAAGATTAAATTATTTGAATACTAAAACTACTAGATCTGGGCAAAAAAAAAAAAAAAAATTCAGATAAGCCAAACATATCAGCAAGGAATTATGGCTTTGTGCTTTTTTTCTTCTCACCTACATCCAAACCACATCTGGAAATCCTACCAAAGGATATTTTTGAACTATGCAAAATGGTATATCTATCTGACAACTCAAATTATGGATACTTAGAAAGATTGTAAATAAAATACGGTAACATTGCTTTACTTTAATATTTTTTTTTTAATTGCAGACTGTTTTACTTGTTAATTCTAACAGCATATGTATGAACAGTTGAACTTCTGTATTTCAGGGAAAAAAAGATGCTATAGTAATTCCTTAGGAAATGTCCATATGAACCTGAATGATAACATACTCTCGTACGTATTTTAATATGTCCACAGAAAAAATGGAAGATGATGAAATTGTAATTTCCATCCTGGATGAATATAAGCTATTTGTCTCAGAGACTAAATTTACAGTTTATTGAATAAGCATTAAAAATAACTCTGGTGGGATTTAATAACAACCCTAGAGCGAAATATGTTACATTTAGCATGACCTCAACTTTACTGTGTGTCAGAGAATATTCCCACTCAGTTCTATCTAAGACCATATGTTCCTTCAAACAGCTATGAAATAAACCACTGAATGCCAATATCACAGAAAGCAACTCCCACTGGCTGAAACAGATGTTGCACGCACCAAAATCAACAGCAGTTGGAACTCTTGTCCAAAATAAGAAACTAAAAAGGGAAATAAAATATTTTTAAAAGATTCTCTAAAACAGGGGTGAAGATGGTAGCCACAATGATGAGACTAAAACCTTTTTATATGCCACTCATACAAAAGAACAAGGATTAGAAAACCTCCAAGGTCCTTTGCAGCCCTATGATTCTGAGGCTTTGTTCATATAGTTATGGCCATCATTTTCGGGGATTTTTTCTAGATCTCTTCCTGTTAACATTTCTGAACATTACTGTTCTGATCTAGGCTCCCTTAAAATGCAGGAAGCAGAGTCTTGGTCCCGGCAAAACCTCTTTTATTTACACGACTGTGAATTCCTTTCATTCACAGTCAGCAAGGCCTGTCCAAACAGTTTTTCAAAGGAATATTTATCAACACAGACCTTATCTCGCTTGGGAGGCTGCCAGGTAACTAGTTTCCAAACGCAGTACAAGGCAAAACTTGGCACAGAGTCTCTCAGAGTCACGGAACGAACAAATTGTTTCCTACAAAAGCCCACTCCCTGTTTGCTCCTCTTTTGTTTTCTATGGGGAGGGGCCAATCACCTCCAAGGTGTGGCTTTAATCCCAAATCGACCCTGCTTTCTGAGTTGTTCTTGTCTTCTGGCAGCTCTGCGCATGCGCACATTGGAAATAGGCTCCAGCTGTTCCTCTGCCTCACTACTGTCTAGTTCCCTCTCTGCCTCCAATGCAGAGCCCTCGTCCGAGCTTTTCCTAGCCCACAGGACTGGCCCATATTCCTCCCCAACCTCCTCACTGTCCGACTCTGCTGCCAGCTCTGCTGGCTGCTGGTGGGCCACAACAATTACCAACTTTTATTTCCATATTTGACTTTGCGGAAGTAACATATTTATGTGAACTTGCGTTGTATCTTAATAACAATGTTTTTCATATTGTATTGCTAAACTGTCTGTTTTCATAGGCCATTTTCCTTCAAGCACCATCTTCATTCTTTTCTGTGAAAACATACATAAAATAACAGTGTTTTCTAAAAAGTCAAGTTCTTAATGGATGATCTTAATGTTTCCTAATTTGAAAACAATAGTTTTTTCCCCCCAAAATAAAAAAAAAATAGATCAGTTATTAGCACAATCACATTGATCAGTGTTTCTGAAACATTTTTTTCCTCTCAGGATCTGTTCCTACTTTTAAAAATTATGGAGCACCTAAAAGACTTGTATTTTTTTTTTCTGGCTTGCATTTATCAATATTTGCCAGATTAAAAATTAAAATTTTGAGTCCCTTCTGGGAGAAGGGCGGTATACAAATTAAATAAATAAATAAATAAATAAATAAAATTGATTGTTGGTTTCACTGCAGCTACTGGTTCTCACAATTATCTGATGGATTTATAATATTGTATCATATTTCAATGTAGAATGGCAAATAATATTGATTTCATGTACCCCTGATAGGGTCTTGGGGAACCTAGGGCCACAGTTTAAGAAACACTGAGTTAGATGCTGCTGCTCACAACAAAAAATTGTCATGCAATTTGTCAGCAGAGTTTGAGCAACGGTGAGAGGGAACAAATGGGAAAACTAAAAATCTATTGATACCTTTCCCAGATGGTATGGTTGGGGCAACCAATCATGGTCTGGTCATAATGTCCTTATAATTTGAGGACAGACCTGTCATAACTAAATCTGTCAGACAAACTTCACCCACTTAAAAAAATCCAGGCAATTTCCTTTTACGTTATTGGGCTAATAGGTCTTTAGGCATAAAACTGCAATGTTGTCATTCTTTGCAACATGTGGTAAATCTAGAAAAAACAGACGGAATTTAAATCTGGAACATAGCAAGCATAAATTATCTAGCCCAAATTTGGAAAATATGGGATGATCTTCAAAGACTGAATACATTTTCTGATTACAGAATTTTTTTTTTCCTGCATAACTTCCTTTTTCCACATTTATAGAATTTGGTCAGGCAAAAGGGTGGGATAGTATCCAGATGTATCCAGAGTTTTGCTTCTAAAATTTCAAAACTCTGTTTTAAATAATAGAAGAAACTCTGTGTCAGGGAATTGCACAGCTGGTGTCCAAATGGAGTCAGAGATGCTGACACAAACCAGGTTCATATAAATAAATATAAACTTAAAATCACAATTGGGATTAGAATTTCCATTGCTAAGCAGACTTGAAATTCTGGGTTTAGAAAATTTAGAACTATGCCGCCTTCGGTATGACCTAAGCATAGCTCATAAAATCATCTGCTACAATGTCCTACCTGTCAATGACTACTTCAGCTTCAACCACAACAATACACGAACACACAATAGATGCAAACTTAAAGTGAACTGCTCCAAACTCGATTGCAGAAAATATGACTTCAGCAACAGAGTTGTTAATGCCTGGAATGCACTACCAGACTCTGTGGTCTCATCCCAAAAAACCCAAAACTTTAACCTAAAACTATCTACTGTTGACCTCACCCCATTCCTAAGAGGTCTGTAAGTGTGTGCATAAGAGCACCAGTGTGCCTACTGTCCCTGTCCTAATGTTCCCTTTAATTGTATTCATTTTATGTATTCAATTCATGCTTATACTTATATATATTATCTAATATGTACTTGACAAAATAAATAAATAAAATAAGTCAGGTCTGATTTTACAACCTTTTTGCCATGGTTGTTAAGTGGATTCTGGAACAGTTGTGTAAAGATTGCTGATAAGTCACTTTTTTCAGTGCCATTGTAATTTTGAAAGGTTGCCAGTTGCGGACTACTATCTATAAATGGGATCAGAATATGTTTCCTCATGAGTGGCAGTTTAGTGTAGTGCAGGAATGTCAAACCCGTGACCCATGGGTCAGATGCATCTTGCACTGGCCATGCCCATGTCTGGTTTAACGAAGGGGGGAAAAGTCACGATATATCACGTGACTATGCTGTGATGATGCAAGTTTGATACCTTGGTGTAGTGGTTAAAACTATCAGGTAGAAATTCATAGACTGTAACTTCTAATCCCACCTTAGATATGAAGCCAGCTGGGTGGACCTTGGACCAGTCATTCTCTCTCAGCTCTAGGAAAAAGGCAGTGGCAAAGTACTTCCAAATTCTTGCCAAGTAAACTGCAAGGACGACTTGTCAAAAGTTGACACTGACTCAAAGACACACACATACAAGTTTCTTTCTCCCATATCAAACCATTCTGGATACAATAGTGCCTTCTTAAATTCATAACAGCTCTCCAGATTCACAAGTTGATACTTGATTTTTTTCAGTGAAATAGTACCTGGGTTCAGATGCCAAGTTAAACTATAAATTAGTTAATGTCTGAGTTCAAATTGATGTTAAGCCAAAAGCAATCAAACCATATTATGGCTTAGTGTGGTATCTGAACCTAGTAATTGTGAATGGAATTTACTACAAACAGCTAGTATTAAGTGAGGGCTTTTCCTGCTTTCTAAATAATCCTGAAAGTATCTTTACAGCATAACTGTGTAGTAAAGTGGCAATATAGACACTCTAACTTTCAAGAATCATTAAGTGAAAATGGAAAAAAAAAAACCCTAGAGATCTGTATTGCTATAATCTTGTGATGACTGACAAAAACACTTGAATAATGATAATAATAAAAACAGTGGCATTTTAAATAACTATTAAGTGATTATGCAAGACACAGAGAAAATTCGCTTCCAGAGATGCTGGGTGTCTTTCTTAATTAAATTTGTGAAGAAGCTTGTTCTAGCAACCCAGGCTCTAGTCTCTTGGCAATGAACAGTTAAAAGTGGGTAATGTTTTTTGCAGGCCTTGTTCAGTACGTTTTTCCAGTAAATTAAAAATAAAAGGGAAGCTAATGTTGCTCGAAATAAATAATGCAGCACTATGAAATTTTGGACTTGGATTTTAGCAAATAGTGCAAGACAGCCATTGCAAAACATTGGGGGGAGGTGGGGGCAGGATTACATGTAAACATGCTAATTGCTGTGATGTTCTCTGAAATGTGAAGCCCCAAGGTTGACTTAACCAAGTGCCTGACATTGTAACTGTATATCCTTTTAATAATGATTTCTTTAACCTGAGTTTCTAATCCTATTTAGATGTTTACTTGCCCCAAGATAGCTGCAGTGAAAATTCTTGTGGAAAGGCGCCGTCATTAGTTCCCAATTAAAGTGGGAAGCTAGGCTAATAAAGCCAGAGTTACTTTACAAAGGAAGAAAAGCAAAAATGCTTAATGAATAGATTTCTGCACACTGTTTGATGTTCAGGATAATTAGCTTAGTCCTGCTCTTAAATTAAGGGCAGCTTTAAAAGTCACAGAACAGTTATTCAGAAAGACCTCTCAGAATAATCAAGCATATCAAAGATCCGGCTACAAAAGTATGTTAGGAATTTTATTTCTTCAGCTGCCTCGTTTCTGCTCTGCATATTTCTTGCTGTTGAACTATATTTTATGGCCTCAAAATCTCTCAACCAATCACTACTGTTTGCTCCATTTTTCGCATTTAGGAAATGTACCAATTCTTGGCATGTGTCACTAGTTGTGCTAAGATGATGGCTGTAAAGTTATGGACCAAATCCAAACACAAGTCCATTTCTCTTTGATCAAACCCTGGAGCTTAACAGCCATTGATGTAACTGATTTGTTGTAAAGAAAAACAAGTTCTTTAGATAAACAGCAAACCATTTAGATACAAAATAGAAAAAAAAGTGTTGAAAAACTCATGGAAGATACGATTGATAATTCTTTGAAAGATCAAGGCAGCTTCTTGCCAATCCATAATGTATTTGCATACATTCAATTTTTCCACAATGAAAGTCAGTCAGTTACATGTCAATACCCAGTCAGAATTCCTTGAGTTTTCCATTAATATCCAGAGCTCTATGAATGCTGATATAATCTATAGCATGCTCTGAATAATGAGTTAGTTTCATATTTCATTGAATAGATTAAGCCACATTTATTCCAGCCCACTTCCAGAGTTTACAGCTGTAACTCAGCAGTCTAATGTCATGCCAAATGCTTACCCATTGGAGATAACAGATTTCACTGTTGGTGCTCCCTTGTGTGTAGAATTGCCCAAGTCCAGGCTATTATGAATCAGAAGACGGGTTACCCATTTTATAGTTTCCTCCTCATTAGGCTACTTGAAAATCATATTTTAGCTTGGTTGATAGGCAGATTGTTGGGACTCAGGGAAAAAAAATATAATTCATAGGAAGGCAATAACTTTCCTTGAATCCTTGTCTTATTTGTCAGGCAAGCAAGTGGAAAGGGCTGCAGTTGCTTTAGCAAAAGCTTCAGGGTTTGAGGTCAGGCTCCCTGGTTGTGGTAGATTCTGTTCCATCTGCTGTGCAAGATGGTTCAGCCTCTGAGGTAATTAGTGTAGCTGGGTTGCCACTTGATTCTGATAGTGCAACCAGGAGTGGTGTCTTTATTTTATTTATTTATTTATTAAATTTATATCCCGCCCTTCTCCCCGAAGGGACTCAGGGCAGTGAACAGCCGAGAATTAAAATAACATACAATATAAAAGTTAAAATAATTAAAAATAAATTAAATTAAATGGCCGCCCTAATTTAAAACCCCTAGCAATATAATTAAAAAACTAACCCATAAAACCTATTCAGGCCAGGCCGGCTTGCTGAAATAAAAACATCTTCAGGGCCTTACGGAAAGTGCGGAGATCCGGAATCAGCCATATTCTGGGAGGTAGCTCGTTCCAGAGGGCGGGTGCTCCCACAGAGAAGGCGCTCCCCCTGGGGGCCGCCAGCCGACATTGCTTGACCGACGGCACCCTCAGGAGGCCCTCTCTGTGAGAGCGTATTGGCCGGTGGGAGGTTATCGGTAGCAGAAGGTGGTCTCGTAAATACCCTGGCCCTAAGCCATGGAGTGGCTTAGGGCCAGGGTATAGGGCCTTGGTCCAATGGCTGGCAAAGATAGAGATGCTTACTCCATTCCATACAATGCCTGCCCACCTGTGCATTAATATGTATATTATTATACATAAATATGTATATTCAAGGGATGCAGTGGCTCAGTGGCTAAGACGCTTGAGCTTGTCGATCGAAAGGTCGGCAGTTCAGCAGTTTGAATCCCTAGTGCTGCGTAACAGGATCCCAGCTTCTGTCAACCTAGCTGTTCGAAAGCACGTAAAAAATACAAGTAGAAAAATAGGAACCACCTTTGGTGGGAAGGGAGCAGCATTCTGTGTGCCTTTGGCATTTAGTCATGCTGGCCACATGACCACGGAGACATCTTCGGACAGCTCTGGCTCTTCGGCTTTGAAACGAAGATGAGCACCACCCCTTAGAGTTGTATGTGGAATATAAAGGCCCAAGTAGTCCTGAAGGTGATAGGAGCAGATTTAAACAGGCAGATTTAAACAGACAGGTTAACAGAGTTGGAAGGGACCTTATAGGTCATCTAGTCCAACCCCCCGCTCAAGCAGGAGACCCTACACCATTTCTGACAAATGGTAGTCCAATCTTTTCTTGAAAGTCTCAAGTGATGAAGCTCTCACACCTTCCAAAGGCAACTTCTGTTCCATTGGTTGATTGTTCTCGCTGTCAGAAAGTTCCTCCTCATTTCTAGGTTGAATCTCTTCTTGGTTATGACTGCTAAGGTGGGAACATGGCTGCAACAGATCCCAGGAACAACATCAGAGCTCTCTGTCCAGAAGAGTGCAGTGCTAGGGAAGCTAAGATATGGTGCAGAACCAGGAATTATGTATTTTACAATTTTATTGGATCAATCTTAGTCATCCTAAGAATCATGTTTAACAAATTCCATTAACTTTATGTTCAACTGTTACTTACAGGTCCATTCAGTGCAATGGATTTAGGGCTGAATATGCACACATAAAGATTTTTAGCCAGATCTTTAGGCATATAATGGCAATGCTAGAACATAAACAACAAAATGAAAAAGAGCCTTGGTAGTACAGTGGTCTAAAGCACCCTGTTATTAAGAACAGCTGCCTGCAATTATTGCAGGATCGAATCTCGCCAAGGCTCAAGGTTGACTCAGCCTTCCATCCTTTCTAAGGTAGGTAAATTGAGGACCCAGTTGTGGGGGCAATAAGCTGACTTTGTATAAATATACAAAAGGATGAAGGCTATTGCTGAGCACATTGTAAGCCGCCCTGAGTCTCCGGAGAAGGGCAGCATATAAATCAAATTTAAAAAATAAAAATAAAAATAAAATAAAATGATTTGATTCACAGAAGCTAATCCTGTAGCTGGTTTTGTTTAGAAATAATTGGTATTTCATATCACTGAAGTTGATACCTGGAGGCAAGTCCAATGAACTTAATGAAACTGACTTCCTAGGAAACATATCTAGGACCATGCAGACTTTCATTTAACTTGCTTGTTGGTCTTAAAGTTATTACACTGAAGTTAAGGGGAAATATCTTTTTTTTTTTTTTTTTGTAAAAAAAATCAATCATGGGGAAATGTTTGATAACTTAGAAACAAGAGGCTAATGTGTACTGGAATTAAAAATTAGTAAGCAGAACAATGGAGCATGAGCATGGTAGGCTACAGGTGAATAAAGAAGTGAAAAGCAAATACTTGAAATATGTGTTCAGAACAAAAGTTTACGTACACATATATGTTGCAGCAAACATACACAGTTGTTTAAAAATAAAATCTTGTTTTTTAAATAAAAAAATATCTTCAAATTCCAAGAGTAAAGCAACAATACTGTCATTCAAAAATTTTAAAGGTTTGGAAAATGCATAAGAATGTACTCGTGTAAAATGAAATTCTACTGTAATATGCCAAATATTAACTTAAGGTATTATTTATTGTATAGTTAAAAAAATTAAAGATTCTTTTTTCAATAGCTATCAGTTATCTTTTATCAATCAAAAACAAAGTTTCATTATTTTTTTTATTTTAGTACTTGACTGCTCCTTATGGTATTTTTCCATATTGTACCAGTGATGGTATCCAGACGGTTCTATCCGGTTCGGGCGAATCGGTAGTGGCAGCTGCAGGAGGCTCCACCCACCTGCCCGGATGTCCCATTTTTGATGTTCTGTGCGTGCGCAGAAGGTCCTGCACATGCTCGGAGGTGGCGTGTGTGCTCGCATTTGTGAACCGGTAGCAAAGGACCCCTGTATTGTACCATTACAATATTATTCCAATCTGATACGTCAAGATCACTTGAGGAAGCTTCTCACAATAGGGCGTATTCGTAGACATTGGCAGAAGAAGAGCTTTGGTAGTACAGGGGTTTAAGGCACCCTGTTATTAAGCTGGTTATTAGGACCAGCTGCCTGCAATTACTGCAGGGTTCGAATCTCGCCAAGGCTCAAGGTTGACTCAGCCTTCCATCCTTTCTAAGGTAGGTGA
Source organism: Pituophis catenifer annectens (assembly GCF_029215685.1). NCBI lineage: Eukaryota > Metazoa > Chordata > Lepidosauria > Squamata > Colubridae > Pituophis > Pituophis catenifer. The sequence goes on along the minus strand of NW_027256887.1, from coordinate 17,874,493 downwards.
AATGAGGACCCAGTTTGTGGGGGCAATAAGCTGACTTTGTATAAAATATACAAAAGAATGAAGGCTATTGCTTAACGCATTGTAAGCCGCCCTGAGTCTTCGGAGAAGGGCGGCATATAAATCAAATTAAAAAAAAAAAAGGCAGTGTTACGACATCATTGTTCAGCTAGCATTATTTTGGCATCCTTGTGATTTGTCTTTTTTGTAATAGGTATCAGAGACACGTGTAAATGACCTTTTGAAATTCTTCATCAAATACGTAGGTGGGAAAAAAACGGTGGGATGGTTTCTCCGAACTTTTCTGAGGAAAGAAAAGTTTTGCCAAGAATTTCTCAAGGGAAGAATAGCGTCTCCGCTGAATGTAGACTCACCACTGAAAAAGCCCCGTGGGAGACGTTCAGTTAGGATGTCTTCCCTTGAGATTTAATTGAAGTGTCAGAGACAGAAAGTCTAAAGATCTCCTGAGGAATGAAAAGCAAGATAGGATACGCAGACACACTTGGTAACTTAGAACAACATATTCTACCCAGGAGAATATCTCTGAAATGCTCTTCAATTGAATAAAAACTGATAAAAGAACAATGCAGGACAATTTCTCTGCCCAGCATTAATAAATATTTTAAATAGATAAATTCCCAGAGTTATTAACCAATAGGTCTTATGAATTTTTCATGCAAGACGCATGCATTATTAAGACTGTAGATTGTGCACTTTTTTCTCCGATTGGCCATATAAAATATATAGTTATAGATACAGAAGTAGATATATATTAAGTTTGATGCTACTCTGAAGTTATAGTAGCTAATTTATTATATTAATGTTCCAGACAGATAGGCAGCCTAGAGAAGTCTCTGTTCCCAAGAGGCTTACAGTCAAAGATAAACAAAAGAAACAATTGCAGGGAAAGGAATGCAAAGGAAACAATAGGAGAGATAGGGGGAAAGAGGAACAATGTGGATAACTGCAGCTATGTCAGAGTTTGATGGCAATATCAGCATCAAGTCAATTTTTGATTCAGTTGAATCTCCAGATCAACTCTTCAAATCCAATCTCCAAATTATTCAGAAGTGTAGGACCTAGTCAAGTGTCTTGGAATCACTTGATTCCAAGTGATTGATTCTGAATGTGTTAACCTTAGCAGGTAGAGTAGATAGGAAACATGACTAGAAAAGTTCCTTCTAATTTATTGTAAAGCTACATTGACAGAATCTTACACATCTAAAAGTGCAATTCTCCTGCTATCTTCTTTACAGCCCAAGTAACTAGGGAGGGTTTTTTTTTTTTCTGAGCCTTTTGCCTCACCCACTATGCAACTGTGAACTATGCTGTCTATTGTGGCCCGCCAGCGGCCTGCGCGGATCGTGGCTGATCCCGACGAAGAGGAGGCTGGTGTGGTGTCGTGCCAGCAGCCTGCGCAGCCAGCGCTTGCGTCGGACAGCGAGGAGGCTGAAGAGGATGTGGGGCCAGAGGCAGAGACTCAGCCAGGGCCTTCAGAACCTCCAGAGGTTCCTTCAAGTGGAGAGAGCAAAGTGGAGGAGCCTCTCCTCAATGCTCGAACACGCAGGGCTGCCAAAAGGCAGGAATAGCTACTCAGGAGGAGGAGGTCTCCTCGAGAGTAGGGGTTGAGGATAATTGGCCACTCCCTTAGCCTATTTAAGTCGCACGCAGCTAGTGCTTTCTTGCTGGAAACAACTCATATTTATTATCAGAGTATTTTGGTTTATTGTATCTTGTTTTCTGGGCTGGTTGCCAACCTTTGCTGGTCTTGTTTATTCTTGCTACTTAATAAATTTGATATTGTGTGTCAATATCCTCGGAAATCCGGAGCTGGGGCAGAACACTGACTCTAATCTGACTCCTTCCTCACCCGTCATCCAAGGTCTTTCCCACAAATGATTTCAGAAGGCAATTTAGAGACTTGATAAACTCTGGATTCAGATGTAGCTTCTAAAACACCATTGCAGGCAAAGATCATTAATGAGAAACCAAAGAGATAAGCCATTTTTATTCTTGCTTGCTTTTTTCAAAATTGATGGCTGAACACTGCACATTTAGTTGAGGCATATCTCAGGAGTGGGTTCTACTTATCTTTACTACTGGTTTGCATTGGGAGCGTGTGTGCAGATCACCTATGATGACGTCTGGGTCGGTGGGCGGAGCCTCCCACCGGTTTTACTACCGGTTCTTGCACACCGGTCTGAACCAGGGGCAACCTACTACTGCTTGTACTGCTAAAAGTTCAGAGTGGTATTAGTGTTGTGGTCCACCAGCAGTCTGCAGACCTGGCAGTGGAGTCAGACAGTGAGGAGGCTGGGAAGGACATTGGGCCAGTCCTGGAGTCAGGGGAAGGTCAGGGGAGGCAGAGATGGGGCCAGGGCCATCTGGGAGTGATGCATGGACTCCAGAGCCTCCAGAGGTAGACAGCAGAGAGGCAGAGGAACAGGAGGAGCCTGTTCCTAGTGCAAGCATGCGAAGAGGTGCCAAAAGGCAAGAGCAGCTGAAGCAAAAAGGATGACTCAGGAGTAAGGCCAGAAGATGATTGGTCACTCCCATAAGGCTTAAAAGACCAGCAATGAGCCGTTGGATTCTTTGTAGAAAAGCAATGTTGATTCCAGTGCTTCTTATCAGTGTCTCTTGAACTTTGTGGGGTTTTTGCCAAGAAAAGCCTTTGGCAGGTTGCCAAAGATATCAAAGGTTGGTGATAAGGCCGAAGAATTTGTTTTGGACTAAAGCTGAGAATTAATTCATTCTCAGCTGTTTTAATAAAATAAGTTGTTAAGGACTGAATTGTGTTTGGTAATCACTACGTGGGCCTCAGTCACAACAATTAGATGTGAATCCAGAAATATGTTTAATGTAGTTCTAGAAAGAGGAGTAAAACTTTTCTGTTAGCATAGCACAATCTTTCTCACAAATGTAATAACTTAGAATAGTGAATCATTAATAATAGTTCATTATTAATAGTTCATCATTAATCAGGTTGAATGTCTGCTGTACTTTAGACTGCCATCTGGAGCATTCCAGGCCAGTCTGCCAAGGAACTTTCTCTTCAATACAAGACAAGAAGAGGAAGAAGAAAGTAGTTGTGGAGGGAAATGGGAAGAACAGGAAAAGCAACAGCCTTTCAGGTAGAGCAGGGGTATCAAACTCTATTTCATTGAGGGCTGCATCAGGGTTGTGTTTGACCTTGGGTGGCTGGGGTGGGCATGGCCAGCTCGATGTCACTGGCGTTGGGGCACCTGTGGTGGCCTGAGTGCTCTGCCAGTGAAAATGGGCTCTCGAGCTCCGTTTTTGGCTGCGACAGCCTCCTACAACCCTCTGCCACTGAAAAGTGGAGCTCAGGAGAGCCGCATGCAGCCCTTCCGAACTCCATTTTTGCTGGCAGAGGCACTGCTGGCCAGTCCTTCACTGTTTCCAGGGCGATCCCATGGGCCAGATCTAAGCATCCTGTGGGCCGGATCCAGCCTCCAGGTCTTGAGTTTGACACCCCTAAGGTAGAGAATTCCAAATAAAAGCAATAAAGTTACGGTAATCTAATTTAGCTAATTATAAATGATCTGATTGAATATAATCTTGGATCCAAGAATAGAGTTGATTCTAAAGAGATAATTTAAAAGACACCATGTTGATTTCTTCTGATAGTGCTAGAAATTCAAAGGTTGAGATTGGTGTCAATGTTTATGGACATCTGAGATACTTGAAAGTCAGAGACTGCATCAGAGGTAGGTTTCAGCAGGTTCCGACCAGTTCTGGAGAACTGCTAGCGGAAATTTTGAGTAGTTCGGAGAACCGGTAGTAAAAATTTTGACTGGCCCTACCCCCATCTATTCTCTGCCTCCCAAATCCCAGCTGATCGGGAGGGAATAGAGATTTTATAGTATCCTTCCCGTGCCACACCCACCATGCCATGCCCACCAAACCATGCCATGCCCACCAAGCCACACCCACAGAACCGGTAGTAAAAAATTTTGAAACCCACCACTGGACTGCATGTAGTTTCTGATGTCAGTGAACTAACCAGCAAACCATAAAATTATTTGGCAGCTTAATTCACATTCTGAATCACTGTACACTTAGGTTCTAAGAGACATATCCAAAAGATAAGTATTAGGAAAGAAAGGATAAAATTTAACACATTCAATTTTTACAGCATGACATCAATTGACCAGGTTGTAAGGAATAGGACTGTGCAAATCTTCAAAGTGATACTTCATCTCAATGAAGATTCAAGAGAAACACTTCCTCCAAGCTGTTTCATGAAGCAATATGGCCTCCTAAGGGTGAAGTGAAACAGTCATACCTTTTTGCTTAATGGAGGCAAATTGTATTGTCTCTTTGCTTTGGTGAAGAGAATCATGACACCCCTATGGTGCACATCTCTTCAGCAAGGTGAATCTTTGTCACCTTGCACAGGCCTGTCAAGGAGTATTATGTAAGAGGACCTCAAGATTTGTTACGCTTCCTTGGTGAAATCAAATGTTTTAGAATCTATTCTTTGTGCCAGAACCTGGGTCATAAAGTAAGTTCTCAAGGCTGGCAATTTGTATAAAAATTCCAAATCCCTTCCCCCCAAAAGGTGATTTCTTATACATTTTAGAAATCAGTCAAATAAATATTTTTCATAGTACATATTATATAGCTATTTCTTAGCTCATACTAATACTTTTTGGTGAAATGTAAAATTTGCTACTACAGGTTCTGTGGTGGGGTACCCCTCCCCAAGTACTACCAGACTTTTGGTGGGGGGGGTAATGTGACTGGGTGGGCATGGCCAACTCTTTTTTTACCTTTTAAAGCATTTTTTACAACCTATTGGGGCAAAAAGGTTGTAAAAAATGCTTTTAAAAGGTTAAAAAAAGGCTCTGATGATCGTGTGCCACAGCTGTACCTTTTTTTTTACTTTTAAAAGCATTGTTTTTACAACCTATTCAGCCGAATCAGTTGTAAAAAAAATGCTTTTAAAAGTTAAAAAAAGGCTCTAGTGATTACAGCTGTGCCTCACGATCGTCAGAGCCTTTTTTTTAGCTTTTAAAAGCAGGAAGTAATGACACCCGGGCGGGTGGGCGGAGCCTCGCACCACCATCGCTACCGGGTCTCCGAACCACCTGCCACAATCGCTACTGGATCGCCTGATCTGCTCTGAACCAGGAGCATTTCACCCCTGCTTTTTGGAGACTGATATAAGGACTGTGAGAAGTAATCACATATAATAGTATCCCTGATCTCTATGTTTTCTAGTTCCTGCACATACCAATATGATATAATATTAATCAGAAAACATTACATCCACTTCATATTTAGGAATCTGTGGTTCTAATCCAAAGAAACATTGCCATTTAGAAGACTTGTAAAAGTTTTTTTAATAGTTTATATGTATAGGTCCGTGATGGGGAACCTGTGGCACGTGTGCCACAGGTGGCACATGGAGCCATATTGGTGGGCACACGAGCGTTGCCCTAGCTCAGCTCCAGCATGCATGTGCCCGCTGGCCAGCTGATTTTTGGGACTTCTGGGCCCAACAGAAGTCAGCAAATGGACTGTTTCCGGCCTCTGGAGGGCCTCCGGGGAGGTGGAGAAGGCTGTTTTTGCCCTCCCCAGGCTCCTAGAAAGCCTCTGGAGCCTGGGGAGGGCAAAAAAACGGGCTTACCAGGCCCACCATGCCATCACATTCCAAAAGTGGGGAGAACATGGGGGGGTCATGCACGCATGTGTGGGGGGGCAGGGCACATAGAATTATGGGTGTGGGCACACACACACACGACCACCCTGCACTCCCCCAGCTTTTGGCACACGATGGCAAAAAGGTTAGCCATCACTGGTATAAGTAGTTCTCAACTTGCACCTACAGTTGGGACCAGAACTTCTGTTGCTAAACAAGGCAGTTGTTAAGTGAGTTGCACCCAATTTTATGACTTTTTTGCCATGATTACTAAGAAAATCACTGCAGTTGTTAAGTGAATCATATGGTCATTAAGTGAATCTGGCTTCCCTATTGACCTTGCTTGTCATTGTAGTTTGAAGTGGTAACTTCGAATGGCCGCTAAATCACTTGTTACAAATGTTATGAGTCAAGGATTACCTGTATTGATTTCTACTGTCAGGACATCCAGTTAGGCCCTATACTTTTCTCTAGGTAGGACCCACTGAATTTAGAGCAAAGACAGATATCCATTCTGCATGCCCCATTCCACATCGAACTACGAAGGATTGTTCAGCACATCCTTCAGGGAATGAAAGAAATGAGACTTCTTGCTAAGCCTGATTAAGTCCTGGGCAGGAAATGTGAACACACTGGCTAAAGATAATTACCAGAAGTGAAGATTGAAATAAAAAGAATGGTGAACTAAAGAGAGTGAAGTAAAACTATTCTGCATTAAGCTGCCTTTTCCACTAGAAATGATGGCAAACTTGATACAGTCCATGTCTCTCTAGTATAAAACTATACCACTCTCGCTGAGCCTGTAAATCTTCATCACGAGCTTCCCTTGCCAAAGAGATTATAGCTCTTCCTTATTAGCCAGCACTACTTTCTACCTAACGACACCTCTGAACTTGTATTTCGCAGCCAACTCTTGCTATAAACGGAAGGCGATTTTCTTTGCCCATTTGGCAGTGTTCAAACTGAGCAGGTTTAAAATAAAGTTTTGTTGATTTCTGCTTTTAAGACCTGTTTGCTTTTCTGCTTGGGACTTTGGAAAGCTTTGTCAGAAATCAAAACACTCTTTAAACTACAATGAAATAAGGCTTGAAATATTCTACAGTTTATTAGAGGTGCTTGTTCATAAGAAGCAGAGTTCCAATTGTTAGTCTGTGATTAGCAGGAGCTTCTGCCTTTCATGCTTCAATAGTTCAGATAAGCTTATTATTGAAATGCTATTTGCCACAAAGAAGATTCAATAGGTAAATTTACATGCAGACCCAGTTTAAGGAGATAAAAAAAAAAAAAACAACAACCCTGAAGCCATCAACTTAAAATTGTTTGCTTTGGATGCAGTGGCCACAACATATTTGACATAATTATTGCATCTCTTTACTAAACTTTCAATAGGAGTTTTGTTATTGGAATCCAGAATAAACAGATAGGTGTTTCATGGATCCCATACACCTCTTCCAAGTCCAAATGTTATACACATTTAAATTATGTTGTCTCATAAAGAACAAATGTCACATATCTGAGTCAATAAGAGGCAGACAACCTGGTTTAATCCCAATGTCTTGTATGCTTTTATTTCTTTACCAAATGGTAGCACGGATGATAATTGATGCAGAATTACTAAAGGATGCCTGGTTGACTATCTTTAGGCCACATCAGCTTGATTGCCTGATCATTCGTTAAGAAGGAAAATATGGAAGAACTTGGTACTGCCTTTTGGTTGTTATAATTCATTTGGAAGCCACCTTAGAAAGGATTCATAAAAGAGTAGAGGACAAGGCAAGAATAAGTTATTATCAGGTGCTTTGTCTCAAAATGTAAAAAGATGAGCAGCATCATGCCCCATGTTCCAGTTTATTACCAAAAATCTTCATCTTTTCTGTAAGACCATGGGTGTCAAACTTGCCACGTCACATTGCTGTCAAGTGACTTTTCGCGACATTTTTTCCCCTTCGCGGAACTGGGGTGGGTGTGGCCTGTGCGTTTCGCACCCGGCCTGTGGGACTCCAGTTTGACACCCCTGTGTAAGACTCACTCCCAATATACTTTTTTTGTGGCCATTCTGATTTGGAACTCTTGGAGAAAAATAAAATTAGAAATACATCTACAATAACCAACAAGCCAATAATAAATTACTCCCAAGCAAAACAAAGATATTCTTGGTATCACAATATTTTACTTTACTATAGATCCTAAGAACATGCAGAAATCAAAATTGTAGTAACAAATAATAACTTGAAGCAAGCACAGAGAATTTATGGCCTTACCAATCTTGGAGAACTACTGTTTCTGCTATAACTCATCACTGGAAACTTGCATGCTAACTTGGGGAACTCATTTCAATGGGAGAGGAGAAATGCAAAGAATGCAAACAAACATCTGTCATTAACAGACACTACGAAGGCTGGAAATAAAAGAAAATCCAAGCCTGCTCTTCTAGCACAAAAGGCTTGAAATCGGAGTATAAAAACGAAATACCATTCCTACTAATTCTGAAACTCAACTACTGGACCTGCAGTTGCCTGCAATGCAACCTGCCTGCAATAGCAATAGCAATTAGACTTATATACTGCTTTCTTCCCCTGTCCTTACCACTTTCTATAGAGGGACAATTGAAAGCATATTGTTATATTGTATTACTGTTTGGTTTGGAAGTATTACTGCTTTGGACAGGAAGGCTATACAGAGAGTGGTAAGGATGGCAGAAAAGATTATTGAAAGTTCACTTCCTTTTATCCAGGACATAGCATATAAGCAATGCTAAACCAGAGTCTGCAGTATTGTCAGGGATGCTACACAGCCTCTCCGTGACCAGTTTTCTTTGTTACCTTCTGGGAGGATGCTTCACAGTTTCCAAAGCAGAACAACTAGATTCTGTAAAGCAATAGCACTTAGACTTAGATACCGCTTCACAGTGCTCTAAGTGTGAGCATTTAGAGAGTCAGCATATTGCCATCAACAATCTGGGTCTTCATTTTACCGACCTTGGAAGGATGGAAGGCTGAGTCAACCTTGAGCCTGGTGAGATTCGAACTGTTAAATTGCAGGCAGCCAGCAGTTTGCAGAAGTAGCCTGTGGTACTGCACTCTAACCACTGCACCACCATAGCTCAATGCAATAGAAACTGAGTTTTAGCTATATTCATCCTTGTCTCTATGGAATTCTACAACATTGGCCATAGTGGTTGAGGAACTGAGAGCTGTAGCTCAACAACATTTGCAGAAGAAGTTATGTCCATCACTGACTATTGGGGGCAAGTCTTTGGCCCCCTCGGAGAGGGCTCGCAATCTGGGAGTCCTCCTGGATACGCAGCTGTTCTTGGAGGAACATCTGACAGCCGTTGCCAGGGGGACTTTTGGTCAGGTTCGCCTGATCTGCCAGTTGCGGCCCTTTCTTGATCAGGATTCCCTGTGCACAGTCACTCATGCCCTCGTCACCTCTTGCCTGGACTACTGCAACGCTCTTTACATGGGGCTCCCCTTGAAGGGCACCCGGAGGCTCCAACTGGTCCACAATGCGGCCGTGCGGGTTGTCACGGGAGCCGCATGGCGCTCCCATACAACACCTCTCCTGCGTGAGCTGCACTGGCTCCCAGTGGTCTTCCGGGTGCGCTTCAAGGTGTTGGTTATCACCTTTAAAGCGCTCCATGGCATAGGACCTAGTTATCTTCGAGACTGCCTGCTGCTACCGACGGCCTCCAATCGACCTGTGCGCTCCCACAGAGAGGGCCTCCTCGGGGTGCCATCAGCCAAACAATGTAGGCTGGTGACCCCCAGGGGGAGGGCCTTCTCTGTGGGGGCACCTACCCTCTGGAATCAGCTGCCCCCAGAGATAAGGAGAATCCAAGACCTCGGTGCCTTCCGCCGTGCCCTTAAAACCTTCTTTTTCCAGCAAGCTGGGCTGGCCTAACACTTTTTAAAATGTTTTTAATTGTTTGTTATTGTTTCTAATCATGGGGCCAGATTTATATATATCTTTCTAATTGTATTTTAATGTTTGTAGTTTATGTTTTTATTTGGTTGTTCACCGCCCTGAGTCCTCAGAGAGAAGGGCGGTATATAAATTTAAAAATAAATAAATAAATAAAATAAAATGTCTTATGATCTAAGGGAACATTGACTTCCGTCTCAAAGAGGGCACTTAAATCATTATCAGTGCCCTCACTTGGTCAGATGAGAACTAGGATTTTTTAGCAGTGGTACTCTAATTAAGGAATATATTTTCCAGGCAACAATGTTACTGTTTATTTTCAAAGTGCCAGGAGAAAACCATTTTTTAAAAAAAAATCTTGGCATTTCAGCTTCTTCAGCAATTTAAGCATGTATGTCCCAATTGGATGTACATTTTAAATCACTGTGGCTCAGTCATTTTTAAGTGGAAACACAAGAGAAATATTTCCTTCCACACAAGACTAACCCTGCAACTAGTCCACCAGCAGTTCATTTTGGGGTTTCAAAGTACCCCTTCAAATCTAAATGTTGAAAACTACCAGTGCTATTTTCCACCATTTTAAGAAAAGAAAATACATGGAAATGGAAGAGTATTTTAAAACTATACTCTGTATAATTTAAAGAACAAAGAAAACATCATAGCCCAACAAAGATTTCTCACCTAATAGCTAGTATTCTTCTAATAATCAACACGGGGCAAAAACTTGCTAGAAATTTCGCTGCACCCTTCCTTCCTTCCTTCCTTCCTTCCTTCCTTCCTTCCTTCCTTCCTTCCTTCCTTCCTTCCTTCCTTCCTTGCATTTATATAGCCACCCAGCTCACAGAATGGGATTCTGGGTAGTGTAAATATGACAACACTTAGTAATAAAAGAACATAAATACAAGGGGTGAAATGCTCCCGATTCGGACCAGATCGCCCGATCCGGTAGCGATGGAGGCGGGTGGTTTGGAGAACCGGTAGCAAAAATCCCTGCCCCCCTCCCCATGCCCAGCTGAGCCGCACAATCATCAGAGCCTTTTTTTTTACTTTTAAAAGCATTTTTTCTACAACCTTTTCGGCCAAAAAAATGCTTTTAAAAGTAAAAAAAAAAGCCTCTGATGATCGTGCAGCTCAGCTGGGATCATCAGAGGCATTTAAAAGAAAAAAACCCTTTTTTTCTTTTAAATGCCTCTGACGATCCAAGCTGAGTTGCCTGATCGTCAGAGGCATTTAAAAGAAAAAAAGTCTCTGCAATCAGGCAACTCAGCTGGGATCATCAGAGCCTTTTGAAAGCATTTTTTTACAACCTCTTCGAAGTGGTTGTAGAAAAAATGGTTTTAAAAGTAAAAAAAAAAATGGCCACGCCCACCCAGTCACATTACCCCCCCCCCTCACCAAGCCACGCCCACAGAACTGGTAGTAACAAATTTTAGATTTCACCACTGATAAATACTATTTGAAAAGAAGAGAATATCTTCAGTGTTACAGATAATATATCCATCTCAAGAAATTTCCATTTTCTTTGAAATCCCCAAGCATGTTGGCATAGTCAAATTTTGAGGGATTTCTGGAACGCTATCTAGGATGGGGCCAATCTCATCTTGAGAAGGATGAGTACCACAGCAGAAAAGGCTGGCTTCCTGGATCCTGTCAGATATAACTCCTTAACAGATGGGACCCACAACATACCTCTCCTGCTGGACCTGATAGGATGGGCAGATGCAATTAGGAAGAGACAGCCCCTAAATGTCCTGGCAAATAGATGGGGAAGAAATGGAGGTAGTGACAGATTTTATTTCCCTGGGCTCCAAGATCACCGCAGATGGGGACTGCAGCCAATAAATTAAAAGACACTTGCTCCTGGGGAGGAAAACTATGGCAAATCTAGACAGCATACTAAAAAGCAGAGACATCACCCTGACAACAAAAGTGTGTATAGTCAAGGCTATGGTTTCCCCAGTTGCAATGTATGGCTATGAAAGTTGGACTATAAAGAAAGCTGAGCACCAAAGAATTGAGGCCTTTGAACTATGGTGCTGGAGAAGACTCCTGCGAGTCCCTTGGACTGCAAGGCGATCCAACCAGTCAGTCCTAGAGGAGATCAACCCTGACTGCTCTTTAGAAGGCCAGATCCTGAAGATGAAACTCAAATACTTTGGCCACCTAATGAGAAGGAAGGACTCACTGGAGAAGAGCCTAATGCTGGGAAAGATTGAGGGCAAAAGAAGAAGAGGACGACAGAGAACGAGGTGGCTGGATGGAGTCACTGAAGCAGTAGGCATGAGCTTAAATAGACTCCGGTGGATGGTAGAGAAAAGGAAGGCCTGGAGGAACGTTGTCCATGGGGTTGTGATGGGTTGGACATGACTTCACAACTAACAAAAAGTCCCTAAATAACTCAGCTCTATAATATAATCTGGCACCATAATTCCTGTGGTTTTCTACTTTGCCTCTATCAATAAATCTAGACTCTGATATGAAAAAACCTAAAAAAAAAAAATCCTAAAAAAGATTGCTTCACTCATAAAGGAAAGATAGATCTTTTACTTTATATCCAAAAGTGCTTTGAATATGCAGTCACCTATGCACATATTAGTGCCTTGGAAGTGTATTTCAAGTTAAATGATACATTAAGATTCAATAATATCAATTACCTGAAGAATATTATGTGGGGGAGGGGAGGGAGGGAATAGCCCCGGTAAGAAGATCATATTCTTAGTAGCTTGAGGAGAAGAATAATAGAAAGGCAAAATAGCCAATGATAACTTTGATAGATTTTTCGGAAGCTGGCAAGAATCCATACAATGTTAATAAGGTTGTTTTATCAATACTAAATGAAGAGTTTTGCAACCAGTTGAAAAAAATGCTAGCACTCTCAAAGCATTGAAGGGGAGGATCCCTCTGTGCCCATGGCAACTCCCTGATCCGTGGCACTAAATAATCAGTGAAGGAAAAACAATCCATTTTCCACCTATTGAATTTTCATGACACATGATACTATTTCTATCCAAATTAATAACCTGGGTTTGCACTTGCTGGAGATCAGACACACTGATGACAAAATAAGATGCAATGCAGTGGCTGAAAGATATACTGTAGGACAAAGGAAGCAATAATAATTCAGTATACATATATCCTAGCCAGAATTAAAATTAAAATTAAAATTCTTTCATATCTGTATACTGTCCAAAGAATAATGGCTATCGGTTGACCTAGAAGTACAGCATAGAAAATGGGTGTCAAACTCATGGCATCATGTTGCTTTCACATGATGTTTTGCGATGTTTTTCCCCTTTGCAGAGCTGGGGTGGGTGTGGCCTGCGTGTGACACATCCGGCCCGTGGGCCACCAGTTTGACACCCCTAACATAGAAAGTAAAGGTAGGACCATGTGATCAAGGTTCTTGGCCTCCCATCTGGTCCTAGTCATTCATGAAGTAATGCTTTGTTTATTTAATAAAAGAGACTTATATCAGCAGTGGCCAGTTCTTGGGAATTCCTACTCTTTATAGATAGATAGATAGATAGATAGATAGATAGATAGATATAGATATAGATATAGATATAGATATAGATATAGATATAGATATAGATATAGATATAGATATAGATATAGATATAGATATATATTTGGTTATTTGGGTTTTCTCTCGCATAAAATTAGAAGTGTCTTGGCAACGTTTTGACGATGTCTCATTCGTCATCTTCAGGCTGGTGTTTTTGGCTTCGTGCTTCTAAGAGCAATGTGTGATCGCAGCTCACCAGCTCAAATCCCCCTGCAACTCAGACTAACCCGAGCACAACCAAGCCCCCACCCAAACAGAACACACCCACATCCAATCAGAGCACAGCCAACCCCCCCATCCAATCAGAGCACAGCCAAGTCTCCACCCAATCAGAACACACCTCCACCCAATCAGAACACAGCCAAGCTCCCACCCAATCAGTTCACACCCCCACTGGCAGTTAAAAGGAAGAAACAGCTGCGATCACACATTGCTCCTAGAAGCACGAAGCCGAAAATACCAGCCTGAAGATGACGAATGAGACTTCGTTGAAACGTCGCCAAGACACTTCCAATTTTATGTGGGAAAAAACCTGAATAACCAAAGACCTACATACAAATACCCGCGAAAACCTCAGAAAACACACACACACACACACACACACACACACACGTGTGTAATGCACAAAGGGAACTTTCATTTCCCTACAGTTTTTTTATTCATCTCAGAGGGCATGAACTAAGAGAACAAACATCTCAGCAACACTAAATAATATCTATTTCTTTATCTCCCTATTCATCTCCGTCTAGCACAATTTCATGCAGAGAAAATGTCTGATTGGTAAATGATATCCAGGGTATATAAAATCACTTCACCAGAGGAGTTTAATATATATCCTGTCTTTTTCATCTGAAAATAGCTAACAATATTTTACTTCTGTTCATATCTTCATTTACATTAGAGGTTCTAGTTAAGTTCATAGATTTGTCAGTTAGGGCTTTGATCAATGGAGTTTAACCATACAGTGTTTTCTTTTTTCCTCTCGTAGTCATTCCTTATCCCAGTTTTTATATTCAGCTCTTTAGAGGATCTACAACAGGAAATAATAGACCATTTCCATATTTCCTAATCAAGAGGCAGAACTTTGCATAATGAGCCCTAACTCATTGGCCAAAACTCCATGTTTTGCTTTATTTCTCAGATTTCACTCCTGGGAGTAAACTTTTTAAAATATAGTTGAGATGAGGCTCCTTTGAGTACCGTATTTTTGGAGTATAAAATGCACTCCCCCCCCCAAAAAAAGGGTAAAAATTTGGGTGCGTCCTATACACCAAATGTAGCCAAAAACATGAGGCACGGAGGAGGCGATGGTTTATGGCAATCCCTGCAGCCTGGAACAGCTGATTGGGGGTATTCCGGGAGGCCAATCCACCTGCCAATCAGCTGCTCTGTGCTGAATCAGGCTGCAATAATTTGCTGACGCTGACTGGCTTTTCGCTATTTGCTGCAAGGAGTGTCAGAGTTTGCAGCAGCAAGCAAAACACAAGCAGAGGAGAGGAGTTTCAGTTTCAGAGATCAGCACAGCATGCAGCTTTAGAACAATTGACCTAAGCCACAACCAGGCTCCTTGCTATCTCCTTATTTGTTGCTCACACAGCAAATACTGTTTCAGTTTCCAAACAGTCTCACACACTGATAGGACACTAGCCAGATGAATACCAATGGATGCTGGTAGGCAGAGGCAGATTTTTTTTTCTTATTTTCCTCCCCCCAAATTAAGGTGCATCTTATACTCCAGAGCATCTTATACTCTGAAAAATATGGTAGATATTACTAACATTCTAATTACTTAACCTTTAACAGGCTGAAACAGTGCATCATTGGGCAACAATTTTTGAACCAGGATATCTCAAGTGGATTAATTTACAGAATGTGCCTAAAATTTGGGGCCATAATTCCCATGGGATTGAAGTTTATTGCTTCAGTTCTGCCATGCTACTGCATCAGTGCCTGAAGGTTGAGTAGACTAGTCCCATCCTAACCCTCCAGACCTGTCCCACCATTGGCTGCCAGACAACAGTCAGCCATAGACAAGCTGGCAGGAAGTGAGAAGTTGCTTCCATTTTGTGTGTGTGTGTGTGGGGGGGGGGGTGTTTGTTTCTCTGTTTAGCTAAGGAAATATCTCTGAAAAGATGATCCAACAGATCACAGGTTGTCTAGTTTGTGTTAAAAATAGAAGCAAAGAGGAAGGAAACTATATAAATAATTTAGCTTTTCTACATAAACCCGTATATACTGTAGATCTAAGACTTTGCTGAAAATGTGAGAAACTTTGGTTAAAAATGCTGCAAACTATTATTTCACAACTGACATTTTCATGCAAAATTAAACAATGGAAGCCTAGGGCCTAACAAATTGTATTTTAGATATCATGCAGTTTCACTTCCTTGAATGTGTAGAGTTGGCCAATGGCAAAGAATGGTAATAATAACAATTTTCCTATGAGATTTCATATCATATAGTTTACCCCACTGTTTTTGTTTCATTTTTCATGTATTTTTAACTTTGGGTAAGAGGATTTTATGGCAAAAAGGAAAAAAGAAAATAAAAATACTTCGTAAAAGTCCATGACAAGTAAAATTAACACATGCTGGAAGTTTTTGATTCAAGCTTGAAATAGTATGATCTTCAGCTGGCTAATATATGACTTTATTCAAAGTGAATTGTAGCTCTGGCTACAGATAACATGGTGAATGTTTATGAATTTATATGACACATTCATTCTTTATCATTTATTTATTTACATAATTACACTAATGCTTGAAACTATTGGTAATAAAATTCTAAGCTAACAAGATAAAAATAAAACATTCATTAAGTTCAATATTGTAGTTGAGTATGAGCCATATAATATATTGCTGCATCCAAATTCATATCTGGGTTTTCTTTATTGGTATGTAAGTAATGGCACATTACGTGTTAGCAAAAATATTTTCTCAATCAATGTGTGTTCTTATTTGTATCAATGAATTCAAGTAGTGTAATATGGATTTATTCATGCTGTCTGGCTGCCCCATTGCCAGAAAAGGCAAACAATAATTCCTTATACTTCATTTACGAACAATTACACTCTAAGATGTTGCCTTAAGTCATCACGCCTGCTTGTGATAATGCAGCTCAGTTTGATTCAAGTTTAAATGAACAGTTCATGGGCTGTTTTGCAAAGGAAGTGACAGTCCTTCAATGTAGTTAATTCTTACTACTACTTCCTCTAATAGTAGGAAAACTAATTGGCTAAGGAAAAGAAAAATAGTAACTAAGCAAAATCTGCTAGGTTTCAAAGCATAACCTTGTATATGATGGGCAAGGATCACAGTCACAGGGGGAATGGGACAACTCACCATGAGACAACTTGCTGCGGGACAATTTAACAATTCTATTTAATTATTTAGAATAAATAAAAATTATTTTAATTTTTGCCATTGACATTTCATTCTGTCCCTGTTGTGGCCCGTCAGCGGCCTGTGCAGATTGTAGCTGATTCCGACAACGAGGAGGCTGGTATGGTGCTGCGTCAGCAGCCTGTGCAGCTGGCGCTCGAGTCGGACAGTGAGGAGGCCGGAGAAGATGTGGTGCCAGAGGCAGGGATTCAGCCAGGGCCTTCAGAATCTCCAGAAGCTCCTTTAAGTGAAGAGGACAAAGAGAAGGAGCCTCTTCTCAATGCAGGGGCGCGCAGAGCTGCCAAAAGGCAGGAGTGGCTCCTCAGGAGGAGGTCTCCTTGAGAGTAAGGCTTGGGGCTAATTGGCCACTCCCTTAGCCTATTTAAGAAAGAACGCCACTTGCAACAAGCTGTAGAGAACAACTTTAGTTCACTCTCCTTTGCGTCTGCAAAATTGCTTCTGGGCTTTCTGCCAACTATAGTAAGGCTGTGATTACCTTATCTTAGAATTCTGGTAGGCTGTTAAGACAGTTCATTAACAGCCTTTGCATGATAAAGAGAAGTTATTTGAGTAAAATAAGCTTTGTATAGAGTTTGTGTGTGCTGCGTTCTTTGGGGTCAGTAGCTGGGGCAGAACAGTCCCTCCTTTTGTATCCTTTCTTTAATGATTCTATTCCACCATTTCTTTGATATTATTGTAACTCTTGGACCACAGCGAGTTGGCCATGGCGAGTTGGCTGTGGCAAATTGTCGTAGACCTGTCACAGGGTGGGATTTTGTTTTAGCCATTTAGAGTCAAGGTGGCAGAATGTAATCCATTGGATGTAATCCACTGTGACAATTATAGGGCTTTAGAGGCGCACCTCAAATTAAATTTTAGCTCTGTAAAATCTCAATATACAAGATGCTCCTCTGTCATTCCAGATCAAACAGGCAAAATCACCAGAGTACAGAAATGTATTGGATTGAATGCCAATGATCCTTATCCTTCTTAACCATAGGTAATATTGCAATATTGATGAGGTGTGCAAGATAACTTTTAGAACTGAAAAATATATAAAGTTATTTAGACTATCTGAACCACGTGCATTATCCCACTTGTTATTAGCAATCATCAACTTTCTTTCCTGGATTCTTCCTCTGATATGTTTCGAGAATATATAATAGGATTTTCGATTCTTGATCTAAATGTTGATGGATGTGTTCTATTCTTGTTATCAGAACTACAATGCAATGATTGCCAATACCATTTCTGCTTTATAATTGAAAAAAAGTGTTTTCTCTTCATAGAGTTCATAGGTAAATCTTGACCAGACTTTCATTTTAATTTCTTCTTCCATTCTTTCACCCAATCAATAGTACTTACCAACATAAAAGGTAAAGGTAAAGGTTCCCTTCGCACATATGTGCTAATCGTTCCCGACTCAAGGGGCGGTACTTATCTCCATTTCAAAGCCGAAGAGCCTGCGGTATCCGAAGATATCTCCGTGGTCATGTGGCTGGCATGACAAAACGCCAAGGGCGCATGGAATGCTGTTACCTTCCCACCAAAGATGGTCCCTATTTTTCTACTTTCTAGGTTGGCAGAAGCTGGGACAAGTAACGGGAGCTCACCCTGTTATGCGGCACTAGGGATTCAAACCGCTGAACTGCCAACCTTTCGAACGACAAGCTCAGCATCTTAGCCTTTACTTACCAACGTATGCATAGCTAATTAGTTGACCTGCAAATACAATACTTTCTGTTGTTGTCATTTTAATCAATTTTCTGATGCTCCACAACCTCGCATAGTGTTAAATAGATCCAAAAGCAGCATGCATACTTTGTTGTCCAAATGGAGAATGTGGGACCGGTTGAACCAAGGGGAAAATGTCAATCACTGCTGATATAGTAGCTTCACCAACAGCTGATGGAATTAAGTGTCATAATTCACCCACAACTTTAATAAAAGTAGCTTTCATTTCAGGTTTTCCCACATAAAAATTATCCCTTCTGGAATGGAAGGGATAGAAAGGTTGTATCATCTGGAAAAAATCTATAAAATTGCCACAATTAGCCATCTGTTGTACTCATGAAAAGGTCCATCTGGATATAGCCCATGTCTCTAAAGAATCAAAATCTGACAAAGCATCAAGATTTTTTGGAACTAAACTACAGAGCTAAAAGCAATATAGTGTTTATGTTTATTATGATTTGTGTTATGCATAGCTCAGTAATTCCTGAAATAGCTTTGAAGCACTTTTGAAATGTGGAAAATAGAAATTTGTGACAACCACTAGAGACGAGGGAAACATAATACCATACATTTATATCTAGGCTGGATTAAAATCCAAGCTAAAAAAATAAACAAACTTCAATTCTCTATCTACAGTATCTGTCAATCATATTTTTCTCTCTATTCTTCCACTGATTCTCCATATTAACTTCCATTCTGTTTAATTCACTTATGATGGGACACTTTAGAAGTGGCAAGCTGAAGAAGGAGAAGGAAATATCATTCTTTTTTGTATTTCCTTGGACTAGCCAAGATTCCTTACCCTCATTGTTAGGATATGGTTTGAGCCTAACAAGTTGTCCAGGCAATATATGTGTTCTGTGACTTTAATATGAATATGTATTGTGTGACTTTAAAGTTTTACTGCTGATTCATTGTAATGCTGAGTCATGCTGTAATTAGATAATCACTAGTTGTAAATGTATTTAAGAAAGGTACTGTTGTAGACAAAATAACGGACTGGGCAAGCTCTTCAATGCAGGAAAGAGTTTATTTGCGCAAGGTTCAAACAGTCCAAAGACAGCTAAGGGTCTGAACGCCGATGGCTTCTTCTGGCCATGTATTTATACAGTTTAAAGGCAAAATTATTACAGAGAGTGATGCATTTCACACGTAGAAGCTACCCTTTAATCTATCTCTAGGAAAGACATAACAGCCCTGTTCCCACAGGCTCAGGTTTTCAGCTCCGGAGCTCAAGACATAACAAAAGGAGATAAGAGGCTAGAAGACGCCTCACAAGCAGTAAAGAGGACAGTAAGGGAAACAGTATTTTCTCTCTGAAATCTACATGACATTTGGGGTACAATAAACATTAAACAACAGAATGTATCTGGTTAGGGTCAGTTTGCCCTTTTACAATTCTGTACCTACGTCAAATACCGTTTGTCATCTCAGCACCTTGGCACGGGAGAGGCACTTCTGTCTTGACCAAAGATTTGGATTTCTAATATTTGAGTTTTATCCCAATATCGAATCTTAGCCTGGCTCATACCCCCCTTTGTGACTCATCTGTTTATCCAGACGAGTCACACCATAGGTCCTCTTCCTGCTGGAGCCGTTTGTAATCCCACATAGCCATCACCTGAGCAGTTGTCTTACGTTCCACCAGCAAGGATAGACTTTTAATAGTGTTAGCAAACAGAGGTAAAATACATGGGAGAAAAATACACCCTGCAGCCACTAATCCCACCAGGCCAAAAATGGCCTGCAGGCCAGGTAACTTTGGCCACCATCCTGAAAACATATCCTGTAAATTAAGACCTTTCCAAGTCTGGACTGGCACATGAGCTATTTCAACCATTTTGTCTGTTATTTCCTTAATAACCTTTCCGCTTTCATCAACTTCTATACAGCAGTTAGTCAAATTAAACTTTCCACATACCCCTCCTTCCTTGGCTAACAAATAGTCTAAGGCTAACCTATTCTGCATAAGATATGTCCTTGATTTGACACTCTCCCTAGCTAATTGAGTAAGACCTTCTACAGTGTCGTTGGTGATGATTTCAACCACCGCTTGCAGACGAATTAAACGGTTCAGAATGTATATAGGGGTCCAATAGCCATACATGCCATCTTCCGCCCATGTAGCTGGTCCCTAAACCTCAATAATTCGCTCTGCAGGCCATTCTTCACTTCCCCAACCACGTTGGTTACCTCCAACCCTAACTCCTCCTATTGCAGATGTGTCTACATGTCTTCTTTGTCTTAAGTTTCCCACCTCATCATATACCGAGACACCTAAAACCTGTCGAGTTTTAAGGGGAAGCAAAAAGAATCCTGGTCCAATTATTCCCAGGACACAGGCTCCGCACCAGGATTTAGGTAGATCCCCATATGCCATTTTACCACATATCCAGTATAGTCCATCAGGAGCCAGCCATTCAAGGGCCTGATTATCAGGACCCTTTAAAAAAAGATAACCTGTTTACCTTAAACAGGGCCCTTTTATCAGTTCCCTCTGTGGCATTACCTCCTGACCACCATACCTTACTTTCCCATTTTCCTGTACATATGAGGTTTCCTACCTGATGACAGCCTGCCACAATTCTTCCCTGAAAACACACACTCCCTACCAGACTAGTAGTCAATGTCCAGTCCCCATCCTTACCCTTATTATATGACAGATTACCTTTCTGATCCATTTCTAATATTTTAGAATAATTTAATTCCTTGAGCTTCCCATGGCCATTTTTCTCCCATGTTAGTTCCTCCACAAACAAAACAATTTGATACATTCAGAGTGTGGGCTATGTCTTCTGCCAATTTGACAAAGGTATTTGTTACATGACTAGGAATTTCGGGTATATTCAGCTTTCCCCTTTTCAGATAATATCACAAGGGGACTTCTTCAGGATTTATTACCAAATAATGTACTAGCACCTCCTCTATAATCTTCACGTCCCACTCTACCTTACAGCTTATACATAAAACACAATCAATACCGTGAGTGCAACAACAACACTCACACCCACAATTACAAAACCAATACAATTAAAAAAATCTTTTTTTCTGTTCCTTTGCATCAAAAGGCAGCTTCCAGGGTGTCCTAAGCAGGGACTTCTTTCATCTGTAAGAGGTTCACACTCCGCAGCCGGTTGGGAAATATTAGGGATCGGAACGACTGAGAAATCAAATGGGCCCTGGTTGTCCACAAAACCATTGCTTATATCTGTAAAACACAATAATCAATAAAGCTACTACCCCAATTACTCAAAGTGCCCACACCCAATTTTCCTCCCACATGGATCCGCAATGATCTTCAATCTCTTGTCAGGATCCAAGTTCTGGACCAATTCAAGAGAGCAGGTGCTCCATCCTCTTTTTAGCTTACAGCGGGTTACATCAGCAGATATACATCAAGGTAACCTATATATAGAATACAAAAGCTTTCTTTAAGCACATTCAAATGTCAGTTTTGTTGGATGTTGTTTGTCCACGGACACTTTCCAGCCGGTGTCAGCTGCTGCCTTGACTCATGTCCGATGGATCCATGATTTTGATCCTGCAATCTTAATAGCAAGTGGAGAAGTCATAATACCAATAAAAGATCCCTTCCATCTTCCACTTGGTCCCCAGGTTCAAATGAGTGACATTAAGTTACTAATCTAGGGGGTACTTATTCCATCACATATTGTTGGAATCTCTCAATTTACTTATTAAGTTCTTGTACCATCTCCATATTCCAACCCCCCCCCCTTACGACCTAAATCAGGCTACCTAACATACATATTTACCTTATTTTACCTTTTTTTTTTACATGGTCGGGTGGAATAAACCTCCAATACCTGTAAACAATCATGCTCAGAAACAGACTCCGTAGGCAACAAAGTTGCTAGATTTAATCGGTTAGACACCACCGATGTGGATTCTCACTCCTAATTGCCTGATATTTTGTCAGCCTTTGCCCACTAATCCACAAATGTCCCTTAGTATCCAACACAGACTGCTCCTCATGAGGGGAGTGCATGAGTATAGGACAAGAAAAAGTAAGTTTATTACAATTCTGAATCAATTCTGCACTTGCAGCCAGCACCTTCAAACAGTGGGGCCAGCTTTTTGGGCCCCCCCATCCAATTACAGCAAAAGCTAGCTAGTCCTAAAAAGCTTCTCAGTTGTCTTTTTGTTCGGGGTTCTGCCAGCATTAGGACCGCCCTTTTCTGCTCTGGTCCTAAAGCTCGATGACCCTTATATTGTATCCCAAATATCTAACTTTCCTTTTCACCAATTGAGCTTTCTTTCTTGATACCCAATAACCACACTCTAGTAACAAATCTAACATCCTCGTGCATTCATCTTAGTATTCTCCCATCATAAATCCTCTATCAGTCCTGTTGATCCAAACATCATCAACATATTACAGTATTGTGTCTCCTGGTTGTTGAGGCACATAATACTGTAAGTCTCTAGCTACCGCTATTCCAAACAATGTGGGGGAGGTCTTAAATCCCCGAGACAGCCGAGTCCCAGTATATTGCATTTTCATTCCTGTATAAGGATTCTCCCACTCAAAATGCAAACAGTGGCTGGCTTACGGGGTGAATGAGAATTGTAAAGAATGCACCCCTTAAATCAATAACAGAAAACCACTCAGCCCGGGGTGGAATTAAACTTAACAGGGTATATGGATTCAACACGGCCGGGTGTAAAGTTACCATGCCCCGGGCTGTAAGACCCATCTAACTGTTTAATTGGGATAATTGGAGTATTCCAGGAGGACTAAATAGGCACCAAAACCCCCGCTTCCAAATCTCTGAATGCTTTCATAAATAGCACAAATAGCTTCCCAAGAAACGGGACGCTGCCTTATACTCACAGACTCCACTCCAGGTTTTAGTTCCACCCCCACTGGAGGGTGACGAGCTGCAAAACCCGGCAGGTTATCCTCAGCGCACATCAAACAACCTCCAAATCTCCTCCGGAGAATGCCTTATGGTCATTCTCTAACTATCTTCATCAAAAGAAATTGTTGCCCCTAATTTGCTCAGCATATCCCTGCCTAGCAATGGAATAGGGCACTCAGGAATGTACAAAAATTCATACTGGATTTCAGCTTCCTTAAAATCACACATCTCTGATTTCAAGACCTGCCGCCCCATAATCCGTCCTGATACCCCCTGAACCTGGATTTTATGGGATCCGGGGGGCTGCAATCTGCTTATTTACAACTGATCTTCCTGCTCCCATATTTACCAAAAACGTTCTGTACTGACCCCCTATTTTCATTGTAACTAATGGCTCAGGCGGGGGTTCTTCCAAGCCTGGTCCCCCTCAATCTGACCAAGTCATGTCTGCCAATCCAATACTTTCCGCTTTCTGCTGCCCTGCGCCCTCTCCAAATCCTCTACCGAAACCCCAACCTGAACTTATACTCAAACCTCTCCTCTGTCCTCGTTCTCCCCTTCTCCCTGCAAACTGCCCACGCATCCCTGACCCAAAATCCGCTCTTCTCATCCCTCTACTTCTCACCATCTGTCTTGGGCATTCCTTTTCCCAAGTAATTCCTTTTCCCAAATAATTTTATTTCTATACCACCCTTCTCCCGAAGGACTCAGGGTGGTGTACAGCCTATTTTGTTTAAAAAAAAACCAGACAACCACCAGAAAGGAGAAAAAAAGTTTTAAAAGCATCTCTTTTCCTCTTTCTCCCCTCCAAAGGAAGGGGGGGGGAGAAAAACCCCCTTGCATCCCACTTCGCAGTGCTCCTGCCAACAAATCAGCCTATTTATTCATCCGTGCCTCCTGCTCTTTATTCTCCACCTACAGCCCCCACAGCCTCCAAATCCTCCTCCTCCTCATCATCATCATCCTCCTCTCCCTCACTCTGACTGCTACCTCTAGGCGAATGACTCCCCTTGACTTTTGACTTCATGCCAGGATCACTCATACGCCTCTGATTTCCTCCTCCGCTCCCTCCAGCAGCCCCCTTACTTTTCCTGCCTGCTCAGATACACATAACCTGACTGTTTCAGCCCTACATTGCAATAAATCCTCAGCTTTTTTCAACAGGGCTCTCACCCATTGATCAATATATTGAAATTGATCAGGATATTTATCCTGATTCACTGCAATCACTCCCCACAACTTATCCACTGTTTCTTCCCTTAACCATCCCTGAGGGGGAGGGGGTCAGCCCATCTCCCTTTGTGGCCACACATGTTTACATAAGAATTTTAATTGATCCTTTGATCCTTTCGGATAGGAAGGGTTGCTAAAATACTTGTCAAAACCTTTTAACATGCATGCCAACGGAGTATTTGGCACGCTCTGAACCCCATCCCTTCTACCACACTGCCGTCGACTCATAGCCCCGGAAACTCACAGCCACTAATGAGAAATGCGACGGCTTAACCACCCACACAACCTGACATGGACTTCATTAGGGTAGCCTACCCCGAGTCTGAGGGAGTGATCAATTCCCTCCTTCTGCTTTCAAATGAAGCAGGTACAATTCTTTTACAATATACTTACTTAAAACGCTCCCACTCCGTAGATTCCTGGCCAGGAATTTGTTCAGACCACCTTTCCTGCACCGCAGGGTTCTTGGACTCGATCAGAGCACCGTCGGGCCCACAGGGTTATCGCGGCTGTCTCCCGGAGATGTATCTCCGTGGCGCCTGGAGAATGTTCAGGAGCGACCTCCCGATGGTCCCGAGGGGTCGAAACGGTCCTCAGCGAAATATCGCCTTGCACCTAGTCCCGGCGGAGTCGCCAGCTGTTGTAGACAAAATAACGGACTGGGCAAGCTCTTCAATGCAGGAAAGAGTTTATTTGCGCAAGGTTCAAACAGTCCAAAGACAGCTAAGGGTCTGAACGCCGATGGCTTCTTCTGGCCATGTATTTATACAGTTTAAAGGCAAAAGTATTACAGAGAGTGATGCATTTCACACGTAGAAGCTACCCTTTAATCTATCTCTAGGAAAGACATAACAGCCCTGTTCCCACAGGCTCAGGTTTTCAGCTCCGGAGCTCAAGACATAACAAAAGGAGATAAGAGGCTAGAAGATGCCTCACAAGCAGTAAAGAGGACAGTAAGGGAAACAGTATTTTCTCTCTGAAATCTACATGACATTTGGGGTACAATAAACATTAAACAACAGAATGTATCTGGTTAGGGTCAGTTTGCCCTTTTACAATTCTGTACCTACGTCAAATACCGTTTGTCATCTCAGCACCTTGGCACGGGAGAGGCACTTCTGTCTTGACCAAAGATTTGGATTTCTAATATTTGAGTTTTATCCCAATATCGAATCTTAGCCTGGCTCAGTACTGTAAAGTATTCAGTTGATGATATGCTACCATAGTGTGTGGATTTGCTATCATTGTGCTATCATCGCTGGATGGATCTGCTATCATCGTGGTTTGTGAACCAGAGTGAACTTGTTATTCTAACCAACTACTGTTTATGTGGTAAGAAGATTTCTTCGTCTTCTCCAGCACCATAGTTCAAAGGCCTCAATTCGTTGGCACTCAGCCTTTCTTATGGTCCAACTTTCACAGCCATACATTGCAACTGGGAAAACCATAGCCTTGACTATAGGCACTTTTGTTGTCAGGGTGATGTATCTGCTTTTTAGTATGCTGTCTAGATTTGCCATAGCTTTCCTCTCCAGGAGCTAGCATCTTTTAATTCCTTGGCTGCAATCCCCATCTGTGGTGATCTTGGAGCCTCCTCCTCTAGTGAGAATAAAAAACAGAAAACTGCATGTGATTTAGAATTGATTTATAGTCTCCCAGTTTCTAACCTGGTGAAATATATCTATCTATCTATCTATCTTCTTAAGTTTTCACGGGGGTGTGTATGTAAAAAGTTAAAATCTCGGGTGTTTTCCCGCATCATTATAAGGTTGTTAGTTAAAATTTTTAAAATCCTGGCTAAGATCACAGCATATATATATATATATATATATATATATATATATATATATATATATATATATATATATATATATAATAAATATATAATATTTGTGTGAGTTAATACTCCCATGTGTCAACCCTGAAGCTGTCCTGAGTGAGGCCGTTTTCTAGGCTTGAGTGTTGCTACACTTCAACTGAGGGTTAAGGGAGGGGGGGAATAGAGATAGAGTGTGGTTGTAGCCAAAACAAAATACTTTCTCCTGGGAACCAAGGACATTCCCACAGGTGGTCGAAGAGAGGTGGAGTGACATTACCAGGCAACCAGACAGCACAATGATTGGACCATGTGACTGACTGTTTGGGGAAGGGGAAAAACTTTTACTTTTAACTTGATGAAAACTGTGGGAGTCAGTTTTCACCAGCCTGTGCCAATATGATATTTCCACTAAATCAATTCTTTGAAGAACCTGCTTGCCTCTGAGTCCTATTTATCATGGGAGTATTACTTGGAACCCTGATACCATGATTTAACAGCTTTTGAAGCAACAGTAAAGTATTATTATTATTATTATTATTATTATTATTATTATTATTATTATTATTATTATTATTATTATTATTATTATTATTATTATTATTGGAACTTGTATGCCACCCTATCTCCAATGGACTCAGGGTGGCTCACAACAATTAAAACAAAGCAACAAACCATTAAAAATCCAAGTTAAAATTAACAAAAATTCAATAAAACCCAGTTAAAATTCTATTGAAACCCCCATCAGTCCAGGGCGGCCAGATGAAATAGCCACGTTTTCAGGCCACGGCGGAAAGAGTGAAGGTCGGGGGCCACCCAGAGCTCCAGAGGGAGTTGATTCCAAAGGGTGGGTGCGCCCACAGAGAAAGCTGGGGGTAGACAGCCGACACTGTCTGGCTGACAGCACCCTGAATAGGCCCTCCCTGTGGGAACGCACAGGGCGATGGGAAGCTGTTGTTGGCTGCAGATGGTCCCCCAAATATCCCGGGCCTAAGCCATGAAGGGCTTTATAGGTAATCACCAGTATATTTGAATGTACAGAGCAATACAAGAATAAACCTGATGTTCAGCAATGCATTGACAATAACAGCAAAAGAGTTCTCCCATCCTACAAGAAGTAGGATGAGGTCACCAAGTTTTTCATGGAATGGGACTTTTTGGCTTGAACCCTTGGCGCTGCCTGTTTCTCCACCAGGGTTTCGCCTCTGTGTTATTACCCCCGCCCCCCGCACTTTGGGCCACGGCCCCTCCGTCCCAGTCCCTTCGCCATGGCCCATTCATTGAAGTACAGTTCGCGTCAGGCTTTTGGGCACCCAGGACAGTTCACAGCCAGTCAATCGGTGCAGGGGCTCGGGGGCTTTGGGAGTAGAGCAGGGGCTGCAGTTCAGAGGGAGGCTCTGTCAGTTCGGAGCCTCCTGAGGCAGCCAAGAGCAGCATGGGGGAGGGATCCAGCCACAAAAGATGGGAGGAGGGGGGCTGTAGAGGTTCCCAGGGCCTCTCCCTGTGGAAGAGGGAGCTGGGAGGTGGCAAAGTTATTTCTACCCTGACCGGGGCTGCCCTAGTTAGTAGCACTTGGGGCTCTGAACTCCCCACCACCACCACCACCATGAGCCCCTCGCCTGTCAGTTCAGAGCCCAGCTTGTGGGAATGGCTGGCCTGATCTTTTGCTTTTCATTCTGGTTTCTGAAGATCTTTTGCTTTTCCTTCTCCTGGTTTTTGAAGACCCACCTGTCCCAAGAGCCCTGCTCTCTTCTAACCCCCATCCCCACCTCTTTGTTCCCTCTCTGCTTCTCCCAGGTTTCTGGGAATGAAGTACCTGGCATTTGTCAAAATGTACGTCTCACCTTTGATCAAAGTCTCCCCCTTCTGCCTAAGAATGTATCTCACCTTTGATCTGTTCCCATCACACCAGGGGCCAAATGGCCAAAGGAAAGAGATTAGACGGATAAGGCTAATGAGGAGTATTCTATCCTTTTTGCAGGAATACACAAATGTAATTAGGAAGCCAGGATGTTATTGTCAGCTTTGGAAACCATATTAGGCCGGAAGCTCCAATGCTGCCACTTTCTCATGTGTGAGAAAGTAGGAGAGGGGGTTAGTAGACATAATAGCATTGTTCCTGTCGGTCAAGGTCAGGGAAAAGGAGTGGTCAGGGGGCTGGATCAGGATGAAACGGACATTGATTGGAGCATATGACCAACTGGGTGGAAAAGGGGATGGTTTGGGAAGCTTTGACTTATTGAAGGAAAACCTGGGCTTTTCAGATTCGGGTTTCCCCAGATGTGCCAGGTTGCCTATACTTTGGAAAATGCTTGCTTCCGCGTCTTTACTTGGAGTGGGGGTTTTTCTGGAATGCTGACAGTTATTTTATGACATTTCTGACTGTATAAAAAGGAGTTACACCTTCTCTGAACTGTAGCCTCCGTTTAAGTTTCTTGTTTGGCATTTATGAGCTTAAACATATTATCATTGGACCTTACAGATGGAAATGAAGAGGAGTGAGGAGCAACATTAATTCAAATCACTTATCCTTTTCTCTTTCTCTGCTCACATTTCCCCAAATATCCCTGGGAGGGCTAGGCTGGTGAATTCTGGGAGTTGAAGTCTACAGGCTTTAAAGTTGCCAAGGTTGAACACCCCTGGGTTAGATTGTTATCCTGCCTTTTCCCAGAAGCTTCCACGGAGATCTACATTTTATTCTGACAATAGCCATTTTGTGAGGTTGAAGGCTAGACTAAGAAATAGTAATTGGCCCAAACCAGATAGGATGGAGGATGCAGTCCTGTTATCAGTATTGAAATAAAAATCAATTCTCAATCTAGTTAAACTGTATATACAGAAAGGAGGGAGGCACCATTGTGTTCTTTCCCTCAGACTCCAAAAGATATCAGAATAATAATTTTTAAAAAATAATTCATTCTCTAGCTAGCTCCTTTTCCTTTTCTTTTCCATCTTAGAAGACTTTCCTTAAGATAATTTGGGCCAAAGAATGAGTCAATAATACTTTCTTTCCTTACTTAGTTTGCTATAATGACTTCAAGATGTTACACTGTGATTTGAAAATGTTACTGTTGTTATCTCATAATAATGGCACCTTTCATCTTCAAAGATGGCTGACAAATAGCTAATTAATTTCAGTTCCTTCTTACAGGCACCAAGCTGCAAACTGTGATCCAGCAGTCCACTTCAGTCATGATAATTTGCTTTACAAGTAAGATTATTTGCAAGAAGATGGTTTTACCATCTTAGATAGAGTGTCACAAAATGTTAATTTGATCAGATAAGAATCAACATGCGAGAGATTGCAATCAGTTCAGTAGCAAACTTTCTCTTTTCTCAACCTCATGTTAGATAATCTGATAGATTTCATAGAATAGAATGTTCTTTCACCCAAATCCTATCTACGAGATCTGAACATCACCAAAGTGATATAGTTAATATTTGTTCACCATAGAAAAGGAAATTTAAAGCTGTATTTAATGCTAGGAAATGTGAGATTGGACTCCATTTCACTCTTGCAATAAGGATATGGAGAACATTGTAGTAGAGTGATTAAAGTTTTAAACTAGGAGTAGAGAGATCCAAGCCCAAGGCTACCTCATCCATAAGAGCTAAGTGACTTTTTTAAAAGTCGTCAGTTATTTCCCTTCAGCCCAATACAACTCAGGACTGTGGTAGGAAACAATAGGAGGAAAGGTAAAAGTAAAGGTTCCCCTTGCACATATGTGCTAGTTGTTCCTGACTCTAAGAGGCGGTGCTCATCTCCATTTCAAAGCCAAAGAGCCAGCGCTGTCCAAAGATGTCTCCGTGGTCAGGTGGTCCCTATTTTTCTACTTGCATTTTTTACCTGCTTTCGAACTGCTAGGTTGGCAGAAGCTGGGACAAATAACGGGAGCTCACCCTGCTATGCGGCACTAGGGATTTGAACTGCTAAACTGCCGACCTTTTGATTGACAAGTTCAGCATCTTAGCCACTGAGCCACCGCGTCGCTTAATAGGAGGAAAAGAGCACTATAAAACATCAACTTGAGCTGATGATCAAGAGGGATCAGCCTAGAATCATTAAGTAGTCACAAAGAAACTAACTCTCCTTGAGTGCCTGTTGACTCTTATCTAACAATCCAGGAGCTGATTATTACTTGTAAAGATTCCTGTGCATAGGCTTTTAGCAATAAATCAGCTTAATTGAACCTTCACATGTGGTCTTTTGCACCTGACACCTTCTCCTCTTCATCTCCTTCTTGACATATAGCTGAATGAAAAGTGATAAATAAACAAACATGAGGAGAAAATTGGAGGTGGGGTGGCAACAGCTTTTGAGGACATTTCCTGGAGCATAAAGACAACAACTGTTGATGTCTGAGGTAAAAAGATAAACCTGTGTTTTTTAGTAGCAACATAAATATGGAGATAACAATCTCAGCACCATGAAAGTCCTAATTCCTGAATGGTTACTACATTCCCATGGTGTGCTATTGACCTGCATTATTCAGCCCTGCTTTCTCCCATCAGCCATGTCTTAGGTTTGCACCCCCCTCTCAGCATCCTATGGAGAAGGAGCAGGATAACTGTATCCCCAGTGTCACATCCAGCCTCTAAGCACCCTTTTGTGGCCCTTAGAGCAGGGTTGAAATCCAGCAGGTTCTAACAGGTTCTGGAGAACCGGTAGCAGAAGTTTGGAGTAGTTTGGAGAACTGCAAATATCACCTCTGGCTGGCCCAGAGTGGGGAGGGAATGGGGATTTTGCAATAGCCTACCCTGCCACGCCCACCAAGCCACGCCCACAGAGCCGGTAGTAAAAAAATTTGGATTTCACCACTGCCTTGGAGCCCCTCCAGATGAGGATTGTTGAGTACTGACAGCACAGATTCTTGCCATTCTCAATCTGTAGCTCTATTTTGTAAGCCCCAAAATACACATCGTCACAATTAACCGGTAATCTACCTCATTATGTCCCCAACTCTGCTTCATTCATATGTACTGTGAGAGTCATCCATTATGTATTCTCCATTTTTTTTTAAAAAAAAAGTGCCCTCAACTACTAAAAAAAAATTATGTCTATGGAAAAATAAATTAGGAACAATAATTTTTTCATGATGTTATAGAAAAAGAATCAGAAGTCTGCCTTCACAGACCACCTTTGCCAAATTCTAGGACTGTATCCACTGGTGGAATTCACCCGGTTCAAGCTGGTTTGGGTGAACTGGTAGTTAAATTGCTGGCGGGCCCCGCCCCTTCCTGCCCCTTCCAGGAGTTCCCTTGCATCCCATTTTGGCTCCCAGGTAAGTGCAGGGAGGCCTCCTAGGCCCAAAATGGGGCATGGGGAGGCAGTGCATCACCCCACGGCCTGTTTTTGCTCCCAGGGGGGTGCAGGAGGCCGAGTGCTGCCTGTCACACCGCTTGGCCACTCCCACCATGGTCATGCCCAGCCAGGCGGTCATTAGGGCAGAGAACCAGTTGTTAATTTATTTGAATCCCACCACTGACTGTATCCTACTGATTATTATATAAAAGCTGTTTATTATACAACATTCAGAAATGATCCCTGAGTTTGCTTATCTCTTTATTTATTTATTTATTTATTTATTTATTTATTTATCTATCTATCTATCTATCTATCTATCTATCTATCTATCTATCTATCTATTTATTAGTTTGATTTATATGCTGCCCTTCTCTGGAGATTCAGGGCGGCTTACAATGCTTTTAAGCAATAGCCTTCATACTTTTGTATATACCTGCTTAGTAGGGCTTTTGGCCCCCTCTAAGTGGTGTTCTATTTTATACAAAGTCAGCTTATTGCCCCCACAAACCGGGTCCTCATTTTACCTACCTTGGAAGGATGGAAGGCTGAGTCAACCTTGAGCCTGGTGAGAATTGAACTCGCAGTAATTGCAGGCAGCTGGCAGCTAAATACTACTTTAACAGTAGTTTAGTCCACTGCACCACCAGGCTCGTTTATCTTTCTCTCTTTTCCCCATTTTTCATAGAGAGGGTGCAAATCTCTCTAGGAGTTCTTAATTGAAAGGTGAGATTAAAATGCTCCGACCAAAAACAATCACCCCGGATAGAGAAATTAAAAGAATCCCAGGAACAACATGCCTTCTCTGTAATATTATTAATTGGTTAAATCATTGGTTTGGCAATGTCAACATGCTTTTCCTCCACATTTTATAATTATTACAATTCCTTTCCAAATATATACTGTTATGTTTTTGAGAGATGTTACCATACTTTTGTTACATGGATTTTTAGGCTTCATTATTAGCATTTTAAAAGGTGATATTAGCATTTTAGCACAGCAGTCTAGGCCTCTTTTTTAATTTCAGGAAAACATGTTTGTTTTTTTTTCTTCTTAGCCAAGGTCATTTTTTTGATATGCAAGAACTTCTTTTTTTTCAGCACTAAACAACAGAGTGCATTCTGAAAGTCCTTGAATACACTTGCAAGTTTTAAGAGAGATACAAACCCAGCTGGAAAATGGAGTAATGTAATCCATAAATTTTCCACTTGTGGAATATTATCTAGAATCAATGTTTTCTATTAGTTCAAGTCTCACATGTAATCGGTGTGTTTTATTATTTGATCACTAATTTTCTGTCACATACACCAGACATGTTTTAACAGAATAACAAAGTTGGAGGGAATCTTGGAGGTTTTACAGTCCAACTACCTGCTCAAGCAGGAGATCCTATACCATTTCAAATAAGTGATTGTCCAATGTCTTCAAAACCTCCCATGATGGAGCACCCACAACTTCTGAAGGCAGACCGTTCCACTGATTAATTGTTCTGTCAGGAAATTTCTCCTTAATTCTAGATTGATTCCCTCCTTGATTAGTTTTCATCAATTACTTCTTGTTCTGCGTTCAATTTGACCTCTCTTCTTTGTGGCAATCCCTTAGATATTGAAACACTGCTATCATGGCCACCCTAGATCTTCTGTCCATTATGCTGGACATATCCAATTCCTACAACCATTCTTCATATGTTTTAGCCTTCAATCCCTTAATCATCTTTGCTTGCTTGCTTTCTAGAGTCTCAGCATCTTTTTAATATTGTGGTGACCAAAACTGGATGCAGTATTCCATGTGTGGAATTACCAAGGCATTATAAAATGGTACTAACACTCCACATTATCTATCTCTGTTAATGCAGCCTAGGGTATGTATCAGTGGTGGGTTGCCCCCGGTTCGGACCGGTTAGCAAGAACCGTTATTATTAAATCCGTGGGAGACGCCGCCCATCGCCCCGGATGTAGTCATTGGCAATTTGTGCATGCGCAGAAGCAAGGCGCATGTGTGAGTGAAGTGAATGCGCGAGTGTGATCCCGTTATGAACCAGTAGTAAAGGTAAGTAGAACCAGTGGTGAAATGTAAAATTTGTTACTACCGGTTCTATGGGCATGGCTTGGGGGGTGGGTGGGTAATGTGACTGGGTGGGCATGGCCAACTTTTTTTTTTCTTTTTTTACTTTTAAAAGCATTTTTTCTACAACCTCTTTGGCCGAAGAGGTTGGGAAAAAAAATGCTTTTAAAAGTCTCTGACGATCAGGCAACTCAGCTGGGATCGTCAGAGGCTTTTAAAAGCATTTTTTCTACAACCTCTTCAGCTGAAGAGGTTGTAGAAAAAATGCTTTTAAAAGCCTCTGACGATCCCAGCTAAGCCGCACGATCATCAGAGACTTTTTTTTTTTTTTTACTTTTAAAAGCATTTTTTCGGCCAAAGAGGTTGTAGAAAAAATGCTTTTAAAATAAAATAAAAAGCCTCTGATGATCGTGCGGCTCAGCTGGGCATGGGGGGGGGACAGGGATTTTTGCTACCAGTTCTCTGAACCACCCGTTGCCATCGCTACCGGATTGGGTGATCCAGTCTGAACCAGGAGCATTTCACCCCTGAGTAGAACCCACCCTGGTATGTATCATTTATTTTTGTACCCCATAAAAATACTTGATCCTCCTTAATAAATGCTTTTTTTTTTTTGCCAGAATTAGTTGCTGATTCATAATTTCTGGTGAGCTAAGAAGCTGCTTTGCAAATATAAGATTCTCTCTCTCAAATTCATGAATGAAATTCTTATCTGCTCCATGTCACACCTGGAATGCCTGAGTTTTGAGGCAACAATTTGATTTTATTTATTCTAAAAACAGCCATATTGAACTATTAGTATCACACAAGCATATAAAAGAGAGGTATGTAAAGCAGTGATGAGCTTTCAGGCCAAAAAGCCACTATCTAGTTTCCTCATGTTCTGATGTTTCACCAGTAGCTGTGGATAGCATCTCCAGAGATACAATGAACTATTTTGAAGTCTGATTCTCAACAACACACAAGCAACTCAACAGAGACTGACTTGGCTGTTGGATTTAAACCTGGCAAGCTGATTTCTAATTGATCCATGTCATTGGAGTCCAAGAAAACTGATTTTTGATTGGTTCCACATCTAGGTAGAATTCTGATGGATCTATTTTTTAAATAATCCCAAGAGAACTGGTTTCTGATTGGCCTGTACCTGACCCATGCTGTTAATTGTGTAGGTAGACTTGAAATTGGCCTATTTTGGAGACATCTCAAAGAACACGTGCCTTATTGGTCTGTCTTTCAGCCAGGCTATTGCTAGTTGTTCTTTCAGAATAAGAGCCAGAAGTTGCTTGATTGATACTAGCTGTAAAAGTCTACATCAGCTATTTATTTATCTGCTTATCTGAAAGAAAAGTCCTATGTGGAAATTTTATTTTTTATTTTATTTATTTCATCAAGCATGTATTGGATAACAGATACAAGTATAAACATGATTATGAATACATGAAATGGATACAAATAAATGGGGACAGTAGGACAGGGACAGTAGGCATGTTGGTGCGCTTATGGATGCCCCTTACAGACCTCTTAGGAATGGGGTGAGGTCAACAGTAGACAGTCTAAGGTTAAAGTTTTGGGAGTTTGGGGAAGAAACCACAGAGTCAGGTAGTGCATTTCAGGCATTGGCCATTCTGTTACTGAAGTTGTATTTTCTGCAATCGAGTTTGAAGCAGTTTACCTTGAGTTTGTATCTATTATTTGCTCATGTATTGTTGTAGTTGAAGCTGAAGTAGTCATTGACAGGTAGGACATTGTAGCAGATGATTTTATGTACTACGCTTAGGTCTGACCGAAGACGATGAAGTTCTAAGTTATCTAAGCCTGAAATTTCAAGTCTGGTGGCATAAGGTATTTTGTTGCAAGCAGAGGAGTGGAGAACTCTTCTTGTGAAATATCTCTGGGCTCATTCGATTGTATTAATGTCCGATATGCAGTGCAGGTTCCAGACAGATGAGCTGTATTCAAGAATTGGTCTAGCAAAAGTTTTATATGCCTTAGTTAGCAGTTCAATATTACCGGAGAAGAAGCTATGCAAGATTAGGTTAACAACTCTTAATGCTTTTTTAGCAATGCTGTTACAATGAGGTCTGGCACTTAGATCATTTGAGGTGAGTACTCCAAGGTCTTTGACAGAGTGAGGGTCGTCTACTAGGTCGTGTCCGTGTGGATACTTGTATTTTGTGTTCTGATTCTGCAAGTCTGAACACATGACCC
Organism: Pituophis catenifer annectens; assembly: GCF_029215685.1. Lineage (NCBI taxonomy): Eukaryota > Metazoa > Chordata > Lepidosauria > Squamata > Colubridae > Pituophis > Pituophis catenifer. The sequence goes on along the minus strand of NW_027256887.1, from coordinate 17,838,728 downwards.
TAAAAGAAGACAAAGATTACCAAGTCTTTGTAACAGGCAGACCTACAAACACCACAATGGGCACTATATAACAAGAAAGAGATAAGAAAATAGTCATTAAGATTTTTGCAGTTCAGAGTTGGTGGCCCAAGGAGGAGTGGAAAGAGGGAAAAGAAGTGGAGTAGCTTGCAAAGCAATATGGAACCCTGGATCATGTGGCTATAGGAGGAATTTATTATAAGAGACAACAAGTCCTTAAATTTAATTCCAAAGCAATACATATAAAGCACAGTAATTCTATCAGAATATTTAATACATGTGCTCTAACTTCCCAGTTAGAATCTATTTTTTTTTCTTATTTAAATGATTTCAAATTAGTAAAATGAACAGGTAGCGCTTTAAACAGATTAACTCAAAGTGAAGAAGGCTATAGTAAGCACCTTCATTCCAAGGCAGCCATGCGAGTTCTATCTTTTTCTTTAAAAGAGAATGTTCTACTTTCTCTCTAGAGAAAAATAGAATGAGGTGAACCTCATCATTATTCATTTTTTCAAGGGCAAAGCCTTGATAGACAAGGCTTAATATATATATCTTGGTAGAATTGGATTTGATCCTTAGGGCCGGGCCAGAGGGCTATTTTGTTAGATTCATTCTCTCTTTTTCTCTGCTCGCTCTCCTCACAATCAAAATTACCTCTTGGAGACCTGTATCCCGTCCCCCATTTCTGCATCCTGAGACAATCTCTTCTTCTTGATTTCAGTCACATCTAAATCTGTTTAAATTGATGACATGATGATTTGTGCAGAGACGGGGATTAAGCTGAAGAGAGATTAGCACAGTTGTCTGCCTTCTTTGAAATAATATACCTGCTGACAATAAGGGCATTCTTCAATTTACATAACTTAGTTCACAAGCCAGGCACTGCAGTTGTTATTTTGAGGTGCTTTTACCCATCAGCGATGCAATTCTTTCAGCATTTAAAACATTGGCACTCTATCTCTCATCCAATCCTGCTAGTTTCAAATGATATTGCCACCTGTCTCTTCCACTAGTCTTTCCCAGATGGAAAGGGTTTTTTTTTTTTCTATCTCCCTTGTGTGTTTTGGTACTTTATGATTACTCCTTTTGTAATCAATAATTTGAAAATTGAGGTATGCTCATTGCACATGGAACACTTGTAGCTGCTGATAGAAAAATGTAGAGGAGACTCAAAGAAGAAATAGATTATCCTGGGATAATTTGGAGTACTTCTGGATAACTTTATATCTACTTATCAATTCATCTGAATCAGTGGTGAAATCCAAGTTTTTTTATTACCGGTTCTGTGGGCGTGGCTTGATGGGCATGGTGTGGCTTGGTGGGTGTGGCAGGAGAAGGATACTGCAAAATCTCCATTCCCACCCCACTCCAGGGGAAGATATTGCAAAATCCCCATTCCCTCCCCACTCCTGAGGGATGGATATTGCAAAATCTCCATTCCCACCCCACTCTGGAGCCAGCCAGAGGTGGTATTTGCCTGTTCTCTGAAATACTCAAAATTTCCGCTACCAGTTCTCCGAACTGCTCAAAATTTCCACTACTGGTTCTCCAGAACCTGTCAGAACCTGCTGGATTTCACCCCTGATCTGAATCCAATTTGAACATATCAAGAATTGACCTGGGCTTTGACTATTTGCAGATATATTCAGACATCAGGATACCACAGATGTGGACATGTTGATGAGATTATGGTGGTTACAAGGGTCTGTCAATTAACCAGTACTTGCCTTTTCTGGCTAACATGTGGCTATAGAGAACTATCAATCAGTGATATCCTTTGCCCAGTAATTGGGTACCTGGTCTGAACCCTTGGGCACTGAATTTAAGCACCCAACCCTTCTCCCTCCACACAATGATTAAAAGAAAATAGATTGCTAGTGTGACTCTGTTTTAGTATGATGATAAACCTGCATAACCTTCAAAACACCGTCTGCTGACTTACCAACAGTTCTGCCTTTGGATTCCTTTTCTCGATCATGCCAGCTATCACAATGGAATTCCACAAGACGGGAGGCAAGACAAATGGAGAATATTGTTCAGCGAGCACAACAATTGCTCTTTGAAGCACAAGGTAGAGATTTCTGAAGTGGTATTTATTGCCTCTAAAATGGTATTCCCCTATTTGCAGACACAATGCCCTACCATAGTCACAAAGGTAGATAAAATGTGCACAATGGAAAAAAAAATAATTCTTGAAACATCAAATGAACAATATGAACTGATTTCTAATGAATACCCAGAATGGTACCTTCTTTTAGAAGATCTTTTGAATAGGAGCACTCCACTCTGCTGGTACATTGGCAGAGAATTCTCACGCTTATCAACACATATGGAATCAGCCAGGTAGGAAAGATCTCTTTAGAATTACTATCTTCACTGAATTTATATTTTGGAGGGATGCTTTGTTAATGAGCCATTTTAAAAATGATTGGTTTTTTTAATATAAAAATGAATGTTTCAGTGTGACCTTTAGCACTAAATTAATAGCTAAGCTTAAATAAAGATACTTCTACAGACAAGAGTTTGCGTTGATTCATAGAGAAGAGAGAGTGATAAGAGAAAAGAAGCTATGAAAAAAGCTTTCATAGAAGCTATACAAAAAGCAAGATATTCATCTAGGTAGATTATACAATTGTATACTTTTGCAGACATTAAATAGAAATGCAAAGATGGGCTGCAGCTAGAAAATGTCAGCTATGCTGTTCTTCCTCTTTCCATTTTGTTTCAGGAGCTGCCCAAATTACTGTTCTCCAAGTGATGAGTTGCAAAAGACAGAATGTTGATTTTATTTCTACAATAACATGATACATGATAGGTTAAGCTTAGGGTTGGGGAATTCTGGGAGTTGAAGTCCACACATTTTAAAGTTGTTTAGGTTGAGAAACACGGAATGAAAAGATTTTGATTGATCCAAAATCACCTAGTGAGCTTTGTGGGCAAGTGAGGATCAAAAGCAACTTTTTTCATTATTCCTAGACTTGCTAATATTTCCTCTTCCCTAGTAAAACTGGAGAAGCCTATCTGTTGTTTAGGCATATCATTAAATTATGTCATTTCGTAGCAGCATGAATAAGGAAAATTAAGCCGTATTTTCTTTCTATCTATAATGGATATTTCCATGTACTTGTACGAAAGAATGTAGATTGATGCTTTACATCAAAATCTAACCTAGCCATTTAGCAAACGTTGCTAAACGTGGTAACTTGTCTTATCTGGCTTTTTATGCATTTGTATCATTTTATCTGCTGAGCATTGGGTGAATACACGTGATGTTAGTGGAAATTTCACCGGTAATAAACAAATCAGATAATATAATGAGAGTTATATTGCTCCAGTAGACTATTCAAAACTTGGCAAGTGGATTTGTGTGTGTTTGTGTCTGTTGTGTTTGGTTGACTGGCTTAGAAAGGGTCATGACAAGGAACAGTATTTTGAGATATATCCACCAGAAAATGATCATTCTGAAATGTCTGGAGTCTGGGCAGTGGTGGTACTGGCACTGGACATACCGGGCATTTCCCCCCTTTTCCTATATTACGAATTCTTTAATGAGTTTTTCAGATAAGTGCTTGGAAATGGCTTTCTTTTATTAACCAGAGAAAGGTCATTTCAGGACTATGGAGTCTGGCACTAATAAGGTTAATGAATTGTTGGCCTCAGATGCAACAGATGGGCCTAGCAGAGCAAGCCTCTTAATGGCATTGATAATGTCTAAGGTCAATTGCATTTTGAGCTTCATTTTTGCTTGCTTTAAATTTTTCCAAGGAATAATAAGGGAAGCTTAAATTCTCCCCACAGGGAAATGAAATTTTATACAGTGCTGCTTATCGAATGTCAATATGCTTGGTTATAAACAAGGGACGGCCACATGACAATGTTGCTTTGGATACTGCATATTTGGGGTTGCTTGTAATGTGCTGAGGCAACAGTCTGTCTTTTTCACTCTCTCATTTTATTCTTTCTTTGAAATAATTGCTGCTGCAGGAGAATCTTTCCTTTGGATGGATGTAAGGAAAGTGATTCAGTTCACTAAAGAACAACTTCAGGTTTTTGTAAGAAAATGGGGTTGCTTTAATACATCACCAAAAGGAGCTTTGTGAATAATCTATTTAGAATATTTGAATAGCCCTACTGGCCACCTTACTGGTCACCAAAATAGGAATGATGTCGCATCTTTTGTAAGTGCTACTGGTGGCGGAAGGAACTTAACTGGGAGACGTGTCTTTGGTATCAGCCTCATGACCTTCCTGGTGGTGTTTGGTCTGGTTCTGAGATTCTATGAAGCCTTCTCCTTGTGTAAGAATTAGGAGAGTCTACACTCCAGAATTATTTCTCCTAGGGATAGTTAAAAGGAAATATGAAAAAAGAATAATATACATCATTTTACATATAATAACTGCAGCAAGGATAGCTTTCACACAATGCTGGAGAAATACAAACATACCTCCTGAAGGCTTAGTAATTAAAAAAATATTTGATTGTGCAGAAATGGACAAGTTTTTTTTTTTTTTTAATTTGATTTATATGCCGCCCTTCTCCGAAGACTCAGGGCGGCTTACAATGTGCTCAGCAATAGCCTTCATCCTTTTTGTATATTTATACAAAGTCAGCTTATTGCCCCCACAAACTGGGTCCTCATTTCACCTACCTTAGAAAGGATGGAAGGCTGAGTCAACCTTGAGCCTTGGCGAGATTCGAACCCTGCAATAATTGCAGGCAGCTGGTCTTAATAAGCTTAATAACAGGGTGCCTTAAACCCCTGTACTACCAAGGCTCTTCAAGTTGACAATTCAACTGAAAGGACAAATAGATTAGGAAAACTACGCACTATGGGAGAAGTGGTATGACTGGATTGAGAACAGATAAATGGAAAAGAAATAGACAAAATAGAAGTAGAATTAAATGTATAGTAATAATGTATAGAATGTATTTGAACTGGAATGTTACTGTATGTAAATGGTCGCAGTTATGCATAAGATGTGAGTAAGATTTGTTTAATGGTAAAAATGCAATAAAAATAAAATAAAATAAAAATTGTAGAGTACAGAGTTTCTATTGGATTTTCTCTTTACAACTCAAAATCTAAACTGCTGCAAAATGTCTGGTGAGCCAGCACTAATATTTTTTAACTTGTGTCTTGAAATATGTTTCCTATATACAGAAATGGGAAGACTTCATTTTCCAAAAAGTGAAGCAAAAATGGTTTCTCCAATATTTTGTAGGTAGAGATTATTGATCCATTTCAATGTTCAAGACTATAACTTGTTGTAGAACATGTACTTTGCTATAAACCCAACATCTCTAATTAAGCCTGCCAGCAATTCTAGACATACAATGCTGACTGATCAATGGTCCGATTTGTTGCTGTAGTTCATGCATTGTACTATGCCGGAAAGTGGTTTATACGGTCTTGATTTAGCATGCTAGATGGATATTGCTGTTATGGTTTGTTTAATGAATGACAAGTAAATACACTATGGCTTAATATAATGCATCTAAGATGGTTTTAGGTCACAGTTGTTTCATGAACTAACTTTTCCATTTCAGTAACTGAAAGCATTCATCAATTTGCAAATCATTTCCTTAGTGATAATACAAAAGAACAATTTATTTAATGAAAGCAACGCAAATTTATTCAAACAAATTGGTCTGTGTAATTAGTATACTCAATAGTAGCTATTACTTTTCACTTGAGAAATGTGGTTTTTAGTTACAAGAGATTATCTTATGCTTAGCATACTAAGTGGTCAGAAGGTACATACAAACATTCTTTTAATGCCAGCTTCTAACAGAAATTCCTCTAAAAACAATAATTTTGCAGGTATCGTTATATTTTAGTATATGATAAAGAAACTTTGATACTCTTGTTTCAATGTGCTGTTATACTGATGAAACTATTTTCACCAGTTTCATTTCCATGTGGGGGACTTTCAAAATCTTACAGATGATAAACTTTACATTTAAGAGATGGTCTTTCCTAGCAGTTGCTAATGAATTTCTGAATTGTTATCAAGTTGGAATCTTCCTCAGATTAGTTTTTAATCAGTCTGCTTTGGCTGCAACTGTCTAGTCTCACCTGATGCCAATAAAAGTGTGGTAGATGTTTCTATTGTCAATGAATCCTTTCCTGATGCTTGCTTGATTATATGCTAAATTGTATTTTACTTAACCATTCATCTTATTTTTTTTTAATTGTTATATATAATAAATATTAGAAATGGAGGTTTGGGTCCTGTCATTAAAGAGGGTTGGGTGGACATCTTAGGCAAGAGATAGAATCATAATAGCAATAGCACTTAGACTTATATACCGCTTCACAGTGTTTTTACAGTCCTCTCTAAGCGGTTTACAGAGTCAACATATCACCCCCAACAATCTGGATCCTCATTTTACCCACCTTGGAAGGATGGAAGGCTGAGTCAACCTTGAGCCTGATGAGATTCGATCTGCAAATTGCCGGCAGTCAACAGAAGTAGCCTGCAGTATTGCATTCTAACCACTGCACCACCGCAGCTCTTCTATAATCTTCTACTTTTTTTCCTGATCCCTTTCAGATGTAGTAGATACAGAAGATAATTACCAGTGTTAAATATTCCACAGTCAAGATGATTAAGGGGCTGGTTGTGTTTGATCCTGAGTGGTTATCTAGCTATTAAGATGGTTTGAATAAGCTACAATTAAGCTGACCATGGCCTAGTGCAATGTAGGAACCAAGTCTATATGAAGAAATGATTTCAAACTTACCAACTTTGTAGCCTCAAAAACAAACAGTCTGCAACCAACCTTTTGGCCCTATCACATTTTGGCAGGCAATTTGAGCTTAGAAATACAAACTGTTTGTATGTACCAGATTGGACTGATGCTCAATCCAAGGTATTTGTTAAGATGGTTCATGACTGCTTACTTCACATTGCTTACTTCACAACTAGAAGTAGATGTTTCATCAAAGAACAACAGTCTCTTCTCTTTAAGTCCCAGGAAGGTCACTTGTGATCTCTGAGGTTTTTGGACTCAAGGATTTGTGATGAATTGTGAAGGCAAAATGCAACTATGTGGGTTGAGGCCAAGGTAAAATTACTCACAGGAACAGACATTACCTCATATGTTGGTTTTATAACTTACTTTTTCATCACAAACTCAAAGCAATGTATTTCTTCCTCCAGTTTTCCAGCCCCAAAACACTTATTTTGTAATAGATTGGGCAAAAACTGACTGATCCAAAGTCACCCAGGAACTTTCTATAATTGTAGTATTTGCATTTCTCTAGTTCTGCTCCTGCAACTTAACTGAGTGAGAGAAAAATGAGAAAAATACATTTTGTGTGAGGGAGTTCGGCTGAATACTTTGTCCCTTGGTTTCTCGGTCTTTGCAATATCATATATAATTGTTATCATGTAGAAATCATCTGCTTTTTTAAAAAACCAGTTTATGTTGAGAATGTCACAGATAAGTGCTTTAAATGCTGTTTAGGACCTCTGGCCTGAAATAATTGTCTGTTCTTCTTGGAAGAGACAATGTTTTTAAGAGCTGCATGGAGATCATTGTTAGGAATAATCCACACTTGTGAATTTGTACCTCACATTAAACCATTAAAAGCAAAGAAGACAAAATTTAAAGAAATTGTAATTCCACCAAGATCAGGCAGCATCAAAGGATAGAAAATAAACTTGCAAGATTTAAATAGATGCAATAATCCCTTAAATCAGCTAATTCTGCTCGCTTTCTGAGCTTTTTAATCCAAGACATTAGCCGATTAAACAATCATGAAATTGTATATGATATCATTTGTGCTTGGCATTAAAACACAGAATACACTATCACAAAAGCAGATGCTTGCATTAACATTCCTTCTTAGTTGAACATACATGATAATGTTTCAGTACTAAAGGCAAGACATATCAGTATACATTTTAATATGTTGAATGTATAAAGCCAATGTACCATCTGCTTCTTTGGGTGGGTTGAATCCATCATTTTCATTTGAAATGTAATTTTAATTTCCCTGCATGAAAATCATAGAAATATGAATACTCCTAAATCATGGCCCCATTTGAAATTGGTGGAATCAGATGAACATTCTTCTAGTTAAGTCAAGCATGTGTTAGAGTTCCCAGTAAAGTTGCCATAGATATCTTAAATTTAGTCTCATAAATCTTAGACAAGGAGTATCCAATCTTGGCAACTTTAAGACCTATGCTTTTCAATTCTCAGAATTCCCCAGCCAGTAGGGGTGATTGGAGAATTCTGGGATCTGATGTCCAGAAGTTGCCAAGGTTAGACACCACTGCTTTAGACAGGAGGACTAAATGTCTTTGCAAGCTAGAGATTATAGGAGTTGATGCAGCATAACTCCCGAGCTGGAAATTGGCAACAACTCTAAGAGTGCTAAGTACAATTTTTCCCATCATTAGCCAAGAATAGTGGAATTTCAGTCCACCATCTTTGGCAAACGGGTAGGGTTTCTAAGTTGCAAAACTCTGGATGGCTGTTAGATGGCAGCAAAATGACACTGAAAAGTCTCCGGTACCATCCAGAGTTATCAGTAATTGGATGAAACTAGGGTTTTTAAAACCGTGGTGTGTTGAATAAACTACAACCATAATGGATGAGTTCACAAGACTGTTAGAATATTCATGACTGGGAAGACATGGTAACAAGGTCAGCCAATGAATAGGCATAGCAACTAAATCAGCCAATTGTGAGCTGAGACAGACTGGAGCCAGGGCGTATCTTAGTCTGCAGCTTCTGATTCTGTGTAGAGAATTGAAACTGAAACCAAGCAGTCTGAGCATGCTTGTCTGCTCTGCTAAAATGAAACTAACTGTTCTCTTCTGCCTTGTGTTGTAACTGCTACTACATTGAAGAAGAACTCTGATATTGGTATTGTAAATACTCATCTGTTATTGTGAATATAAAGGCATTAATGAATCCTGCTGCATCAGTTTATCTGTGTGTGCTTCTGGATTTGATTTTTGCAAGAAACTCTGACAAAGACACCTTAAATGCAAACCAGACAAACCACAAAGTGGCCAGTTGAAGTGCATGGAATCAGGCACCGAGTTGTGTTTGTTTCTTACACTTCTCTATGCATTAATGTCCTTGACCTGGCTATTTGCAGAATAATCCTATGTAGTTCTTCTCAAACTACTGAATTCAGTGAGGCTTGTTTCCATGTAAGAGGTACTTAGTTTCAAAGATTGTAAAATGAAAGACTTGTTGCATTCGATGTCCCCTTTCTAGAGAATTTATAAATCTATAAAATCTATAGTTTATAAGAATGAAAAAGAGACACATGAAAGCAGCTAGTGTTTCCTAACAATGTAAGTATTATTGAAAAGAATAGGCAATTTCTGACAACAGGTTAAGATATTCAGTGGTGATAGCATTCAGTAATATACTTCTTAAATGTTCCCAAAATATGGGATTGTTAGCCATGAGGTAGCATGTGGATTTTTGGTGGAACATCTCTTAAATTTCTTAAGCAATAAAGGCATTTCATGTACCATGGAAGGCAGTCTGAATTTAGTTTTCAACAACAGCCTACAATTCCTGAAGCCTGATAGATGGCAGTGTTGGATTGCTGATGAAATGGAGAGAAAATGCATTTTTCTCCTGATGCCCGTATCTTATCTTTACCGGGATTTAAAACCTGTTTATTATCCATTGTTTGCTGCAGAAGTGTTGCAAAAGCTTTGTCAGGAATTAATTGAGCAAATTGCTAAAGGTGTAGAAGCAAGCAAAAACACTTTAAAAAAAAAAGTGGCAAAAGGACCAAAAGGTATAAAAGAAGTACAGCGTTGAAAAAAAATGAAAGGTGATTGTGGAGATCCAAAACTGAATTTCTTTCTTCTTTTTTTTTACTTTAAAAAACTCCATTAGTCCGTTAAGCAACACGTTGAGGAAATATCCAGATATAAACCTTGCTTTTAGGCAATTGAGAATTTAGGGCAGCCATAGGTGGTAAAAGATAAAGTTTCAGAGCTGGTTTACACATTAAAAATTAAGAAGTTGTCAGACCTGATGATATCCAGCAGAGAATTCCAAAATAATTAAAATGCAAAATAGCACTCTGAGTTTCAAAGAGGATTGTTCCGTTTCTCAGATTCCTGCCTGACATGTGAAAATCTGTAGCAGAGACTTTCTTAAAGGATGTATTTCTGTTCCCAAAGTCTGCCTTTCAGGTGTGTTGAATTGCCACTTTCATCATCTCCAACTATCAAAGGTATTGGCTGGGCTGCCTAAAAGAGTTAATTGGGCAGAAATGGAAAGTAACAGGTTGGTGAAGTTTTTCGTGAAAGAATCATAGTAAATCTGTTCTGTAATGATCCATAATTCCATATTAATATTTCACTAATAAAAGTCTAAGAAACCATGGGCAAAGTCTGTGCCAGTCATTATTTGCATTTATTTCTGTGATCTACGTTTATTTCAGGTGATCAGGTTTCTGATGCAAGTCCTTTTAGTTGTGCCTATTTTATCTGCAGTTTGTAATTTTACAGTGTCTTTTTAAAATTGTTGGTGTGTAAATGCATATGCAATGAAATATTCAGATGTTAGTTTCTTCTTCCTAGTGTCTTGACTAGATACTGTTGAGTAACTTTCTTATTCTCATGTCTATATTTTACATGTTTAAGAGCATTACATGCTTTTCTACTGTTGTATCTCCAATTCATAAAAGACTAAAATTCTTTGTCATTGTATTTGCTCTATAGCTGTAAATAAACTTAAAAATCATTTGTTTCTTGATCATTGTCACCAGATCTCCTTCCTTCCTATCTTCCTTCCTTCCTTCCTTCCTTCCTTCCTTCCTTCCTTCCTTCCTTCCTTCCTTCCTTCCTTCCTTCCTTCCTTCCTTTCTTTTTCAGATTTTGGAAGTCTACTAAATGGTACACATTTTATTTTTATTTTGTCAAATTTCACCTTTTTAAAATATATATATATATATATATATATTTGAATCCTAATTTGGTATTGGAATTGCATGGCACTTTTTTTAGTGCCAATGCTACAATATGATGCTGACATATGACTAGAACCTATAGGAACCCAGTTGGTTCCTATAGGTTCTAGTCATAGTGGTTATACAAGGAGTCAGCACACACCCCATGAGTTGTTCTAATTCTATTGTATGTCACCCATATGTGTCGGGGTAAATTAAATCCTGGAGGTATACTATTAGGATTAATATGCTCAGAAATATCTTGGGGGGAATAGCTACTCCACGCTTCCATCCACTTTTGTGTGGTGTTCTGATGATCGGCCAGCAGCTTAAGCGCTGTCAAGCGTGGTGGGTTTCTTGACTTTAATCGGCATCTTAAGAGATCAGGAGTGTAGCCATGAATGGGTAGAGAGGAATTTAACAGGATCTTACTATACTCCCGAATGAGAGCTTCTTGTCGTCGTAAGTGCGGGGGAAGTATGTGACTAAGAACTGGTAGCCAGTAACTAGGTGTAGATTTTATACATAAAATTTTATACATTAGGGACTTCCTCTGTGTAACAACGACAGCTACTGACTGGATCTCCAAACTTGACATAAACCCTGAAATGTTATTTCTGTTTTCCTTTTAGGTTTTCTTACTGCTTTTTTAAAAAAATGTTTTAATTGTTTTAACCTGTAAAAATGAAGTGTTTTAATATTGTGTGTGACCAGCCATATGCTAAATAAATAATAGTGGTTATGACTATGGTTATGGTGAAAACAGCCAGAAGATCAACTGAAGTTAAGCAGCCAGCAGAAAACTGAAGTTAAGCAGCCAGCAGGAGATCAACTGAAGTTAAGCAGCCAGTATCCCTCCAGTGTACTGTTTTCCTTCTATGTATTGCTTCTTCTAATGTTTCAAGAATTGGGATTGTGACCACATGCATAGTTATGCATTTTTCTATCTTTTTCCTCAAGGCAAAACAAGTTTACATTCATGCCTTCACGCACACCCCAGGTTAATAATCTACATTATTAGTAGATTATTATTAGTAGATTATTAGTAGACTATTATAGTAGAGTAATCTACATAACCACTAGTGGCACAGTAGTTAGAGTGCAGAACTGCAGGCTACTTCTGCTGCCTGCCGGCTGCCTGCGATTTGGCAGTTCAAATCTCACCAGGCTCAAGGTTGACTCAACCTTCCATCCTTTTGAGGTGGGTAAAATGAGGACCCAAATTGTTGGGGGCAATATGCTGATTCTGTAACCCTTAGAGAAACTTTGAAGCAGTATATACGTTTAAGTGCTATTGCTAAGTGCTATTGCTACATTATTTCTATAATCCCATATAATTCGAATTGTCAAATCCCCAAATCAACATTTCACTTCTTTCATTCTCGCAAAAAATAAATAAAAATAAAATCCAAAAGTGGCTTCTAAGTAGAAATAAATTTAGTCAAAGTCTTTTCTTTAACGAAATCTCTCAGTTTTGCCATTTTTGCCAGTTCCATTAGTTTCACTAACCATTCTTCCATTTTAGGTATTTATAAGTCCTTCCATCTTTGTGCATATAAAAATCTTGCTGCTGTTACCATCTATAAAAAAAAACGAAGTTCCATAATGGCTACCACTTCTCCTTGAAGGCTACATTGTGTGATTGATTAGCAGTTTTGAGGAGATGAACTGCTGAGATGTGACAATGACAATCCTCCTTGCACGGTCCCTGACAATATGAGGCTATGTTGCTAAACAAATGATGCCAAACAAGCAAATGATGCAGCAAGCAAATAAAGCATCTGTCCTTTGGTACATAATGATGCTGTTGAGTAACATGTACAATTAAAGAGTTGTTTTTTGGGCACAACTGGGATTGTGCCACGCATAAATCTGCATGCTGGTTGTGAATTCTTGATTGCTGCAGCAAAACTGAAAGCTAGATGGAGACTTGTTGAACATCTGTTTTGCTGTATTAATTCTGTCTCCACTGTGCCATTCAGTCCCAGTATCCTCTGCTTCTACAACAAATTGTATCCATGAGGAAGGTTTGGATGGAAAAAGGTGAGGAGATATATGTGTGGGGGAGGTATCACACATCGCTTTATTTCATAAAATTTATTAGATTCTTCCCCGTCCCCCCATATATTGCAACTATAATTAAGTACATTTAATTACTACTGGCTGCCATGAGAATGCAAAACTTGTCAGCTCTCTTACAGAAGTGGAACTGGTCAGAGGGTGTTAATTTTGCCCAGAAGATGCTTCCTGTTGAGAAATGAAGAAGAATGTGGATGTCTCATTTCTGTATATGGAATTTTACACCGTTGATGACTGTGTTGTCCTATTTGCTTACAAATCGCTATCCTCTTTAAAGGCTATTGTGCCAATCTTTTCATGGGAAACTTTTAGCCAAATTTAGATGTAAGTTATATCTTTAATGTCAGCAACAACATACTCTGGGCCCAGAAGACATTTCCCAGAATAATATACCTTAGATAATAGTCATCCATTACGTTACGGATAACTATCATGATCAGTGCAATTTCTAAGCACTATTGTGATAATTTGCTTAATATGGGGAAATGAGTAAAAACGAACTCCCCAGACCCCCAAACCAAGACTAGATGCATGTACAAATGCACTTTCCTCCTGAGGTAGAGATCCACAAAAGGAAATGAATATTTCTTCTTCTTCTAGAGATTGTAGAACAGCCTGAAGTTTGGCTTCTTGCAATACATTACGGGTAGTCCTTAAATTACAACCATTCGTTTACCAATGGTTCAAATTTACAGTGGCTTTGGAAAGCTCACATTTAAGACCGGTGGCAATGTCCTGTGGTTACATTATCATAATCTGCAAACTTTCCAGCCAGTTTCCAGCAAGCAATGTCAATTGGGAAAGATGGATTTGTTTAATGACCACTTGATTTTCTTAACAATTGTAATAAAAATGGTCCTAAAATCAGCTACGACTATGTGGTGACTCACTTTATCACCTCATTAACTTACAATGGAAATTCCAATCCTAATTATGGTCATACAGTAAATCAAGGACTTTATGTCATGCCAGGTTTCAGGAGAAAGAGCTAATTTCATTACAAGATCTTTTTCATGTTTGGTAGGACTCTTAAATCCAGTTTACTTGGAGAATGACTGAAGAATGGGAATTTAAATCTTTTTGAGCCTTTCTTTAGTTATTTACCCATGATCAGAATTTCCTGATGACTCAAGTTTTATCCCCTGTGTCCATGACTTTGGTCTTCCCTCATGCCCTGGCTGTGATTTATGCAATTTTATCCCACAATACACAATGTTGCTCCACAAAAACATGGATGGGATTAAAGAGAGCCAGGACAATTTATCTTTATGCTAGTTGTTCTTTCCATTGATTCAATAAGACTGGGGTTCTGCTAGGACAGCTAGTGAGAAAAGTCTCTCTGTTCATCCTGACCATATATAACTGTAGATATTAAAAATATATATTTTAATCCAAAGCTCTAAAATGTGTGGTTGATCTTTCTGTGGAAATGTAGTAGGTTTATGTCATCTGTTTGACTGGAGAAGTAGTCATTTTCTTCTCCTTTTCTTTCTCAGCTAGAATAGAATAGAATAGAATAGAATAGAATAGAATAGAATAGAATAGAATAGAATAGAATTCTTTATTGGCCAAGTGTGATTGGACACACAAGAAATTTGTCTTGGTGCATACGCTCTCGGTGTACATAAAAGTAAAGATATATTCATCAAGAATCATAAGGTACAACACTTAATGATAGTCATAGGGAAACAGTCAATATAAATCTTAAGGACACCAGCAACAAGGTTACAGTCATACAGTCATAAGTGGTGTCACCAAAAGTTACCTTAACATTTCATATGTTACATTGGATAGAGACTCAGTTGTGGGCTGTGGTTAGCATAGGAGTCCAACTGAGCTTGTCAATGGAGGTGGTTCTGAGCAGGGTAAGTAATAGTTCTTTGGAATCAGTTGCTCATGTCTCTCATGTTACTCCTTCCTACCTCTTTTGGTAACTTTGATTCCTAACTTAAGTATGAATTATGTTTAAGATACTATGTGCATTGGATAGTTTGTAGAATGGCTAGCATGTGGGTTACAAAAAAAAGACAGTGGTACTGCTAAATGACCAAACTGCCCATGTTATCTCAAAAAAAAAAATCATTCTACCTATCCTATAGGTAGGTCTTTCCTATAAGATGCTCAAGGCATCACACATAAAAGCAATCACCTTATTTCATCCTTAAAACAATTTTGTGAAGTGGATGGAGGTCACCTCATGGGATAACTCAGATATAATCCACCCCACATTAGCTATTTCTACTTTATTGTAAAGCTACATTGACAGAACCTTTCAAGTCTGAAAATACAGTCCTGTCTCCCATCTTCCTTACAGCCCAAGAAACTAGGGAAGGTCCTTTCTAAGTCTTTTGATCCATCCACTATCCAGCTGCAGTATATCAGTAGTGGGTTGGTACCGGTTCTCCCCAGTTCGGGAGAGCCGGTAGTGGAAATCTTGAGGTGAGAGCGCACCATACAGCTGGGCCTTCCCGCCTGCCCCTACGCTATATCTACCTTTATTCCTTTGTTTTTAGCTCAGCTGTATGGTGCGACAGAGTGGATTGCCATGCCACAGCTGTATTTCTATTCAATGAGTTTGTGCAAAGTGCAAGTTTGGAGTGCGTGCGAGCGTAGCGCAATTGCGGGCAAAGCACATGCACAAAGCGAACCGGTGGTAACACCGGTTAGAACCCACCACTGCAGCATATGCTATCTCTTATCTGACTATTTCTTCTCAGCATCTCTTTGCTCAGTCTCCCAAGGTGTTTCTAACATGGAACCTAAAGCCAGGTTCTCCCACAGAATACTACACAGTGGGCGAAAAAATTGTCAAAATCAACCAATAATGATATTGATCCACACTGAGTCTTGTAATAATGGCATTAAATTGGGCAAAGACTGCTTTGCTAAAAAAAACAGAGCTATTAACATCTGAGTATGTTTTGATGTACTGTACTGTACTGTACTGTATAGAAATGTTGTAATACAATTGCATAGACCTGTGAAATGAAGCAAATCGATGTGGGCTGATTATTTTCTGAAGACAAGAGAATCACTTTTTTTTTTCTCTTATACAAGTTATATTCGGAGCAGAATCATATAGCCTCAGCTTCGATGGATTGAAGTAGATGCTACTGGTGAAAAAAAAATGACAGAACTGGGAATTGGGATTAATTAGATTATTGTACCATTCCACAGATCAGGACTGATGAAACAGACATGCCTAGCTGGACAAAAGATTAATTAATGAATGGCATTATTCATTTACCATGAAAGGTTAAGTTAAATTTGCAGGTATTTTCCATTTTCAATACTCAGCATCAAGTTAGATGAGAATACAGCTTATCTTGAATTTGTTGTCAAGAAAACAGAAGACAATTATTACCTTTTGCATGTGTGTTTGGGTTGGTTTAACTATTACATTTTATTCTTCCATCATGAAAGACCCTACAAACTGAATCCTGTCCCAGTTGTAATACACATGGGTTCATGACTTGTGGACAATCTGGATTTTCTATTGTCTTTTCCTGCACAGTGTGCTCATATATATTCATATCCAACACCTGTAGGGTTTTTTTTTTTTTTTTTGGAAGCAGGGATTTTAAGCAATACATGTAATCCTCAGTTTACAACAACAATTAGGATTGGAATCACCATTGCTAAGCAATGTGATCATAAATCATGACATCATCTGCATCACATAATGACAACAGTTTCAGCAGTTCAGGTTGCCATTGTTAAGAAGAACCTCGCATGATGACTTCTGACTTGCTGTCAGCTACCCCATTGACTTTGCTTGTGGGAAGCTGGCAAGGAACATTAGATATTGTGTTCTCATAACCATGACTTACTATGATGGCTAGAACTTTGAGGACTGTTCATAAGCCTCCCTCATTCAACACCAGTCACTGAACAAATTGCTGTAATTTGCGGAAAAACCATAGCCACCTAAACCGGACCATGTGCTGTTTGGGATGAACATGTAGTCAACTGTGACATGGAAACAGGATTAAAAGTGCTAATAGAATATTCATCCTCTTTTTTGGTTCCGAGGTATCCCAAGGAAGCCAGGTACAAATGTGATTGTTCTCCTCTGTATCCTTCCTCTTTTTGTTTTTCATTATCTTTCCATCACAGGGAGAAGGCAGAGATAAGAAGGGTTGGTATTAGTGATGCCAATTCTGTCAGTGGTTGGGTCTATCCTAATTAAGCCACTATAGATTTTGCTTACTTTGTCTACTAGAAATAAAAGAATACAGCTCAACTCCTCCCAGTCTTCTCTGAAGCATACAAAAAGTCTTCAAAGATGATTGTGCATGATTGAGTGAGTACCCTATCCTAAAGTATGGCATATTCAGACCATCAATGGGTTCAAGAGCTAAGATTTCTAAAATTCTGTTTCCTTCTTCTCCACATTCAGTTACAGAAATAGATTTCTTCAATATTTGTTTGTTCAAATAAATTACCCACCTGTCCTTTATGCTGCTGCTATTTTCTAATATTCTCTGATTACATTTATATCTTGACTTTTCAGGAGGAGCTCAAGGCATTGTACTTGGTTTCTTCCATCTTCACCTCAAAGCATAACTCTCTTTCATTTTGAATCAGCTGAGATCAACTGGTACATCTCATGGTAAAAACGGAGATCTAAAGTCAGGTCGGTTCTAGCTCAATACACACATTACATCCAGGGGTGGGTTCTACTTACCTTTACTACTGGTTTGCAACAGGGCCATGCATGCGTGTGCTTCTGCATATGCACAGAAGCTTCCTGATGACGTCTGGGTCAGTGGGCAGAGCCTCCCACCAGTTTTACTACTGGTTCTTGCGAACTGGTCCAAATCGGGGGCAACACACCACTGATTACACCATACATGAGGCAGTACAACCAGCTAAATGTATTGTGAGTTATGCTCCAGACCCAGAAGATATCAAGTTGCTTAGGCTTCTCTAGAAATATAATATTTCAGTGGTGGTTGCAGAAATCACAGTCTACAACATTATTTATTGATAATGGTACTGAAGGCCATAATAGATAATAAGAAGGCCATATCCATTTCTCTTCTGGATTCACGTATTGTATGTGTGTTGATTTTTTACTGTAGTTTACCAACAAGCCATAGTAACCTGGCTGACATTGAATCTGTACATTATAGTTTACAAAACATACCAAGTCAGAAGAAAGCTACTCACAAAATAATGTTATATTCTTATTTATTTCTTAGATTTATATCCTTCCTATCCTGTTGTGGTCCGCCAGAAGCCTGCAGAGCTGGCTGTGGAGTTGGACAGTGAGGAGGCTGGGGAGGAACATGGGCCAGTCCTGGAGTCTGGGGAAGGCTCAGACGAGGGCTCTGCATCGGAGGCAGAGATGGAGCCAGGGGCATCTGGGAGTTATGCGTGGACACCGAAGCCTCCAGAGTCAGACATCAGAGAGGCAGAGCAACAGGAGGAGCCTGTTCCTAGTGCGTGCATGCACAGAACTGCCAGAAGGCAAGAACAGTTAAAACAAAAGGGACAACTCAGGAGTAAAGCCTGGAGATGATTGACCCCCCCATAAGGCTTAAAAGAGGAGCAAAGGCACATGGGCCCTTTGCAGGAAAGCAACATTGTTAATTCTGTTCCCAGTCGGCATCTCTGTTTGATTCTGGACTCTATGTGGCTTTGCCAAGTAGGTCTTTGGCATCGTGTCAAGGGAGATAAAGGTTGGTGATTATCCCGAAGGACTTTTCCCAAAGGACTTTTTGCAACTAATTGGGACTCAGCTGTGAATGAACGTAATTCACAGCTGTTGCAATAAAAGAGGTTTTTGGGACTACTCATGTGTTTTAATGACTCAGGGAGCCTATGTCACAACATATCATAGGAACTCAAAGAAGTATGTACTCAATTCCCTCCTCCAATTATTTTCCACAAATTTGGGGGTGCAGGAGTATGGTTAGACTGCGAGAAAACACCATTTGTGCATCAGTAATATGTTGTGTTTGATTTCAGTTGATATGCTATTTGAAGAAGAAGCACACACAATAAGAAAATATTAGGAACATTCCTATTTCCTTGAAGTAATAATTCAGAAAGGAAAGTATGAAAATAGGTGAATTTTAGATTCGTATTTTATTTGGGAGTAAATTTGAATGAACACAATAAAATCACCTCTAAAGAATTATACATGGAATTACAGACCGGCTTTGTTTGCTTTTGAAAATATTTTAAAGAAAAGTATTGTATGAAAGTTACAAATCATAAGATTATACAGCTTAATCTTATTGTCAAAAACACCTACGTCAAACATACTGTCAAAATACTGTCACCATTCAGAGGTTTCAATTTGTTTCCTTCTCCTTTTTTTACTTCATGGCTAGATTAACTTGAGGGTTTCTGATGCAAAGCAAGATGGAAAGCACCTTCAGTGTAGAAAATTTAGAAAATTAAGCCCATTTCTATGCATTTGCCTAATTACCACCAAGCATACTCGGACTTCACAATAACTAGCTAAAAGAGTGACAGGTTGAAAAAAATCATTATGCTTAAGGCAAATCAATTGCTTTTTGAAGTTTTGTTTTTCAGGTTAAAGCATTGAAAACTTTGTGTGGGTATTGCATATTAATATTGCCTATTAAATATTTCAGATTATACAAATCTGGATGTTGACAGATATTATGCACTTTGGCTCTATTTTTGAAATTCCTTTGCATCTTTAGTACCAATTATAGATGTTTGAAATGTAATTGTTGAATTTATTTATTCATGCTTCTACAAAAAACAAGACAAAAGAACCTTTGAATATAGAAATTATTGTTTCTATAGAAATATAGAAATTATTGTTGAATGATTCAACATTTGGGGGCAAAACTTGGCAAGTGAAATTCCTTCTTTAAGGATGTGCAGTGGCCAGCTATAGATCTGAAGAAACAAATAGATTTTTTAAGAGCAAAAGTGTCTGTAGCTGTGATAAACTGGACAAGAAAAGAAGATCCTGTTTGAAATGGAGAGAATAGACTGTGTTCAGGCAAATACTTATAGCAGTATTCCAGTATCTGAGAGGCTGCCATACAAAGATCATCTTATTTTCCAAAGCACCAGAAAGCAAGAGAAGAAACAATGGATGGAATCTAATCAAGGAGAGAAACAACCTTGAATTAAGGAGAAACTTCCTAACAGTGAGAACAATTAGCCAGTGGAACAACTTGCCTTCAGAAGTTGTGGATGCTTCATCATTGGAGGTTTTATAAGAAGAGACTGGACAGGACTTGTCTGAAATGGTATAGGGCAGTGATGGTGAACCTTTTACTCACCGAGTGCTGAACAGGAACGTGCTTCGCGCGCTTTGCACATGCATGTGTCATCTGCACTAACGCGTAGCTCCTCCCCATGCACTGTGCACACAATCACACCATCTGCGCATGCACACAGCTTTCATGCGTGCTCCCCTGTGCGCTGCATGTACAATTGCACAATCTGCACATGCACATGGTTTTTGTGCGCAATGCACGCATGTGAATGCCATCTGCGCATGTGCATGCTGGAGACATCTCACACGCATGTGCAAACATGCATGCATGCATAGGAGAGCTCTGAAGACTAGCTGGTTCCTCTGAATTGCGCGCATGCGTACCAGAGGCCCAAAGACCAGCTGCAGGTGAGTTGGCTGACAGCTCGCGTACCCGAAAAAATGGCTCTGCGTGCCACTTCCGGCACATGTGCCATAGGTTCGCCATCATGGAATAGGGTCTCCTGCTTGAGCAGGGGGCTGGACTAGAAGACCTCCAAGGTCCTTTCCTATTCGTATTCGTATTCGTATTCGTATTCGTATTCGTATTCGTATTCGTATTCGTATTCGTATTCGTATTCGTATTCCTATTCCTATTCCTATTCCTATTCCTATTCCTATTCCTATTCCTATTCCCTTCCCTTCCCTTCCCTTCCCTTCCCTTCCCTTCCCTTCCCTTCCATTCCATTCCATTCCATTCCATTCCATTCCATTCCATTCCATTCCATTCTATTCTATTCTATTCTATTCTATTCTATTCTATTCTATTCTATTCTATTCTAATTAGGGCATAAATAGAGAGAATTCATTGGTAGATCTCTGTAATTTGTAATGGATCTCTGGCTCCCAATTACAAGGAGGCAGATCCTGATTGAATGCTGCATAAGACAACTGTAGGCCCAAGAGTAATTCGGCAGTAGAATCAGTTACAAAAGTGGCAGTGAGGATTCCTTCTGTTGATGTCCAGCCTCTATTTTGATCCTCCCTTAGGAAGGCAGGACAATCCTCTGTTTATAGAGGTATTAAATTTGAATTCCTGCCTGAGGAAGAGATTGCACTACAGTGCTTAAATAAATAGTAGCCTTTAAAAAAATCCCAGTCTCTAAAATATTCTGTTAAAATAAAAAAAAAACTTTGGGAGAAAAGCAGCTATGTTTTTTGGCATGAAGGATCAGGGAAATCTCTTTAAGGTCATCAAAAAATAAATTATAAGAATGTATGGGTGACCAAAAATATTCTGCATGTGAATTTCAAACAATTCTAACATCTTTCCAGTATCAAGATATCAAAATATCTGAAAGATGCAAGATGCCTCACTCTCTCAAACTAACACAACTTTACTGTTAGCTCCCACTGGGGGATGCGGGATACTAATATTTGACTTAAATATGAATTACTGAAACAAGTCAGGGGAAACAGACTTGTTTCGATTAAATACTGTTTAGATTAAGAAGAATTTAGAGTTCAGGAATTAACTGCTGTTAACTGGTAGAAGTTAACAGAAGCAAAAGCTTTTTCTTGTCTTTGCATTCACTCTAGAGGAGGAAATTGTGTAACCTGAAGCTCATCTATGTTTTGTAATCTCTAATTTAGCGTTACATCCAAATGCAGGCAATGTAAGGAAACAACAAAGGCTCTCAAGAATTTGGACTCTCAAGCAATGATTTATGTTCTGATTCTTGTCAGAATTTGCCTTTAGCTTTAAATAAAAACAATGTCTTATTTTGTGAGGGTGGGGGGAATGCATTCTAGAGGGAAAAAAATAATGCCATTTTCCACGAACCTTTGTAATTACATTTCAATATTGCTTCTGTAGCTGTCTTTGGACAGAGTAATAAATCATCAGACTTCAGTGTCACCGAATGGAAAAAAATAATCTGAAAGAAAACTCTAGCAAGTGGCAGCATCCTATTGCTAAATTGCTCACAAAAGTATTTTTAATTTCTATCTGGATGCTTTTTATTAGTCATACTTCTCTATAATAGCTGTAAATCTGTTCAAAAAATACATCTGGGATAGTTGCAAGTCGCCATCAGGAATTCTACTTCTCTGACAGCCCCTGTGTTTTTGGGTTTAACTTTTGTCATTATTTAACTTAAAGACACTTGCTATCAACCAGAGTAGGAAAAAAGGAAGCCAAAGCTAACATATTATAACAAATATAAGTCTTCAATTTTCTAATGAATATTCATAGAAACATAAATCCATCTAACAGAAATAAAATTGCAGAATTACATATATGAACAGTGTACCCTCCCCCCCTTTTTTTTTTGCTGTTAAACAAAAGCAGTTTTGGTAGCTGATAATTGGCATTATAGATGTTGAACTGAAGGTTAATTTTACCATTGGATATGTTCAGTGGTGGGTTGCCCCCAGTTCATACTGGTTCTATAGAACCGGTAGTAAAACCGGCGGGAGGCTCCGCCCACCGACCCCAACATCATCAGAATGCTTTTGCGCATGCGGCCCTGTTGTGAACCAGGAGTAAAGGTAAGTAGAACCCACCCCTGGATATGTTGTACACCATTACAAAAACATTCTTGAGGCATTTGCAAGGACAAAAAATGAACCTGCGTTGCTTAATGAATTATATTTACCTTAAGCTAGGGGTGTCAAACACAAGGCCTGGTTGTCAGATATGGCCCATGGGGTGCTTAGATCTGGCCTGCAGGGCTACTTTGAAAACAGCAAAGTACGGTGTTTTCTGTCAGCAAAAACGAGGGTTGCAGGAGGCGATCGCAGCTGAAAATGGAGCTCGGGAGCCCATTTTCTCTGACAGAGCGCTCAGGCCACCATAGGCTCTTCTAACACAAGTGACATTGAGCTGCCCATGCTCACCCTGGCCATACTCACTTTGGCCCCCCAAGGTCAAACACAACCCTGATGTGGCCCTCACTGAAATTGAGTTTGGTACCCTTGTCTTAAGGCAAAGTGCATTTTACAAATGTAATGAAAGTGGAAATGAGTGTCTTTCTGAATGACATTCAGACCTATTAACAATTCTTTTAGCTTTGATCAATGTGAAATGAAGGTGTTTTTAGTTCATATTTATTTGTACATTAGACTTTCTTCACGAAAAGAAGACAATGTGCGTAACGCTCTGTCCTTCACTTTTTTTGTTAGAATAATAGAGCTGTGGGTAGGTTGTATTAGGAGAACGTTGCTGACTCAAAGCTAACAAATGTTTCCATGGCTGAAAGGATTTGAAACTAGATCTCCCAAGTCTCAGGGCTCTTCATCACAACACCAACTATCTAGTGTGGGAACTAGCATGAAACTATGACACTCTGCATACAACTTCTTCCTCAGCTACAAAGTAAAATAGGAGCCCTTTGACACCATTGTCCAAAGTTTTCTTCTGTCCATTTTATTTGTCAGTCTTCAATCGCATAGTTTGAAGAAACCATTTTCTACAGCTTCTCTGCCTTAACATTTCCTGGCAAGAGTCACAAGAAGAAGATGAATAAAAAACACCCATTTTCCTTTCTTTCTCTCTAACCTTTCTTGTGATAAGTGGAATAGGTGGGAAGTGGACCTTTTGCTGGCCAGAGGTCTTATAATTGGACACATATCTAGGAAGATCATTACCACCGCTCATGACTCTGGTGTTGCTGTGTCAAAACTGTAGGGAAAACTTATTGTGGGATGGCACTTTTCCTACAGGACAGCTGCTCACCCCGATGGTTTTCCCACTATAGGATAAAAGAACTGGGGAGGTGTTTTAAAGTTGTGGTGTTTCTGCTAACATTTGCCATGGTGAAACTTGTCAACTTGCATTTCTTTGAATTTTCAGAAAATCTAAAAAAAAATAAAATAATTTGCCATGTCTAAACCAAGGTTGCCCAATCTTGGCAATTTTAAGATTTGTGGTCTTTAACTCCATGGCTGGCTGAAGAATTCTGGG
This sequence comes from Pituophis catenifer annectens, assembly GCF_029215685.1. Taxonomy (NCBI): domain Eukaryota; kingdom Metazoa; phylum Chordata; class Lepidosauria; order Squamata; family Colubridae; genus Pituophis; species Pituophis catenifer. Next base: position 17,814,539 of record NW_027256887.1, on the reverse strand, counting down.
ATTTGAAGTCCACAAGTCTTAAAGTTGCCAAGATTGGATGTTCCTGGCCTAAACTGTGAGGGGTTGGTTTACCACAAGATTTTTCCACAGTAGGTTATCTGCTGAAGCATTACCCTGGGAATGGTGGCTGCTTAATCTCTACTTTCTTTAGCTTGTGGGAAGAAGAACAGGGAAAGAGACCATTATTCAGCTATTTTTGGGGCAAAATCAGTCTTTCTGATCCTGAGAGAACTGGCACAGCAAATACCTTCTTCCCCTTCTTCAGATTATATAAACTTCTCCATTGCTCATATGCATTGCTTTCTTATTTTGAATTGATAAATTGTTATATATAAATAGTAAATATGCAGTCAAGTTTGTAGAAATGTGTCTTTAACTTTGTACCACGTGAAGGCTGTTATCAGATTCTATTTACTTAGGGAGTCCTTGAAGCATAATTTTACTAGGCAGCCTAATTTTTTAATGAAACTCTTAGCTTGCAAACCTTATAAAAGCACGTTTAATGGATCATTGTAGCTTAATGATAAGTATGGTTTCTACTAACATGAATTGAATAATTGAATAATTCTTCCCATTGATAGTTAACTAGAACCACCAAGGGAAACTGTAGGTATAGTTTTTTAGAAATGAAATTATAACAATAATCACTGTCATTAATGTTCCTGCTGCTATACTTTTTTCCCAGAGAACTGATCTGGCAGGTAATGTAGTGGTATGTGGGAACAGCATTGGGAAGCAGGAGGAAGAGATGCAGCCTAGACAACCATCATGTAAAAGATATCTCAGCCTACAGTTGGAAAAGGATCATGGAAGCATCTCAGTAAGGATGCTGTTCAGTTTTCTGGAAAGTAAAAGAAAAGGAGGGAAGAGGAATTTTTGAATTGGCAACATTTGGTTACTGCAACCTTACAATAAAGATAGCATTAGTACTCATAGTTTGTGCTTATTGTCTGGACTACCTGAAAGAGTTAATGGGCATCTGGGGGATATGTTTACACTATGCTGCTCAGGTTGCCAATGATTGTTACAAGACTAAGCAGCTATCCCTTTTCCCATTGCTAAACATTGGTGACACATAATGAAATTTTAGCTAAGACTAATGATAAATTTCTACCATGGTATTCTTTGTCCATGTTCAATATATGATTGACACATCAGCTATCATTTCTCTCTATTTATACTTTACTATTACACTGGGGACATAACTACATTTTAGGGAATAATCTCCAATAATCCAAAACTTAAAGCTTTCTCAAGCTTCCAACTACCTGAAGAGACTAGCTTGCTTTCATCATTCTTGATTTGCCTTTTGCTTCTGAAGTTTTTTATAAACTCAGTCAAATGATCACTACTGCATGATAATTATGGACAACCCCCAATAAATGGAGATAAATGCACTTTGGACAAGGAATAGTTTATTTTTTTTCTGCCAAGAGATTATTGGAATGGAAGCTTCCAAAGGATTGGCATTTTGTATCTTTTATTTCGTTGACCAACATGGTCATTACAACTACCAAAGCAGGCAAGTTTCTACTTTGCTTTTTCTAAATGAAAGATTGATATTTTTGTTTGTATCTCATTTGCCTATTTCCCTGGAAGAAATGCGGTCCTCCCTCCCTCCCTGTAGACTGAAAGTTTGGGAATGCATTTTCTATCACAGTGTGTATCCTTTCGGATTTTAAGCACCATCTCTAGATATGCCTAATTGGCTTGGTTCTACTGAACTCATGTATACAGACCACAAGAAATGAAATAATGGATTCCAACCAAAGATGCCTGAACATTTTTCCTACATGGAAAATGTCCTGTGTTGCAGGACGTTCATTTGTTTCCATTATGAGCATCACTTGAGAAAAAAAAAAGTTTATTTTGGACTTTAAAACAGTCTTTAGACAATGAATAATAAAGCTTGTTTTACAAATATAATTGAAGTCATGGACTCGGTAATGAAAACACCAACAATACAGATCGTAAATATAGAAGATTGAATAGAACAGACTGTAGGTTGAGCTAAATTCCATCTCACTTGAGGAAGTTGGGAGGGGGGTGCGTAACTTCCCACTTCCATCTGTTCAAAATGCTCAGGGAGCCCAGTTAATGATTGGCTTCATGATGTGGGCAACAGGTTCCAGTCCTGGGAGTCTCTGGATCCCATAGCTGTCCCTTTTCTCCACTCTGGCTCATGGGGCGACTTCATTGGGCTGGGAGCAGCACTATATCCAGGCGATCTCTCCTCTGGTCCCCTTTCTGGAGTTGGGTCAGACTGGCAACTTTTCTAGGAATCCGACTCCTTGGGCGAGTGCCTAGCCTTTGGGCCTCCTCTGCAGCCTCAATGGCTCGCACCATTTCTTTAGAAGGAGAAAGCAGGGTGGCGTAAATCCTTGAGTATCCATCCCCACGGCCTCCTCTGTGATTTCTCCTTTCTCCTCCATTTTCACTGAGTCTTTGCACCACCTGAGGTTTAGGTAGATGCTGGGGCTCAGCACCCCTGACAGCCCTCTTTCTGGGTGCCATTATGTTTTAATGGAGATTCTGGTTAATGTCAGCATTCCAGAAAAAAACCCCAACTCCAAGTAAAGACTCTGAAGCAAGCATTTTTCAAAGTTCTATTTACTAGATTAGGTAAACTGGCACATCTGGGAAAACCCAAATCTGAGAGGTCCAGGTTTTCCCTCAGTAAATCAAAAAACCCCAAACCATCCCCTCACTCCTCAGTCGATCACATGCTCCAATCAACCGCCATCCCATCTCGAGACGTCACTCCGACTACTCCTTCTCCAAATGTAGGATCGCCCTGACCTGACTGACAGGAAGAATGCTATTAGGTCTACAGACAACCCCTCTACTAAATCCCCCCTCCTACTTTCCCACACATGAGAAGGTGGCAGCATGGAAGCTTCCGGCCTAATATGGCTTCCAAAGCTGACACAGACTATTTAAAATGAACAGTTGAAGGATATAGCTATGGGCTTTTCTTCTGCCTCTAAAAAGGGTTTTGGAACATACAGAAGAGTGAATGTCACACTCCTTTAAGGCAACCACACTTTTTCTTGGCAACATCCTTTGTAGTCCTAAGAAAAGATGCTGTACTTCAAAGTCTTGAAGACATGAGACCACTTTTACATTCCCATGAACTCCAAATCACCTTTTGGAAACTGAATCTAAAACACTGTCCTATCCTAAGAGAGAGAAAAAAGGAAAGAAGGAGCTGAAAAATTGAAGTAATGCAACCAAGAAGAATCTCCCTCTTGTTGACACATACCTGAATTATTCAAAGAGGCATCTATCTGGACTCCCCTGATTTGTACAAGCTAAATGTTTCTGCAGATGTAAAGTGAGGGGGGGGAAGCAAAATCACCTTTTTCACCTGGACAGATGTTTAATTACATGTAATTATAGCCGTACCCTGTCCAGATGTCTTTACTGGACATAGTACTTGTCAGACATACACTACAGGTGCCTCAATTGGCGCTGATAGGATAGCAGTTTAAGGCAGATGGACTTCAGCCCACAGCTATACAAAAACTGCAGGTATTTTACTAGAATAGGAACTCATACCAAAAATCTACATTTGATGAAACAAGCAATTAGAGAGCAAGGCAGACAGCTTTTCTTAAAGTCTGCTCCAAGCTAGATTTCTGGTAGCACCATGGGGGAGATGGGGCGGGCAGAGGGAGCTTTGCAGAATGCTCTACTTTATTTAAACCTGGCTATTTTTGTCATGTAAAATATGTTCAGAGGAAAAGACATCAAGGTCTTATCCCTGCATTTGTTCCTCACTCAAAAAAGCTCCTTTCTCCAATAGCGGTATGCACTTTGTTGCAATATTTTCAGGATCAGACTCAATAAGATTAGTGAGAGTTAGAGGTTTGAATATATTTTCTTTTATTTACAGCAGGCATTCTATATTCACTGAATATTCTCAGATAGAAGCAATGAAAAAGATGTAGACAGCTCCTTATATATACAATGGGAGGAGCTAGATGTGGGAGTGGTGAATTATGAATACATTAAGGAGTGAAGAATAAATTAACCCCTGATACCCCGTTCATATACTATTTACACATTGGAGAATAAGGCATTTACATCTGACAAATCCCCCTCTAAATGCCGATTCGTTATGCAACACCAATTACATTCAGATTCAGGACAATACAAAACATACAATTTAGAAGTTAAATATTTGTGCTGCTTAGAAGGTAAAGGTTTTGTCAATATGTCAGCTAATTGTTCTGAAGTATCACAATGCACTGCTTTAATAAATCCATCCTGAGATAATTGTCTCACATGTTTAAATTTTATATCTATGTGTCTGGACCTTTGTCCAATGGCGTCAGATCTAGATATTTCAATGGCTGCTTTGTTGTCTTCATGCATAACAAAAGGCAAAGCAGGTTTTTTCCAAACATCTGAAATTAAATCATTAAACCATACAAGGTTATTTGCAGCTTTGGATAAACAAACATATTCTGCTTCTGTCGTTGAAGTGGCCACTAGTTCTTGTTTACCAGTGTACCAGTAAACTGGACAGTCATTTAAGAGGAATATATAGCCAGATGTGCTTTTTCTACATGAGGTGTCTCCAGCCCAGTCCGCATCTGCGTAACATGTAAGCTTTGGTTCTTTATTATCGTTAGGTTCTAACATTAAACAAAAGTCTAGTGTACTTTTCAGATATCTTAAAATTCTTTTAACAGCTTCCCAGTGATACATTGTTGGCTTGCTGACATGTCTGGATAATAAATTGAGTGGTAAAGCGATATCTGGTCTTGTCCAATTAGATATATAAAGAAGTGAACCTATGATTGATCTATAAAATGTGTTATCTTTGAATTCGGGAGAAGATTCATCAGTATTTCTTAGAAAGTCAGTTTGCATAGGAGTATCACAAGGTTTGGCGTTATTTAGATTGCATTTATTTAAAAGTTCTATGATCTTATCTCTCTGAGTAAGTTTGAATCCTCTTTTAGTCTTATTAATTTGAACACCAAGATATTTGTTTACTTTGCCTAGAGATTTTAACGAGAAATGTTCATTTAGCTTAGATACAAAAGTTTCTCTTCTCTCTTTATGTTTTCCTATGTATAAAATGTCATCCACATAAATCAATACAAATTCTACGTAATCATCACCCTTTTTTACAAAGAAACAGTTATCAGCAGTGGTAGCATTGAAGTCCATGGTTTTAAGTACTTTTACTAAACAATCATACCATTGTTTACCAGATTGTTTTAATCCGTATAAACTCTTGTTTAACAACCAAATCTCATTTTTGTTTGTGTATTGACTGTGAGGTGCTCTTACATATATTTCCTTATCTAGTTTTGCGTGTAGATACGCAGTCTGTATGTCATATTGGAATACATCAAGATTGAGTGCTGATGCTACCACTAGAGCTGTTTTGACACTCTCTGTTCTTACTGTGGGGGAATACGTGTCAGTATAGTCCTCCGGATATTTCTGTGCATAACCTTGTGCAACTAGTCTAGCTTTGTATAGGGTATTACCTCCCTCTAAGTTCTTAATTTTATATATCCACCTGGTACCAATAATTGTTTTATCTTTAGGTGCAACTGCAGGTGTAAATACATTTAGTCCTTGTAAACTTTCCATCTCTTTTTTCATCGCTAATTCCCATTTTTCCTTTTCTTTACTAGGGAGTTTTAACACTTCCTCATATGTATTAGGTGTTGTTGGCTCACCATCCATATGCATTATATAATCCTTGTATTTATTTGGTATTTGATTTCTGGTGTTTCTAATAGTTCTTTTAGGTTTACTATCGTTATCATGCAAATATCTTGCTTCCTTTTTTGTTAGTGTATCAGTTTTTATTTTGTGTTGGCTATTTGTCCATGTTTTGTTTTTGTTTTTATATTTGTTGATATCTTGCTTTTCTATAGTCTCTTTCTCATGAGATTTTGTATCTTTGTTGTTATTTGGAAATATTTCATTAAGATGTATTTTAGACCAGTTGGCCTGTTCGTGGAACACAGCTGTTCTGGAGACTATAAATTTGTTATTATTATCAATGAATCTGTATCCTTTAGTGCCTGTCTCGTAACCCATAAATCTGAGTCTTCTGGATACGTTTTCTCCCTTTCTTCTTAATTGCTTAGGTATGTGTACGTCTGCAGTGACTCCAAATATGTGCATGTGTGCTAATTTTGGTTTCCTATTATACATCACTTCATATGGTGTCTTATTTACAATGCTGGACCAGGTTCTATTCTGTGTGTAATTTGAATAATGTAAGGCTTCTGACCAGAATTGTTTGCTTAAGCCAGCATCTTCCAATGTGCATCTAATCATGGTTTGTAATGTTGAGTTCTTCCTCTCCGCAATCCCGTTCTGGAACGCAGAAAATGGGCTAGATGTGTAATGTAACATTCCTTTGTCTTTTAACCATTGGGAGAATTCTTTAGACATGAATTCACATCCCCTATCTGTCATAATTTGTTTTATTTTGATATTGTGTTGTGTTTCTATGCGTTTATAAAATTCTTTAAATTTTTGAAAGGTTTCATCTTTGTGTTTTAATGTATAAACAAATCCATAGCGGCTATAATCGTCTACTATTGTCAAGAAGTAACGTTTTCTATAAGTGATTGATGGAGTTAATGGACCAACTAAGTCCATGTGTACTAAATCAAAAATTTTGTTGGTTGATCTAGTAGATTTTCTTGGTCTGGGACTAGTTTTTAGTTTTGTAGATTTACATACTGAGCATTCCAAATAGTTTTCACAATTTTTTATTTTAACACCTTCTGCGTGTTCAGTCATTTTTTGTACTACAGGAAAACTGGCATGTCCTAACTTCCTATGTAAGATGTGAGCACACTCATCATGAATTGGCTTACCTATTTTTGGTTTTTTTTCATTGTGTGTATCTACGTGATCATGAGATATTTTACATTCATCATTGTCACTGTTGCTAATATTTTCATTATCTACTTCAATACAATCTTCCATATTTGAATCAATGTTATGCAACCATTTTTCCTTTGTTATCAGATAAGGTAGGCCTCCTTTAATCATCACAGTGCCTATATTTATTTTATTCTTCTCCAAAGTCGCTTTTCCTTTAGAAAAAACAATGTTAATGTCAGAATCTCTACTTAGTTTTATGGCACTTAGTATGTTATGAGGTATTTCAGGTATTAACAATACCCCCTCTATTTTTCCTAGACCAGGCAGGGTTACATTCCCTCTACCTAATACTTGAACCTTTTCTTGGTTAGCTACCTTTATTACAAATTTATCTTCTATAAATGAAGACAATATATTTTTGTTATTAGTGGTGTGATTAGTTGCTCCAGAATCAATAAGCCAATTATTGTTCTCATTTTGCTGTATGTTAGTGTTGTCTTGTTTATTTAATCCATTTAGTGAACCAGATTTTCTATCCTTTGAATTATCTCTGCCCCCTCTATTCTCTTTGTAATTTGGTGGGCTTCTATATCTATGTCTATCTATGGAAGACTGTCTATAATTGTATTTGTTTCTATATTCTGACCTATGTCTTTCCTTTGAAATTTTGGGGCAATCTCTCCTATTGTGTTCCCTGGATCCACAGTTATGACATTTAAATGTTTCATTATATTTTTCTTGGAAAGCTACTTTCCTATATGGTTTGTGTTCTATGTGATTGTTAGAACGATTCCTTCTTGAATTGTCTTCTGCTATTAATTTATTGGATAGACTTTCTATGGATAAGTATCCTAGATTGATTGTGTCTAAATGTGTTATATAATTGTCCCATGATGGATCAAGTGAGTTGATAATAACACTTTTCATTGTTTGGTCTGAAATCACCTCCCCCCTCAAATGCAGCTCAGCTCTTATTTTGTTTAAAGATATTAAGTGCTCACTTATGGAAACCCCTGGTTTTATCCTAGATGAAAAGAAATCTTTAGACATCCTTGTGGTGGTAGCTACACTGTCACTGTGAAACAAATTAAACATGCATTGAATAATTTCTGAAACAGTCAGATTTGGCTTAATGCTGTGATACATTGCAGGAGACACACTAGATATTAATAAGAAAAATGCTCTATGGTGTAAACAATCTATTTTTAGAGTCCAAGGTCTTTTTGGGGGACTAGTGATAAAAAATAGTAAGTTTTCCTTCATAAAGACAACCTGGAGCTGTTGATACCATTCTTGCAAATTAATGCCATCTACCCTTAGCTTTGGGAAGTCACTGGGTAAATTTCCGACATTATTAGGTCCATTACTTACAACCTGAGGCAGTCCGTGGTCTCGTAAATGCAGAAAGTTACAAAACGGCATGGGGATGCTCGCAACGAGCCTGCACGGTCTCCTCGCCAGTTCATGTCTTCCCGGGCCGTCTGCGTAGTCTTGCGCATGCGCGTTGTCCATTTCTTCCTTGAAGTCGTCGTGAAAGGTTCTCCTCACCGCGGCTCGCTCGTTCTGCTCCTCCTCAGATGAATCGGTCTCTGGTTCGATTTTGGGAGTCCTGACGGCGGCGGCTGTTCTTCCTTTTCTTCTGATGGCGTTGGTGCTTGCTTCGGTCTGTGGCGTGGGGTGGTATCGGCAGGGCTCTCTGGGTTCGGGCGTCGGCGCTCTCGTAGTCAGGATGGGAGCGGGCAGGTCTTGAGGCATTGGCTTGCTCGCTCGTTTCTTCGTTAGCTTTTTAGTAATTTTTAGTTTTGGCCCAAATGCAGCAAAAAGCGTTTTCATTGCTGATTTTATTTGGTAGTTTGTTGAATCACCTTCACTTTCTGATTCTGATTCTTCTGAGGAGTTTGAATCTTCTTTTTCATTTTCTTTGTCTGATAACGTTTTTCGCGCCAGAAATTTTGAATTGAGCTTTTTGATTGGCTCTGCTTCGCTCACCTTGGAGGCCTGTTGAAACCAAGATGGCTGCCATTCAAAATTTCGCGCTGGATCACCGTTTTTCTTCTTCACAATATTTTTTTCTTCAGTCATATCACTCACTGTTTTTGGGTCTTTAGACTTTTCATTAGTGATGTTTTTCTCTCTCGCTGCTCCGCTGTTCTTCAGCATATCTTGGAGGTTCGCGATGAGGCTTTCATCATTCTTCTGGCTCTTTAATAGTTTTAATATTTCTGACCTGAGTTCGTTATTCTCTATTTCGATTTCCTCCTGGTCATCATTTTCATCTATAATTTCTTCGTCTTCAGTGGTGTATTCTTCGGATTCTCTCAAAATTGCGTTTGTGGATTCGTTGAATATTTCTTGTTCTGTTTCCATTTCTTTGCTGTATGCCCTGGTGTTGGGCCTATCTTTCTTAGACATTTTTAAGTTTTTATTGAGTCAATTAACCATCCTCTGCTACCAGCTTGTTGCAATATTTTCAGGATCAGACTCAATAAGATTAGTGAGAGTTAGAGGTTTGAATATATTTTCTTTTATTTACAGCAGGCATTCTATATTCACTGAATATTCTCAGATAGAAGCAATGAAAAAGATGTAGACAGCTCCTTATATATACAATGGGAGGAGCTAGATGTGGGAGTGGTGAATTATGAATACATTAAGGAGTGAAGAATAAATTAACCCCTGATACCCCGTTCATATACTATTTACACATTGGAGAATAAGGCATTTACATCTGACACACTTAAAACCCTAAAGTGGGGAATATAACCTAATAAAGTCTCAGAAACCTGAAAAGACAGGGTGGTCTTGATATGCCTCCTGGCTGATATTCTTAGGGTGTTGAGCTCATACCTGCTGGATGTTAAAAGCTTGAACTTTTCTGCATGACATAAAAAGAATGGCTGCCTGGCCCTACTTTTGTTGCTTAAAGATTTGTGACTCCATTCATTTTCTACGTTTGTCAAGAGAAGTTTCCCATACAGTAATCAAGAACTGCACAAACAGTACCAAGAGCAAATCCCCCCACCTCTCAAACCAGAGCTCACCTTGAGCCCAGTTTTAAAGTTTTCCAATAACCCTTTTTCATGGATCTGTTGGAAGAAATGTCCATCTGGGTTCAGTTCCAAGTGAGGAGAAAGACACTGGAAACATAGAGGCTGCTTGGAAAGATGGTTTAATGGTGTGCAGGACCACATGGTTTTGAGGTCCTGGGCAAAAAAGCACATGGGTGAGAAAGAGAGAAAGAGAGAGAGATTTATATCCTCTGTTGGGTTTTGGATTTGAGCTTGTATTCTGATTGGTTGTCATGCAGGGGTAACTTTGTAGGTTGCCTTTTGAGTCCCAAGCTTGGTTGAATCTTGCTGGGTGATGTAATCTCCCCAGGTGCCATGTGGTGAGTTCTGTTGCTAGATGGGTAGAGGCAGTGGTGGGATTCAGCCAGTTTGCACCACTTCGGGAAAACCGGTTGTTAACTTTCTGAGCAGTTTGGCAAAGTGGTTGTTGGAAGAAATCATTAGGGCAGAGAACTGGTTGTTAAATTACTTGAATCCCACCACTGGGTACAGGGCTAATCCTACCTTTGTTGGATCTTGGGTGAGGGCATTTGCTTATGAATAGACCTAGCGATATCTTTATCTCTTATGTGCTGACATCTGTTGTGGGCTATTGAGAGTGTGGGGGCTATTGAGAGTGAGTCTGCTTCCTGCCTAAAAAACATGTTTCTCCATTTCTCATCCAGGGAAGTATAATATTCTGCCTTTTTAATATTTCCTAGAATATTTCATTTTTCTAGGAGAGGGGTGAGGGCTAACTTCCTACAGATCTTTACCTCTTGCTTTGTAACGCATTAAAAACATTATAAGCGTTGCTTTAAAATACATAACAGTTTAGGCAAAATAAGAAATTGTCAAGCATCTGTATGGAATCATGCATTGGATGGCGATAGTGGGGAGGAAATGGATCAGGAAGCTTTCAATGTCAAATCTACTTGCTTATTTAAAGTTAAAAACAATAATGTAAAAGTTTAAGGTTTTGGTTTTTTTTTGGCAAGAGGGACTCCAGATTTCATTAAGAAGAGTTCTAGGGCTCATAAGCCTTCACTATCCCTCTGCCAGAGAAGGGAACTGATTTAGCCCCAGCTCTGCCTTCTTTAATTTTCCTGGATAGGCTAACAGACTCTCATATACGGTAACATGGAATTTAAGTCTCTCCCTTTCTAAATGGCTAGATCACCAATTCTAATCTAAATCCTCAAGAATAAATAAATAAATCATTCCAACCTTCTTTTGGGTGTTCTTGGCTCTGTATCTGTAAGCATACATTGAAAATGGATGGGAAAAAAATTCCCTTTCATTCCTTCAAAATGCCACAAGCTGATGCATTATATTTATTCATCGGTTTGATACCCCTCTTTTTCTCCAGAGGCTCAAGATAGTTACTTGGGCACCTCTCTTCATTTTATCTGCCACAGAACAATTCTGTGAAGGAGGTTGGCTATGGGTTAGGCTGGATTACAAAAGGGTAATTTGTCATTTAGGTGAGATAGACAGTATAAAAATGTGATGATGATTGATGGTAATGGTGATGATGATGGTGATTTTAACATACTGCAAGGACATAGTATGAAGACATAAGCAAGAGTTTTGCTTCTTCTGCCTTTTGCCTTATGTCTTCATGCTATGTCCTTGCAGTATGTTAAAATCACCATCACCATCATCATCACCCTCAATCATCATCATTTTTATACTCTATCTCACCTAAATGACTCTAAGTAATTTTTCTAAATGATGCTATTTCATTGACATTTTATTCCCTGGTAAAGAGAGAAATTCTCTTAACTCTTCTCTTTTATTATTATTATTATTATCATCATCTGACGGGGAAGGTACTATAAGCCAAGAAGACATATCTCACATAATATCTGTCAAGCAAACTCTGCCTTTTCATACAACACTCCTATGATTAAAAGAACATGCATTTCACTGCTGCTTTAACTTGTATATTGGCAATCATAGATGGAGAACAAACATTTCATAGTATTTTCTGTTGGAGCCAGTTTGTGGTTAAAGCATCAAAATTGGAAGACTTGGAATTCCAGTTCTGCCTTAGCGTGAAGGCTGGTTGGGTGACCTTGAGTCAGTCACACACTCTCATCCAGTGGTGGAATTCAAATGTTTTTATTACCGGTTCTGTGGACGTGGTTTCATGGGCGTGGCAGGGGAAGGATACTGCAAAATCTGCATTCCCTTCCCACTCCAGGGGAAGGATACTGCAAAATCCCCATTTCCTCCCAATCAGCTGGGACTCTGGAGGCAGAGAATAGATGCGGATGGGGCCAGTCAGAAGTGGTATTTGCCGGTTCTCCGAACTACTCAAAATTTCCTCTACCGGTTCTCCAGAATCAGTCAGAACCTGCTGAATTTCACCCCTGCTCTCATCCCACCCTATGTCACAGGGGTGTTGTTGTGGGGAAAACAGAACAGGAAATTGTGTTGGATATATTTGCCACCTTGAGTTATTTGTAAAAATAAAAGTGGGATAACAAATAAATATGTCAGTTATGCTTGAATCAAAGTGCAAGGCAGGTTTTAGGATTCTGGAGAAGATCCAGATTTCAGCCATCTATTTTCTTTCATCCCACAAATGCTTGCTCATGAAATAAGATAGCTTCTAATAATTAAAAAGATTCCTGTTAGTGATTTTGCTGAGAGAGGAAAGAAAAAAAAAACAACCACACTTTTTGCCTTACTCCATATACATATACATATACATATACATATACATATACATATACATATACATATACATATACATATACATATACATATACATATACACATACACACACACACACACACACACACACACACACAATATATATATATATATATATATATAATTTTCTCAAGATATTCTCACTTTAATTCATTAAAAGCAATATAGCAAGGCAACATCATTAGAGCATAAACATAAATGGGCACAGATCATTTGGGAAAATTGGGTTTTCTTTAGACTCAATATATTGCTGAAGATGTTGAAACAGCACAGTCCACATACTGAAGCTTCATTAAAAAAAAGAAAAAAGTAAGTAAGTATGTAGGTATAAAGTAAATGAGCAGATCTTTGCATCAGGAGATTATGGGGAAAGTATGGTTGCATATCCCAATTATTAAACTGACCTGATTTTAAGTCTTCCATCGCCTTCTCACAGCCGTATCATTAGGACATATTAAGTAAGAAGGGAAACAGATGAGAGCACAGGAACTGTAACATCCCAGCAACTCCTTTCTATTGGAGGCAGCCACAGGAGAGGCAGCAGCGATAGAAACAGCACCGATTACATGGAAGATTAACTCTGTCCCTTGCCATTACTTTATCCCTGAGAAACCCTCCCTGGGCTGTAAGAAGGAGAGGACAAAGCACAGCACGGACAATTGAGCATTAGGTTAGAGTGGCCACAGCGTTTATCTACTACAGCTTTTATCCGCTGCAGTTATCACACATTTGGCTATAGCATAGGACATGGATCCATTTGTTAAGACTGCTGGCCAGTTGTAGTCCCACCTAGCAGACTGTTCTATGTGGCAGGAGAGTGGATTTGACTCCAAAACGAGCTGACACCTTAGATCTGTCATCTAAAAGTCTTTTTTTGAGGGTCTTGTTTTAGGCATGTGGGAAACCATAGTATGTTTTCTACCTTGCAGTAGAAAATAATACCTCCTTCAGGTTCAACTCAGGTTCTAGGGATTGCATGTACAAATCCATGTGATTTCCTTGACCACAAATGGAATTAGTTTGCCACTGCCTTTTTCCAGAATGTGTTTTTCCAGTGAGACCGGTCTATCAGGGCAATCTGGTCTACCCAAATATGGGACGGAGCATACTGCGTCCGCTTCCGCTTTTCAGCCCCAATCCAGGAGCCTTCGCAGGCAGTCACTTCTGCAACAAATTATTTTATGTTAAATTTAAATTTACCGACAAAGAAATAAAGGGAGACTATTGTAGCTATTTCAAGCTGTTTAGCTCTCAGAAGGGTATGGCTAGCTGATGAGAGCTAAACAGCTTGAAATAGCTATACTAGTCTCCAGGGGTGAAATCCAGCTGGTTCGGACAGGTTCTGGAGAACTGGTAGCGGAATGTTTGGGCAGTTCAGAGAACTGGTAGCAGAAATTTTGAGTAGTTTGGAGAACCAGAAAATACTACCTCTGGCTGGCCCCAGAATGGGGTGGGAATGGAGATTTTGCAATATCCTTCCCCTGGAGTGGGGTAGGAATAGAAATTTTGCAGTATCCTTCCCATGCCATGCCCACCAAGCCACGCCCACAGAACTGGTAGTAAAAAACATTTGGATTTCACCACTGCTAGTTTTCCTTTATTTCTTTGTTGGTAAATTTAAATTTAACTTTTTCCAGAATGTTTTTAATTTTCCAGTCAATGTATAGCTCTTGAATTTCATGGGTATTTCCCATCCAAATACTAATAAGGTCTGATCTGGCTTAGCTTTTTTAGGGCCAATTCAGGTCACAGGTGCTGATATCTATTGAGCTTTTCTGCTTAAAATAATATTGCAAATGCCACCAATATTCCTACAACATTTTGCAAAACAACAGTTTTGGACTAATCTTATCCTTATTTACTTAGAAATTAATCTCAGTGAGTCACTATCAGGTAAGGGCTGAATCATCTATGTGGAACTGAAGCTTAATGGTCCAGTTCATTAAGCCTTACTATTTTCATCTTAGAATCAAGGTGTAATTAAATTGTTTGGAACTGAGCTCCGTTGAAATAGTGACCTATAATATTTAAAATGAAGATTTCACTTCCCATAATCAATAAGTCCATAGTCAATAAGTACTCTAAAAAGCAGAGTTCAATTAGTTACACAGAGCAACATGAACTATTGCAAATTTAACTAAAAGCTCTTTGATATTTTATCTACTGCAGCTAATGCATGGGAGAATTATATTATTTAGAAAAACACAAAAATATGTCTCTGAATTACTAAGAATATAGATTGAAACAAAGACATCCAAATATTAATTGAAAACTCTCCCATACTTTTTATATTGCTGAGACTAGACTGCCACCTGTCAAAAATGGTGTAGGGTCTGCTTGGCGAAGGGTTGGACTAGATGACCTACAAGGTCCCTCCCAACTCTGTTAATCTGTATACTTCACAATTTAAGGACAAAAGGCAGTGGTTATTCCACTGCTTGTCATATGCCCTCTTGTCACAAATGGACTTTTATGACTCCCTACATTTAATCTTGCATGTATTTTTCTAAACCAGTAGCTGTTTAAAATTTGCTCCAAACCTAATAATACCTGATCATAGTGATTGTCCTTTGAAAGTCAGATAAGCCTATATTATTAAAAAGTAGGCTGCAGCTTTATGGGGTTTGATGGAGAA
Source organism: Pituophis catenifer annectens (assembly GCF_029215685.1). Lineage (NCBI taxonomy): Eukaryota > Metazoa > Chordata > Lepidosauria > Squamata > Colubridae > Pituophis > Pituophis catenifer. The sequence continues at coordinate 17,799,265 of NW_027256887.1, read as the reverse complement.
AATGTCACTTGAGATGACAGAAGGCATATTTAGACAAAAAAATGTGTGTGTGAGAGAGAGCCTATAAACTGCACTACTTTTCATTATCTATAATCATGCAAATCTAGTTTTGGCAGCTAGGATTTTAGGAGTCAGTAAGGTATCTCTCTGACTGATGGTTGCTCTGTCTATCATCTTCCTCCATTATTTTGTCCGCATCATGAATGTATATAGTCTTATTTCCATTTTCTTTCTGTGCAGAAATACTGGGGAAAGCCTCTTTATATTCATGATTCCATTAAAAAACTGTTTTATTTTAAAAGAGCGTTTTCTTCATTTCATGTATGTTTATGGGTTTGGCTCTAAAGTTACATATTACAAATTGCTTGTTGTGAAAAGAACACAGAGTCCTTTAATGACGATCACATTTTTATGACATGGGATTTCATGCTGCCTGTCAGTATTACAACAATTTGTATAACCACCCATCCATTGGAATAGGAGCAATTTATTTTTATTTTTTGATAGGGAAAGCAATATACATGAAACGCAAAAGGTAACAAGAGGTATGTTACAATTCCCTGAACAGGACAAAATATAAATAGAACAAGAATGGAATGATGCACTTCAAGGGTATTCCATTTTTATATTTTTTGTTTGTTATTGCTAATTTAACATCTAAAGAAATACAGTTTATTAAGGAGGGAAAAAATGCTCCATTATTTTTTTAAGTCAACCAGTACAAGGTTGCTGATAAAATCCCTTTTAGCAATTTCATGCTACACAATTTCCTTTTGATGTCTTCATTTGGGAATAGAGTGTTTTTGGGACCAGCCACAGAGATGCTGAGAGCAGAGATAGGACAAATAGTAGATACAAATACCGTGGTAGATCTGGAATGTGTATGAGCAAAACCTACAAGGATTTCTAGCTTCCATAGCAACAGCTAAAAGTCTCTCTTTCTGGCTGCTGAAATGAATAACTTTTGGGAGGAGTGATGGGAAGTAAGAGTGAATGTGACACGTGTAGTCTAGGGCTCAGTTTCAAGAATGAAAACAAATCCTTACTTTGACCAAAAGTATCCTTGAATTCTAAGTATATATTTATCTCACTAATCTAGGAATACACCATTGTTTTTCAAGCTGAAGGCCACTCATGTTGTTTGAATAGTGCTTAAAGGCTGGACAAAGTTAATTTATATTATCTAATCACCTAAAGTATTACCATCTCTCCCCGTGTATTTAATAATTTCACCCTTTTGTCACACTGAAAGTAAGATTTTGGTAGCTCTCAGCAGTCTTTTGAGAGTTATCAATTGCCCTAATTATCTACATCCAGATGAAACAATTATTTCAGTGCACTTGGGGTTCTTGCTCACCTACATAGAATTGGTTTTTTTTTAAAGCAGCACAGCCCAGCAGCTCAGGAATAGCCTCTTCCATTTTATAAGACTGTAAATACTCTCTTGTTGCTAGCTGAATTTGCTCCACTTCACAAATGTCAGGATGTTGTGTACAAAGATTGGCTTGTTCACCCTAAGCAAACAGCTGACTGGCATTGATGGCTACCACTGCCAGGCATCTCACATTGAAGGGCGTGCAAGGGAATTAGTTCCTGATTATATAGCTGTTGCTGTTAGAGTCTGTAACAATGTGACCTGACTAGATATAGAGCCACACTTAAGATTTGATGCAAGTTCTGGTTTAACTGATTTGGAACACCTGTTCTTGAGTAGAGCTGTCTGTCAACAAGGAAAAGCTTGCCACTGAAGTTCTGCCATTGTTCCAATCCCTTCTGTATGTATGTGTGTGTAATATTCAAGCCTAATTATTGCAGGTGAGGGTGTACATTTGGGGAGAAAGGAAAAAGCAATTTACAGCTAAATTGGCTCATGGCCAGTTATTTTCTAAACTATGCTGCGGATTCAATGAATTTTCTGGAAAACTGGAAAAATGTACTTTCTGAAAAGAGGGCTTGCTAGGCACACCAGCAAGTGTGGGAATATGCTTTCAGAAGAATATACAAGCTCCTTTTGTTGTCAAATAATACTGTAAATCTATGGTTTCAGTGGCACTGATTATTTGGCCTTTTTCACTCCCCAAGTTCTATCGTTTAGGACTTTTCTCTTTTTTCTCTCTTTTTCACATCAACTGAGTCTGGATGCTAGTTCAAGTTGCATAATATAGAACAGGTGTGTCAAAGTGGCCGCCCACAAGCCGGATGCGTCACACGCAGACCACTCCCACCCCAGCTCCACGAAGGGAAAAAAATGTCATGGGACTGCAATGTGATGTGGCGAATTTGACACCTGTTATATAGAAGAATCATTTGTGTGCAGAAAAAAACATGATCCAATGTGGCACATTCTTATTTAGGCTTCCAATTCCCCATGCCCACTTTCAATCATATCTCCACTCTATTTCCATTTCCACTTCCAATTCTCTGATCCCCTGTCTTCACCCTACTCCTCAGAAATCAGTTACGGTTCTGTGACCATATTTCAGATCCTGGTAACATACTTTGTGGCTATCCTGTGACTTTATCCTGATTTTGCCTACAATGTGTGAGAATTCTAGAATCTGATTTCAGTATTTCACTATCTATTGGCCCTCAGTGCATGATAGACTGGTGGCAGTAGTGGGTTTCACTTACCTTCGCTACCCATTTGGAACTGTGAGCATGTGTGCATGTGCAGAGCATCCGTGATGACATTCCGGGCAGGTGGGCGGAGCCTCCCGCCGCCGCCGCTACCAGTTCGCCTGAACTGGGGCAAACCGGTAGAAACCCATCACTGACTGGTGGGCATTTACAGGAATAGATCAACCATGTTTCCACTTGAAGCATAATAGTCTGAAGGAATTTCAGACACTTAGTCCTTTTTTGGGGAACAGAATATGTGGGTGCCAAATACCCTTCAGAAAAACAGGTGTATGTGAGAGAGAGAATGAGAGAGAGGAAGGCAATAACAGAAACTGAATTATTATGTCTGGCCTTGAAGATCTATCATATACCTAATTGACAGGCTAAGTATTCATTCTACCATATGAAGTGCTGCACCGGCTTTGTAAGCATCTGAGTTGCGCCACTCTCTCTCTCTTCTCTCTCTTTCTCTCTCCAAACTCAGAGAACTGGCACAGCAGATCCCTAGAAGATTGCTTGCTGTGTCAAATAAAACACCTCTTTCTTTGCCATGTGCCTAGAGACAGAGATATATGAGAAGCTATAAAAGCCTAATTACCAGTAGGTAGTCATTTTTATTAATGTCTCTAACTCAGAAAATAAGAGGAGGGAGAAGAAATGGCACAACTGAAAAGCATGATAAAATAGGAAGGGGCGCTCCCCTGCTTTTAATTCAGTGTTTGAGGCTGAGTTTGTTAAAGGAGAGTGTGTTTGGAAAGAAAATATTTCTATAGCTGCTTACCTCTGCATATTTTATTACCTATTAGTTGTGCATGAATTATGCACAGGCAAATAACTATGGAGAATGCAGTAGGAATTTTTAACATTTCAAAAGGCTCTCCTCATCATTATGGGAGGCAACAGACCCATATCTGCTCTTCCAGATCTTTTGAGAATGGAGCTCTATAGCCCAGATTGCAACTGAAAGCTTTTAGCTTTTTGACACATACTACTTTTATAGTCCGTCACTGAAGTGGGTTAAATATTTGAATGGATCCTTCTGAGAAATAAAATAATTAGCATGGCTTGCATCCCAAAAGGTAACAATTGGATGTTTTATTTCTTTCAAAAATGAAAGACTTTGTCTGACAACATCCCAACCTGAGGAATTCAATGCTGTAAAAGTAGAATACCTCCAGAGTGGAGGACTATTTATTTTAAACAAGCTACTAGGTAGCAAATAGAATTCTGGTATTCTCAAGATATAGTATGTTTAGGCAGAATGACAAGAAATGTTTTAATTGCTGCAATTGTTTTGTGTTTTTTGTTTGGGGGGGGGGTGTTGTGGGATCCTCATCTGTGTGATAAGGAACGTCAAGTGTCCTTAAAGTTAAGCTTGATTTCTTGCCATGGATAAATCCTTCTGATTTCTTGATCACAAAACACAAGTGATTTACTCCCTTTTGGGAAGTAAAGTTCACAGCTGTGGGATTTCCTTCTCGTTTTCCATCGAGATCCTAAATTTGAATCTGTTTAGCTTCTCAAGATTAGCAGGTCAGTTGAGTCATATTTTGCCATAGATCAGAGTTTCTCAGCCTTAGCAGCTTTAATGTTAAGTGGACTTCGGCTCCTAAAATCCTAGCAGTTAAAGTCCACACATCTTAAAGTTGTCAAGGTTAAGAGAACTGTAATTACTTAGGTACTGCTTCAAATGGAGCCATGATTAGGACTACAAGCGATAAATCATATGCAAAGAGGAATCAAGGTTTTCAGGCTTTGTTGTCATTTCTGCCACATTAAGTGCTTTCTTCTTTTTAAAAATGTTTTGCTTCATTGACCGTAAAGAACTAAGGATATTATGGGTTTCCTGTCAGAATTTCTCCAAATTAAATAATTAGTAGGATTGTTCCAGAATAATTCCTGGCTGTGAAAGGAAGAAAACCAACAGATCGGGTGTTATATATACATGAGAATTCTTTGCAATTTTGAAATGACTCACAAAATAATTAAAAAAAAAAAAAAACATTGAGAGGATGTTTTTGGGAATTTAGGCCCTTTTCCTATCCCTTCTTTTCTCAGCTTTGCTATGCAAAGCTTGTAAAAAAAATAATAATGCTGCTGCTGAAAGTGGATACTTGGTCAGTATCATTTCAACATCTCTTAATTATTATGTTTTTTGAATGGTAAAAAAAGCAAATTGAAATCAGTGGAACAAGGGATCTTATGGGCAGCAACCAGAGGTGATATTCAGCAGGTTCTGACCAGTTCTGGAGAACCGGTAGTGGAAATTTTGAGTTCAGAGAACCGGTAAATACCACCTCTGGCTGGCCCCACACCCATCTATTCTCTGCCTCCCGAGTCCCAGCTGATCGGGAGGAAATGGGGATTTTACAGTATCCTTCCTCTGCCACACCCAGCAAGCCATGCCCACCAAGCCATGCCATGCCACGCCCACCAAGCCACACCCACAGAACTGGTAGTAAAAAATTTTGAATCCCACCACTGGCAGCAACATTCCCTGGCACCATATTGCCTACTCTTTCATGTTCATCACTTGCTGTTTTACAAATGTGTGGTTCTATGTTGAATTGATTAAAGCATCATATACTACAATAAAACTGAGTAGCATAATTTATCGTAGGAAGAATATAGCGGGCACAGTTTAGATAAGTTTAGATAAGTTTAGACGGAGTTTAGATAAGTCTTCAGTACAGCTGCTAAATTGTGAACTACATTGAATCTCAGAAGTGGCCATAGTATAACTGAATGTGTACAATAATAAAATAAATTGAAGGCAATACCCAGGCAGTTTGCACATGGCCTCCTGAAGTTAAAGCAATGACATGCGAGGAATTCAAGGCAAACAGGAGGTTGGTACTTAACAAGCAGATCTGAGAAGCTTGTGCAAAATCTAGTTGCATTCTTAATTAACTTGTATTGACAAAAGGGATTTGCTTAGCTGAACAATTATCATGGTTAACAACTATGCTATTAAAAATAAACCCCAATATGTTGGTTTAGTGATGAACCCGAGGCAAAGTAATTAAGTAGAAGTATAACACTGGTGTTCCCGTCAGGATTACTCTCTTATGATCTGAAACAAGAATTCCTTTGACATACTTAGAAATGTTGAATTACTGAATGTTGGCTGTTACTAATCCTTGGGCTTTGCTTCAGCTGAATATCATATTCATATGTCAGGGATATTTAGATGTAATTTCAAGCATTCTAGAAACAGATTACTGTCTGTTAAATCAAAATTAATATTAAGAATCACTTGGAAGCGATTTCTTTAGACTGAGAGGAACACATGATTGAGAACAAATAAATGATGGGATTCTATTTCTTTAAGCAGGATATATTTAGCAGGTATTGTGGAAAATATCACAGCTTAATTAGGGCATGCAGCATTTCAAACTGAAGCCTTGTCATTTCATATTTTAAAATTAAACATTTTGGAGAAGATGCATAAACAGGAAAAAAAAACAGGACAAGGAGGTCAAATAATAAAAAAATGAATATGTGACTGAATAGATTTACAAATGTCACGGGAGTTAGTTTTTCAATATTCATTAATTAGCTCATAATGAGTCATTGATTATATGTTTCAAAAGAGTAAAATATCTGTTAAACTCTAAGCATAGCATTAGTGCAAATAAACAATCAAAACTGTATATTGTATCAGCTGATAGCTGTTCAGTAGCTCCATTAAACAAGGTGCAGTTCTATTGGGTTTGGAGGGTCTTCAAAACAGCCATTGGACTATTATGCAGATCCTAAACTCTGCAGACCCTAAACCAGGGGTCTCCAAACTTGGCCACTTTAAGACTTGTGGACTTCAACTCCCAGAATTCCTCAGCCAGCAAAGCAAAGCTGGCTGAGGAATTCTGGGAGTTGAAGTCCACAAGTCTTAAAGTGGCCAAGTTTGGAGACCCATGCCCTAAACTCAGGCTTCAAGCCACTGAGGATGTCCAATTCTGAGCCAGTTTCTAAGTAAACAGACCATACTTGCTTACTTGACAAATTATAACAATACTCCTGCCACATGTCCTTATCAAAGCCCCCAATCTCAGGGTCTTCCCAGAACTGGCCAGTGTTCAAAACACAAATAATGACCATACCAATACAATAGAAATACTTTCAAAAATGGCATACATTAACATAAAATAAAGGGTGAAGGGGCAGAAAAACCATGTGCTGGATGAGCAAAAATTAACAATAATAAGGGAATCAGCCATCCTTTAAATAGACTAGAGCTTTTGGGTCACCCAGTCCATCTTCTCATAACATCATCTTTCAGCAAATAGAGAGAGGGATGGAGACTTTTTGTAAAAAAAATCACCTGGCCGACCCATAGACTTCTTGCCTTCCCTTCTCTGGATGTTGCCATGTCATGCAAAGTCAGATCTTCATCCTGATGAGTTATTTTTAAAAACGGTGAACTTATAGCTGTTCTGTTTCCTGAGATCCAGTTTGGTGTAGTTAAAGGCATAAGACTAGAAACATGGACACCATGAGTTGTAGTCCTGCCATAGGCAAAAAGCCCTCAGGATGATTTTGGACCAATCTTTCTCTCTCAGCCCTAGGAAGAAAGTATCACAGTTCTAAACCAAGCCAGCAAAGGAAGAGGCCACACTGTGAGTAGAATGGGTCTCTTTACTGGAGTCTCAGCTTGGCACATGGTGAACAATAGAGTAAAAGGGTTTCTAGCCAGCATTACTGGCTTCTGCTAGCCAGCTGGCTATATGGACTCAGCATTCTCCACCCTCCTGGTTGCTCTTGGTTGGCTTCAGCAAGTACTTTTTTGGCCGGGCTCCAGCAAGTACTCCTTGAGCTCGGTTGCTCTCTGGCTGGAGAGCACAATCCGTTGACTGGTGAGGTGGCAGAACGTCACACTCCTTTTTGCTGAACATGTCTGCTAGGTCAGCATACTCCGAGGGATATGGGAGGCTCCCAGTTCTCTGATGCACTGGCACTCCAGGGCAGGTCGTCTCCCTACAGATGTGTTCGTGTGGTGGAGGGAAGGGGCCCCGGGCTATCCACAGTTTCCTATCTCCACCTTCCCACCATATGGTTGGGCCCCATTTGTCCAACCAGGCCAGGCCCAGGATCACAGCTTCGGTCATTTTTGGTATGACCACAAAGCGAATCATCTCCCAGTGCATAGCCATCTCCAACCTTACTGGCTCTGTAATGTGGGTGGCAGGGGCTCCCCCCAGCAGGGACCTGTCCACCTGCTCGAACCGCAGTGGATTGGCCAACCGCCGTGTCCTAATCCCCAGCTCATTAACTGCCGACAAGCTAATCAGACATCGGGTGCATCCAGAGTCAATCAATGCCTCAAACTGTCCACGAGCCTTCCTTCCAGGGGCTGTGAGACACACTGAGATCACAAAAGGTCGGATGGGGGCACTCACCATCGGATCTTGGTCCCCCTCATCGTCACTGTCACCTGGGACCTGCGGATGCTCTGCCTCTGCGAGCGTCTCCCCCTCGTCTGGTCGGGTTGGCAGGACCTCATCCATCTGGTGGGCTGCCCTGGACTTCTTAGGGATCTTCCTGGTGTTCTTTTCAGTTTTCCCTGGTCTGGAGTCTTTGTTCTTCCCCTTCGTTGTGGGGGCCGGACACTCAGCTGCCTGATGGCTGGGCTGACCGCATCTAAAGCACAATATAGGCAGGCAAGCAGGCCAATCTGGGGCTCCAGCTGGGGGCTTCCCCATGGGTGGGGATGTGCGTTCGACGGTTGATTGTGATTTAGGAAACCTATGTGGCCTAGGTCCCAGGTCCCTCTTGGGGCAGAACTCCCTCAACTCGGCATCTAACTCTGTAGTCACTCGGTACCACTCATTTAGCTGAGGAGGCAGGCCATGGTATGCACAGGCCTGCTGTAGGCCTCGATCAAGACCTGCTTTGAATCGATGAACCAGAACCTGCTCTGGCCAATGCCGTAATTTGCTGGCAAGCCGGCGGAACTCCCATATATAGTCCAGCACCTGGCGAGGCCCCTGCTTTAATGCCATCAGCTCCTCTTCAGCCCTCTGGGTCTGGGTCACATCCTCAAAACGGCATTGTAAAGCGTCCAGCAGCAAGTTGACATCTCCCAACTCCCGAGCATTGTCACTGTACAGATCCGCTACCCAGTCTGCCGCTTCCCCGTCCAGGGCCGCTGTCACTGCATCCACCATGGCCCACTGACTGGGGTATAAGTGTGCATAGCAGTTCATGTGACTAACGACCTGGCGCACAAATAGAGCCAATCTGGCAGGATCCCCATCATATGTGGCCCTCAGATGTGGTGGGTCCCTGGCCCATGGCTGCTGCTGCCAGTAGTCTAGAGAGGCCCCTTTTCCTGAGGAGGCTACACCAGACAGCTGATAGTCAGGGCTGACTCCTGGTAGTTGAGGAGCAGCTGTGGCATTTTTCCCCCACTCTTCAGTAGCCTGAACTGCCAGACCTTCCAATGCAGCCCCCTCCGCCGGTCCCATGTCAGACTCCTTTGCTGGTTTTTTTCCCATCCCACTGGTTGGCACCGACATGCAGTTGCCTCCGGAAGCAGCAAGCAGCCCCGACAAACAAACTGACAAACAGCCGATTCCGCAAAACCAACCAGAATCAGCACGCAGCTGCCAACGATCATCTGCTCCCTACGAGCAGGTTGGAAGCAGCTAGCAGCTCAAAAGGCAGAAGAAAGAGGGTGAGGAATGCTGGCTACCTGTCACAGTTCCAAACCAAGTCAGCAAAGGAAGAGGCCACACTATGAGTAGAATAGGTCTCTTTACTGGAGTCTCAGCTTGCCATGTGGTGAACAATCGAGTAAAAGGATTTCTAGCCAGCATTACTGGCTTCTGCTTACCAGCTGGCTATATGGACTCAGCATGCTCCACCCTCCTGTTCCTGGTTGCTCCTGGCTGGCTCCAGCAAGTACTCTTGCTGCAGCCTGGTTGCTCCCTGGCTGGCTCCAGCAAGTACTTTTTTAGCCAACCTCCAGCAAGCACTCTTCAGGCCTGGATGGCTTCTGAACTGACAACAGCTGGCTTGCCTTCCTGGCTCCTCTTCCAGCCTGAGTCCCATCACCCGACAGCCATCTGTGGCCCCATACATCCCCCTCCCCCTATGCATGCATGGCAACTCCAAAACAGCGCATTGTGGCCACTCGAACGTTGACAGAAGAAGATAAGAGCAAACCACTTCTGAAAATCTTGCCAAGACAACTGTAGGGACATATCCAAGCACTTGCCAGGAGTCAAGACTGACTTGAAGGTACACAAAGTTCTGTTGCCTCTCCATCATCTCTGTTATTGCCTTTCCTGTATAGAAGATGATCCATCCAAGCATCTCTCTGCACAGTTGAGAGCTTTGATTTTATAAATTGCTGTGCATCCTGCATAGTCACCCTCTCCTGAAGGTGAACATGGTCTCCCTGTTCTCAGAGACAGAGCTTCCACTTTCCAGATAATTGTAGATGACTCTTGATGTGCTCTACTCTTGATATTTTCACTTAGGTGAAATATGCTGTAACCATACTATTAAATTCTATTCCAAAAGGTTTCCCCTGGGTATCTTTTGTCATTTTGACTAGTGTATGTGCATAAATTTCTGCTAAGAGAAACAGTGTGAGTAACAGTTGTCACATACACACCAAACACTGAATAGCTCTTGGGAGACCTTTTGATGGCTCTAAAAGCTAGAGGCAAGAATGCCAAGCTTTCTATTACTTTCTTATTAGAGGAACACAAGCAGAAGAAACATTTCAGAATAATTGAGGAAAATTAGACCCAAACAAACACATCCAAGTCTATTTATCTATATGTGACAAACTACCTGGCTATATGTCAGCAGTGGTTTACCTGTACACTTGCATCAGAACACTTGCACTCTTTTAATACATTTAGATTATGTTGGATTTAAACTAGATTAACACACTATTTTCAAGAAAGAAAAAAGGGGGGAAATGTGGGATAGACAGTACCACAAGACGGACTTTCAATTGACTGACCATCTTTAAGGGAACTACATTAACATGGAGGGAAGCATGGGATGGGGTATCTCAAATTCAGGGGTGAAATGTAAAATTTGTTACTACCAGTTCTGTGGCTTGGTGTGTGGGGGGGTAATGTGACTGGGTGGGCGTGGCCAACTTTTTTTTTTTTTTAACTTTTCAAAGCATTTTTTCTAATGCTTTGAAAAGCCTCTGCCGATCAGGAAACTCAGCTGGGATCGTCAGAGAGGCTTTTTAAAAAATACCTCTCTGCCATCAGGAAACTCAGCTGGGATCGTCAGAGACTTTTCAAAGCATTTTTTTTTACCACCTCTTCGGCTAAGAGGTTGCAGAAAAAAATGCTTTGAAAAGCCTCTGACGATCCCAGCTGAGCCGTGCGATCATCAGAGGCTTTTTTAAAAAACTTTTTTAAAAGCATTTTTTCATCGGAAGAGGTTGTAGAAAAAATGCTTTTAAAAGTAAAAAAAAAAAAGCCTCTGATGATTCTGTGGCTCAGCTGGGCATGGGGGGGGGGGCTCAGGGATTTTTGCTACACCCGCTGCCATTGCTACCTGATTGGGTGATCTGGTCCGAACCGGGAGCATTTCACCCCTGCTCAAGTTTCTATCTTAGGTCCAATACTCTTCAACATCTTCATAAATGATCTAGATGAGGGCATAGAAAGGGAACTCCTCAAATTTGCAGATGACATCAAGCTGGAAGAATTGCTAACGCTTTGGAAAGTAGATTCAAGATTCAAAAGGATTGTGATAGGCTTGAGCATTCGGCCCTATCCAACAAGATGCAGTTCAGTGATGAGAAAAGTAAGGCAATCACTTAGGCAGGGGAAAAAAAAAATACACAGATATAGAATGGGAAATAGCTAGCTCAAGAGTAGTAACTGTGAGAGATTTAGGTTTCCTAGTGGACCGCCACTTAAATATGAGTCAGCAATGTGCTGCAGCTACCAAAACAGCCAATGCATTCCTGGGCTGAATTAAAGAGCATCAACGTCACAAGAAGTGATAACACTGCTTTATACCACACTAGTGAGGCCACACTTGAAATACTGTCAGGGGTGGATTTCACTTCCTTTACCACCAGTTCGCCTCGCGCGTGTGCGTTGTCTGTGCATGCACCCAGCCTTCCGTGCATGTGCTTTGCCCGCTCACACCTTCCGCACATGCACCCGGCCACAAAAATATGCCTAAATAACACAACTTGAAACCGGGGCGGGTAGGACGATGGGCAGGCCCACTCGTGATCGCTGCTACCGGTTCTCCCGAACTGGTGCTAACCACCTGAATACCACCTCTGAATACTGTGTCCAGTTCTAATCACCATGACACAAAAAAGATGCCGAGAGCCTAGAAAGTGTGCAGAGAAGAGTAAGAAAGATGATAAAGGATCTAGAGGCTAAATCATATGAGGAACAATTAAGGGAACTAGGTATGTCTAGCCAGCCTATCAAAGAGAAGGGTTAAGGTGGACATGATAAATTCCAGTACTTGAGAGGCTGCATAGAGAAGGGGGGATTAACTTGATCTCCAAAGCAGCAGAGGGCAGAGGGTCTTCTGGGTCACTGAAGATTTTCAGAATTAAACTGGACAACTATTTGACTAGGAAGGGTTAGGTCTCCTGCGTAGAACAGGAGGTTGGATTAGAAGACCTCCGAGGTCCCTTCCAACCTTTTGATCCTATATTCTAATCTCTAGCTTAAAAATACAGTAGTTATAACAGGACTCACCTGAGTGTTTTCATGGTCTGGAAATGATTTTGCATCATCTTTAAAAAGGCTAGTTCATAATATTAAGGTCTGAATTACTTTCTTTAGTCTTTCTTTAGCCAATAGGAGCAACAGGATTAGAAAGAAGCGATAACTGTCTCAATCCATCTAAAACAGGGCTTAGAAATATTGGCATTAAATCTTAATTGTTCTCTGTATCACACGATTCCTGTTAATATGTGTGCCAAAATATGTCTCCAAGTTTAATTTCAGGAAAAAGAGGAGTGTGCTCTTCCCTTTTTTTTTCTTTTCTTTTGAAAAATTATTCTGTTAATCTTTTGGATCTCCCTTTTAACATAGCTGTTATTCACTCGGAAGTCACCCTGTTGCCCAGGCTTCCATATCTGGAAAAAAATACATAGTAAAAACTCCATAAAAATGTTTTGATGTAAGCAGAAAGTGGGATACCAGGGCTTGGCTTCAGGGTGTAAGCAGAAGCATATCACTGAAGTCAGTATACTTGCACTGGCTACCATAAGCCTAACGAAAATGCAAAATTCCTTATTCTGCAATAAGAATATAATTTCTTTTAGAACAATAACAAATGTTTCTTTTTCCATCAAGTTCAATAAGTATCTTCAAGAGAAATGCAGGATAAATGTTTGGCACAATCCTAATTTCTGCTTCTCTGCCTTCCACCAGTAGTTAGTGGAGGGTCTACCATATTTGAAGGATTGGTAATGGACAAGATAGATGATAGATAGATAGATGATAGATAGATATAAGAGAGATAGAAAGATAATCTAGCTATGTGATCACTAAGAGCTGATACCTATTTGATGGCATAAAATCAATAAATGGAACAATCTGGTTCCTTTTTAGCACTTTAGTGATCAGATTTTATCCCAATGAATCTGACTGCAGAGTTCATATGAAGGCTGACATATGTGAAAGATTGCATAAACATTAGATTAATATCTATTCACCGTCAAAGACTAGAATACATATACCAACAGTAAGTATGAAAACCTGGAGACTGCAGAAACTATACAGAGCGATAAAAGCAGAGATGAGATTCACTTACTGTTACTACTAATTTGCATGAACTGGTCTGAATCGGCTGAATACCACCTCTGAATAAAATCTACATTATATGAAGGCTGGCAATAGCAATAAATTCTGCTTCTCTCATTGCCAAATCTTATTTTGCTTTAGTTACAAGAATGGCAGAGTAATTCTGTCCTTCCTGTTTTGATGAAAAGCAAGTACATGAAAACAATTGGCAGATGCCTCTGGCTTAATATGCCTTCCCACTGAATATGATCTAGCAGGGGAAAAAAAAAGAAGAACAAATTACTCTTCTTCATGTGTGCTAAGGACGTAGATGGTTGCATGTTGGTAGCTGTTGAGAGCAACTGGTTTAGTCATCTGCAAGGTAGTCCAACCAACAGGTCACAGCTATGCAAATGACTAGTAAGCTGTTTCTAAACATTGAACTAGTGCTTTTCTTAAAGAACGTTTAGACCGATTTCCAAAATTGGTTGGCTAACAAATAATAGATGCAAAAGAAAGTTGCAGATGATCTTTCCCCCCAGCTCCAACTAATGTTGAAAGGAAGTGGCAATGCTGGAAACGAATGACCAAGGAGTCCAAGTTGTGATTTTGTGGCTGATAGCATCTGGAAGTAGCTGGTGAATGGCCTTGGAGAATACGTAATTATGATTGGCTCACATTTATTTATTAATTATTTTATTTTACTTTATTTTGTTGAGTATGTATTAGATAATATATATAAGTATAAACACGATTATGAATGCAGGAAATGGAGACAAATAAATGGGGACAGTAGGACAGGGACGGTAGGCACGTTGGTGCGCTTATGCACGCCCCTTACAGACCTCTTAGGAATGGGGTGAGGTCAACAGTAGACAGTCTAAGGTTAAAGTTTTGGGGGTTTGGGGAAGAAACCACAGAGTCAGGTAGTGCATTCCAGGCATTGACCACTCTGTTACTGAAGTCATATTTTCTGCAATCGAGTTTGGAATGGTTTACCTTGAGTTTGGATCTATTATTTGCTTGTGTATTGTTGCAGTTGAAGCTGAAGTAGTCATTGACAGGTAGGATGTTGTTGCAGATAATTTTGTATACTACACTTAGTATACAAAAGCTATGCTACGAAGGCAGCGTAGTTCTAAGTTTTCTAAACCCAAAATTTCAAGCCTGGTGGCATATTCTGTTGCAGCAGAGGAGTGGAGGACTCATCTCGTGAAATATCTCTGGACTTGCTCAATTGTATTAATGTCCGATATGCAGTGCCGGTTCAACCAAGCCAGAACGGAGGAGCTTTCAACAATAGGGGAAAAACCACCTTAACCCACAATACATCCAATGATGATAGAATCAACAACACACAACTGATTAAAAAAACCCTCTTTTCCCCAGTTGAAATCAAATTCCTCTGTAGTACAGGAGCAGTATTCTACCAAGACAATGGTGGACCTGGTCTATAACAGAGATTTAGTACAATTTCAGAAAAGTGCTAAGCTCATGCTTATATACTGCCCATGGAAGACCTGAAAGGGCTGATCCAGCATTATCCAGAGGTTGCTGAGGTCAGGTGTCCAGTTCTTCTTACAGCCCAAGCCAAAATAGTCATGAAACCCAAATTCCAACAATTGGGGGGAAAGGGGGAATATCTACCAAGGTAAAGTGATCATCTGGGCAAATCTCAATTTTGGATTACATCAGAAATGATACAGTTAGTGAAGCATGATAGTTTGTACCTACTCACACAAAACTTGTGTTGGATGTAGAGGGGGAAAAACCCTATTTTAAAGCTGGAGCAGCTTGAATGAATTTTAATTTTTTTCAAAAGTTGGACAAGTTGGACAAACTTGGCATGTTTATGCCATAATTATGAGAATGTGAGAATGAGCCCTAAATGCAGAACCTCTTGAAGCATGGAAACCTGAATAATTCTTTGTTCACTCTTAAAATGCATTGTCAAAAACCAAAGTTATTATACCAAGCACAGTCCACATCTTATTTCCTTCTTAACTATTTTCAAGGATGCTTCAATCTCATTAACATATTTTTCAGAACTGGAAAGTTTATTAGGATTCAAGCATTTTGGATAATGCATTTTGGATGATTTTCACATATAATCTTGCCCACATATGAAATCATTCTGAGCCTGCATTTGTTAAGGAAAAAAAAGACAAATAAAGGGAACCCTTCTAGCCAAGACGTAATAGTTCCAATGTGCAAGGCTAATTTCCAAAAAGGTAGATATGTTGAGTCTTTCTTCAGGCATGTTATTTTAATTCTTCCTGCTTTTGTAGCATACTTCGTTATCATTTCCGAACAGGCAGAAAGAGCCAAATGGCTTCATAAAAGCAGCTGGTTGGAATTTATGACGCTTATTACTTAACAAGTACAAATGTTTTAAAAATCTCATTTTAAAATAAAATATGTAATTGTGGAAAGACACTCCTATGTCTGAATTATAATGTATTATTTTATACCTCACTGAACTAAGTCCATTCATCCTGAACAACATATTCAATGTGAAATAATATGCCATAATTCACGCTCTTTGGTATCTTATTGCTTAAACTATTCTTTAAGATGAGATACTTTCTGCCATGGCAATGCTTTGTATGGATCACAGGGTATCTGCATTATGTTTCAATGCCCATAAACTGCATATTTACAATTGTTTATTATTATCTTTATGGTCCAAGACCAAATAACAATACAAAAGTTCCAAGGATATGCACCACACAAATAAACCAGATGAATTGACTTTAATTGGGAACTAGATGGCTTCTTATAGCCATTGTTAATAACTGATATTTTGCCACTCTCTTAGAGGTATTTGTGAATTAATCTCTAAGTATTATAGCCATGATCTCCTGGTTCTGCAACTAGGTGGAATGATGGATGCTATTAATTCCATATGCTCATAGAGAATATAGGGCATATTCCAGTGGTAAAATATAATTTTTTTACTACCGGTTCTGTGGGCGTGGCTTGGTAGGTGTGGTATGGCTTGGTGGACGTGACTTGGTGGGCATGGCAGGGGAGACTGCAAAATCTCTATTTCCACCCCACTCCAAGGGAAGGTACTGCAAAATCCCCATTCCCTCCCCACTCCTGGGGGAAGGATATTGCAAAATATCGCCCCTTGTCACCTCATGGTTAGATTATTGTAACGCACTCTACATGGGGCTACCCTTGAAAAGTGTTCGGAGACTACAGTTGGTCCAGAACGCAGCCGCACGAGCTGTCGTGGGTGCACCTAGGTATACCCACATTATACCAATTCTCCGTGAGCTGCACTGGCTCCCTATTGGTCTCCGGTCACAATTCAATATGTTGGTTATTACCTTTAAAGCCCTACATGGCTCAGGGCCAGGTTAACTTCAAGACCGTCTTCTGCTGCATAGCTCCCAGCGACCAGTAAGATCCCACAGAGTTGGTCTCCTCCGGGTCCCGTCAGCTAAACAATGTCGGCTGGCGGGCCTGCGGGGAAAGGCCTTCTCTGTGGCTGCCCCAGCTCTCTGGAACCAGTTACCTCCTGAGTCCGGACCATCCCCACCCTATTGGCCTTCCGAAAAGCGGTGAAGACCTGGTTTTTCTGGCAGGCCTGAGGCTGTTGATCTCACTCTTGTGATCTGGCAAGATCCGGCCATGAATGGTGTGAATGAGTTTTTAATGTTTTTAATGTTTTTTAATTTTTCAATGTCTTTTTATAATGATTTTTTAAATGTATTGTGAGCCGCCCTGAGTCTTTGGAGAGGGGCGGCATATAAATTTAATTAATTAAATTAAATTAAATTTTAAATTAAATTAAATTAAATTAAATTAAATTAAATTAAATTAAATTAAATTAAATTAAATTAAATTAAATTAAATTAAATTAAATTAAATTAAATTAAATTAAATTAAATTAAATTAAATTAAATTAAATTATTAAATTAAAATCTCCATTCCCACCCCACTCTGGGGCCAGCCAGAGGTGGTATTTGCTGGTTCTCTGAACTACTCAAAATTTCCACTACTGGTTCTCCGAATTACTGAAAATTTCTGCCACCGGTTCTCCAGAACCTGTCAGAACCTGCTGGATTTCACCCCTGGCATATTACATGTGCCCATAGAGGACAGTGAAATAGCACATGTGGACAGATTTGATTTCCATGTTCAAATGTAAGCAAGTAAGCATTCATGTAGGATGTTGGACTATCTACCCATTGTTATCCTTGTAGGTAGCATCACTGTGAGTTTTCTGTGTGTGGTATAAAAGTAACATAACTGAGCTGTGGGGCTTCGCTTATATGCCTTGATCCCAAATCATAGTTTACATTTGGTCAATCCTTTATCAAGGCAAAGGGTAAATATTGCCACAGTATGCAAAGTCTCATCTAACTGCATTCCTCAGAGATGAATTATACACGTGAAACAAATTGAGGTGGACTAGACAGGATCCCCCACACTGCAGTTAGCCTAAATCCATAACAGCATAGCCTCAAGTGGGACCCTAAAAATATTCAGCCTACTTCTAACCATTTCAGTGTTAGGGCTGAGTATGGATTATTAAAGATTTCAAGAATTTTGCTTAAAAACCTCCAGGTGAGATACCTCTTTGTATAAACACAACAGGACACCATATAACAGTTGCACTGGAACGTTGTCTTTATGAAGTAACAGTTGTAAACATTAGGATTTGTATACTTAATAATTACAAGGGATGTTCTATGAGATTTTGTAGAGCTCTCTCATTTGGCTAACCCAGCGAGTTCAAAATTGGCAAGAGGTTCCATCAAAAGGGAAATAATTCTACAAAATTATTGTACTTTTGCTGTTCCATAGCTAAGCCAACAATAAATTGGCTCAGCTACTCAAAATTACCAGCATGTGGGATCATAGAGCCATTGTATTGTTTTGGAAGTGCTACTTATTCCCTGTTTGAAGATACCCTTGTTTCTCCAGATATCCTCTGAAGGATACCTGGAGAATATCTGATGTCCTTTTTCTCTCTATGTTTGTATATAGATACATGTAGGGGTGTGTGTGTGTGTGTGTGTGTGTGTGTGTGAGAGAGAGAGAGAGAGAGAGAGAGAGGGAGGGAGGGAGGGAGGGAGGGAGGGAAGGAGAGAGAGAGAGAGAGAGAGAGGGAGAGAGGGAGGGAGGGAGGGAGAGAGCTCAGTCCTTCCTGATTGAAATGAACATAAACTCAGCGTATGTATTAGTGGTGGGTTGCCCCTGGTTCAGACTGGTTCACAAGAACCAGTAGTAAAACTGGCGGGAGGCTCCACCCTCTGACCCCAACATCATCAGGAAGCTTCTGCACATGTGCAGAATCGTGTGCGGGCGAAGCAAGCGCATGCGCACAGCCCCGTTACGAACCGGTAGTAAAGGTAAGTAGAACCCACCCCTGGTATGTATGTACGTATGTATGTATGTATGTATGTATGTATGTATGCATGTATGTATGTATATGAATTGGGAGACTTCTGAATAATAGGAAGTTGATCCACATCCAGTGTCCAATGGTACTGTTCTACCTCTCTGCAAAAGGTATTTCTTTAATGTTTAAAATACTTTCTGTGGCAGTATTACTGAGCCATTATGGATGAAAGTCAAAGTAGGGTTATTTAATTAAAAAGGTATAATAGCGTAATGCTGTACCTGCACCTCTGGGTAGCAGCATGTGAGAGTCTGACCAAGAACAAAGTGTATTGTTCTTGCTTGGAAGATCAGAGAACAAGGTAAAGCACCTATTGTATGTCAACTTATTTCTGTAGTTTAGTAATCTATTAAAATTTACCTTGTTATGGATCACTCTCAGAGTAAATCTGATTCCAGGTCTGTTATGTTTAAATAAATGCTACGCTGCATTAATACAGTATAAAAACGTAGGCTTTGGAGAACCATTTTCAGCCCTAAGAATAACCCAAAGGCCACATGACCTACAAGTTGTAAAAGCAAAATAAAACTAAAAGCTCTGAGCTAACTTTCTAGAACATAGAACATAGAACATAGAATCACAGGACTGGAAGGAATCTCAGAGATTTTCTAGTCCAAGCTCTTGCTCAAGGTAGGAGACTTATACCATGCCAGTCAAATGGCTGTCAGGTCTATTTTTGAAAACCTCCAGTGATGAAGCACTCGTAACCCCAGAAGGCAAGATATTCCATTGATTAATTGTTCTGTCAGAAAATTTCTTCTTACTTCTAGGCTATATCCCTCTCTAACAAGTTTACATCCATCATTTCTTTTCCTACCTTCTGGTACTTTGGAGAATGAGTTAACCACCTGTTTTCTCTGACAGACCCTCAAGTACTAGAAGACAGTTTTCAAGTCCCCGCCTAATCCTTTCCTTCAATAAACTAGACATACCTAGCTCCCTCAATTGTTCATGATATGATTTAGCCTCCAGATCATTTATCATCTTTGTTGCTCTTCTCTGAAAACATTCCAGAAGGAACTAAATATTACAATTAAAGGAGAAGATTGTTTAAATTTGACTTACTAATATAGAATGGAGGAAAATGGGGATGTAATTTTCTTCTTGGTAGTTCTCTGATTAGGAAATTGTTTTCTTTTAGATTGTTTTTCTGGTGTTAATCCTTGCTTATCTGGATGTTGATTTCTGGAAATGATGTGTTTTGGTCTTTCTGTTTCCTTCTTAGCTTTTTTATTGTTTATTTTTATTATTTGTAAATGTTTGTAAAGCTTGGAGATTTTACAAGCCTACACAGCCTGGCTTTTGACAAGCAAAGTCATTGGGGAAGCCTGTAGTAAGTCACAGGTCACTTGACGTTATATCAGTGACCATGGGTGATTGTTTCACTAATGGCCATGGATAATTTGCTGCCAGATGCAAACAACCAGGTGCAATAAAACAACTAATTGAATTGTGAAGAGTTGAATTAGCTGTTTTATTCCCCAGGTCTATGCACAGGAATCTTCTTAGATTGATGAGTTGCACCTGGGTGAGACTAGATTCAGTTCAACAACATTCAGGGAGGGTCGGACTCTTGTGCCCATGTAGGGATTCCAGACTAATTGCCCACTTGACTCTTCCTTCTGATTTGTCCAGTCTCTCTCCAATGTCTGCTTCATGACCGCAGAAGGACTGATGTCATGTGTCTAGCATGGTGTCATGACGTTTCACTTAATAATCATGTTACTTAGTGACAGAGTTGCCAGACTCAATTACAGTCCTTAAGTGAGGATTACCTCCATGTGAAATAGCCATCACAATTTAATTTAATTCAACTAATGCATTATACTGGAGCAGTATAGTTGGATCATTATCCCAGTCCATCCCACTGATTGACACAGCCATCTGGCT
Source organism: Pituophis catenifer annectens (assembly GCF_029215685.1). Lineage (NCBI taxonomy): Eukaryota > Metazoa > Chordata > Lepidosauria > Squamata > Colubridae > Pituophis > Pituophis catenifer. The sequence goes on along the minus strand of NW_027256887.1, from coordinate 17,778,604 downwards.
TTCCATATAAACTTGAAGTTTGGAATTTACTGGTGGATAACTGTTAACAAATTTGCTGAAACATCAAAGGTCTTCAAAACCCCACAATCTTTTTTCTAGCCCTTCTTCTTTGTTACTGGTTAGCTCCTTCCTTATTAACTTGGACTGTGTTCCCTAAGATGACGTTTCCTCCAACAAAAGCTGAAATTATCTTACACCGGTAAGATAACTCTCTTCAGTCATTTCCCTTATAGCGTTCCCCAATAAAAAAAAGGGACAATATGCTAATTAGTGTTACTCAGAAATAAAAAATGGAAGCAATCATTTATGGATGTATCCATGGCTGACAGCTTTATTAATCTCTGTAGCTGCTGTCACTTGATAAAGAATAACGTATAATAAAACCTCAGCAAAGTAGCTAATTAGACATTCTGCCACTGCTGCTTTGCTGCTCTTAGAGCAAAGAATCTGGTAAAGAAAGCCAAAATGGAGGGAGGTGGAGAAGGAGACCCCAGTGATTTTATATGAGGGGAAACAGACATTCACAGAAACTCATCCATTAGTTTTGATGATTTAACCACATCCATATCACAGGAAAGGAAAAAGAAAGACACTCAATTCAGTGGTGGGTTGCTACTGGTTCGCCCCAGTTCGGGCGAATCCATAGCAGTGGTGGTGGGAGGCTCCACCCACCCGCCTGCATGTCATCAATACAATACAATAAAAAATCATTTTTTTTAGAAAAGTTTATTTTATTTTATTTCTTACAAGCATATTATAAATGTACATTCTCTTATCCATAGTTAATCATACATATACATATATTTTCTAAAGAAAAAAAGGATTTTTTTAATTATATTCGGGATTGCTCGTCTACCTTTTCTTCTCCCTTATTTTACAACAATCCTTCTTCTCCTTCTTCTCTCTTTCCCTTCCTTCCCTTCTTCTATCCTTTTCTACTTTCTTCTTTCCTCCTCTCCTTCCTCTTCTCTACCACATCCATATCACAGGAAAGGAAAAAGAAAGACACTCAATTCAGTGGTGGGTTGCTACCGGTTCGCCCCAGTTTGGGCAAACCGGTAGCAGCGGTGGTGGGAGGCTCCACCCACCTGCCCGGATGACATCAAATACGATCTGCGCATGCGCAGAAACTTCCGTGCATGTGCAGACGGGGCACGTGAGCAAACTGGTAGCAAAGGTAAGTGAAACCCACCCCAACTCAATTCATTTTCTTTTGTTTAAAGACACTGCTGGCTTGTTGATCATTTTGGTTGCCCCCCATAACCTATTCCCAAGACCAAATTCCTCAGCGAGCAACTCAAAGGTATAGGGAGAAGCAAGAAAGCGTAAAAACAATTTTGACTCTTCGGTACACAGAAATCAACATTACTTTTATTTTTTAAATGTCTATGCCCTTGACCTCTTAAATTTAAACAAGCTGGCTGCCACTCCAGGAGTCTTAATGAACACATTTTAGATTAAGTATTGCTACTCTTTTTAATCTCAAATCTCAGTAGAGTACAAAATATTAAAATATGTTAAATTGTGTTTTCCTAGGAGACTATTTCCCAAAACTGTGTAGAACAGGAGTGTCCAACTCAATTTCATTTGATGGCTGCATCAGGGTTGTGTTTGACCTTGGGGGGGGGCAGGGTAGGTGTGGCCAGCTTAATATCACTTGTGTCAGGGGGCGCCTGTGGTGGCCCTAGCACTCTGTCAGTGAAAATGACTCCTGAGCTCTGTTTTTGGCTGGGATGACCTCCTGCAACCCTCTGCCAGTGAAAATGGAGCTTGGGAGGGCTGCGTGGGGCCCTCCTGAGCTCTGTTTTTGTTGACAGAGGCATCATTGGCCAGATCTAAGCACCCTGTGGGCCAGATCCAGCCCGTGAGCCTTGAGTTTGACACCCCTGGTGTAGAACATGGCAGGATTTTTTTATGTGACACATGTCGCCCCCTCTCTCCCACACACAGTTTTTATGTCATCCTTATTTAGTGAGAAGTTTTTTCTTTTGAATTACACCTTGTCTACCTCACAGTCTTTCTGAATCAACATGAAAAGGTGATTTCTGATTCATTTCTTTGGAGGTTCCAAGGCATTGCTTTTTCCCCCTTTATTTTGTTAGAGAAAAGAACAAACAATAAGAACCCTGCACAAATTATGTGTATCAGGCTCCAACTCTTCTATCTCCCGTATACAGTTAAATATTATTTCTTGTTCTTTCCCCTTATTTTGATGTGTGCAATATTTGCTTGACTGTGACATCAAATGCATGATTGAATTTTCCTTTGTTTTGGCAGGGCTCATCTGAGTGTGAATTCTAAGGCACAAGTGATGATAGTTTAGGATAACCAAACAGGAACAGGAATTAATTACTGCACATTATGGTGAAAACTTCTAGCTATGCGACTCTGAAGTTTTCAGACATGTTTAGTATAGCGCTTCCTGGATTATATTACTACAGATAAACATTCATGCTTGAATGCTCACTCAGATGAAAGCCTGCCAGCTTATGGAAATGTGGCACATGCAAGGAATTGAGCTTTTTCTTAGTTTCTATTATATCATAGATATGGAGAAGGTTTCTTTACCTGTGCATTTCTCCATGGGAAAAATAAAGCTCAATGATGATCAGGACAAAACAAAAATAAATGTGTTTTCAAGAAATCCTGTTCTATAACATCATTTATGGATGACCGATAGCATTTAGCATTAACCAGATCAATTCCTTTAAATATCTTGGGCTCTCTGTTTTTATGTTTCTTTGTCTTGGAGAAACTGAGAAAAACTATGTCTGCAAAAGCTTAAAGTTGCTCAAATATAGCATTGCGTTTTGCGAACCAGAATGGCAAGAAGCATAATTTAACAGCTAATAAGATATATGGGGCAAAGGTATTGATTTATCTGATCCATGGAGCATGCAATTCTATAGCTTTGTTTGCAGCTGCTCAATCAAAATTTCTAAAGGTCAAGTTAAACATATCCCACTGCATCCTTAATTCTTTACTTGGGCTGGAGACTGACCTGATTCAATTGAGGCAGATATAAAGCTTTGCTGCATGAAATTCTGGTTTAAAGTGGTATAGATTGAGAGGGCCTTAACTTTCCTGATTTGGGGTAACAAATTTCCATCCTCAGGGATCAAGAAATAAATTTAGATTCAAGTCTCTGTGTTCAATATGTAAGTTCAGCTGGTTTCAGGAAAGAGCCCAGGCAGAAGTTAAATAGAATATTATTTTCAGATCTCCAGATTAGCTTCATTTTCTGTCTTTAGTTTATAGACTAGATCCTTCTTAGTAGTTCCCTATCTTGCCAACATCTTATGCCCCAAATATATATATTACACATTATGGCTAAGCATAATGTGCTGCTACTAGATAGATAAATCAATATAAACCAATATCAAAGATCAGGCCTACCATCAGTTTATACCCTGCTGATGAAAGCCCAGACACCAGAGGTGGTATTCAGCTGATGCAGACCAGTTCGGGCGAAGCAGTAGGGTGGGTTCTGGTTGACCAGCCTCAACTGATCCGAACCGGCTGAATACCACCTCTGCATAACAAGCCATTGCAATCCACTGTGAAAATGAGTGGCACAGTATAACATTGTATTTACAGGCTATGCAATAGCCTGTAAATACAATAGCCAATGAAAAATTCAAGTCACACTGCATTCAAGTCAGTGTTGGCTTCCAGCAACTGCCTGGGCTAGTCCCTGCAGCTTTCTTGGCAATATTTTGGAAATGGTTTGCTACTGATTCCTTCCTAGGACTGAGAGAGAGGGACTGGTTCAGGTCAGCCTGCTCACTTCATCCCTAAGGTAGGAGTAGAACTCATGGTCTCCCAGTGTCTAGCTGGATACCTTAACCATTATACCAAACTGGCATAGTGTCAGATGCTAGTACATAATTGGTCATTAACTCTGAAGTACCACGTACACTGCTAAGTGTTGTAGTTTTTTCTGATGGTACTACATTTATTTTAATCTAAATGTAATAAAGTTTTTTTTATCTAAAAATGGTTTCTTATTTTATTTTTAAATAATAAAACTATTAACCATAATACAAAATTATAGCTCCTGCTCCCAAATGCTCTGTTATATGACTATTTCTGAAAATATAGTTAAGATCTTAACTAGATAATTAGTAAATGATTTCACAAACCCATAGAGAATAGGCCTATCTTCCACCAGCTAGGTGTTACCTAAGTCCACTTCTAGCAGTTCAGAATTAAAAATAGAACTGTCATATTTAGAACATTTCTGATTGTGAGAAATGGACTGTGAAAGGATGATGAATGTCTATACTTAGCTTGTGATCTTCCTGACCACACTTGATGGAATAACTGTTGTTTTGATGCATAAAATCAATTTTTTTCTCCGTTTACTCTGGGCCCTGGGCCTGATCAGAAACCATGTGCAAAAGTGGCATACTGATATGCATGTATGCATATGATATATAATGTGGTTTCCATTGGCTTTACCCATATTGGATGATGTTTCTTATTTGTATCTGCTCAGCAATTCAAAGAATTTCATAAACTGTCGTATCACTATTTCAAACAATACCGTCAATTTTATGCACAAAGTTTAAACACAACATCTAGATTCGGTTTATTTCTCGATATGCCTTCCTTTTTCTTTGTTAGTCTGAATAAAATTAATGAACTTCATTAGGAATAATTTTAATTTATTCATAAGAGACAATGAAGTAAATTACAGTAGATGATTTGCAAAAGTGCTTCAGTGCTAAGATGTAGTCTGAGCTCAGGCCAGTATCACAATCCTGAATGGATGTGAATGCAGAAGACATATCATTTGTTGTCTGGTCCTTTGAAAATGGTTGTATAAGATAGGTGCCAATCCAGAAACTCTGGTTACATTTATTAGTAGTAAAATGTCAGTTCTGAACCTGTGTTATTTGTTGGAGGAAAATGGATGATAAAAAAATAAACTATTCAATGAAAATATAATTCCTGATTTTTGTCTAAAGGAGAGAGAGAAAGAGAGGGAGGGAGGGGGAGGAAGGGAGGGAGAAGGAGGGGGAGGGAGGGAGGGAGGGAGGGAGGGAGAGAGATCAAAATACCTGCTTTTAATTTTTGAAACTCAAATTGTAGATACAAATGATTCCAAAACCTCAATAATATTTTCCCCTGTTTTCCCAGTTAGTGGTATATGATTACTTGTACCCTGTATTTTCTTCGTACTCATATCCAGGTTTGTGTGGAGAGATCTGAAGTTTGAAATGGCAGAAAGTGTCTTATTTTCTCAGAAGTTGTCCCCAGTAGAGGACAGAAAGAAAAATTGTTACAATTTCTTTTTACCTTCATCCTCTATCAAAATCTTACTGGAGTAAGTAGTCTTATCGTGACAGAAAGAAGGAAGGATTGAAGAGAATTGGTCTAGACAATGACTTTGTCCACCTACTGAGATCTTTGTTTCCAATAGCACATTTGGTTTTTTCCCTTCAACCCTTTATCCTTTGACTGGGGACATGAGGAAGCATGACTAATGCTATCTGTAGACCAATTCATTGTTAGGAAAACCTTCCTTCTTCTTTTTCAACACTGCATGAAATCACAATGAGATGTATTCATTGTAGTTCATCAGTAACATCACCAATAATCTCACTTTTGCAGACTGAATGTTCATCTGGTGATCACCAATGCGAGCACAGTACAGATGGCACAGAGTGGTGAAAGTATAATTTGAGAAAGTCCCATATTTTTAAAACTGATGCACAATCTTGTGAAATGTTACTGTGACACCATGCAATTTTAGGGATGATTTAACATGAGAATTCAAGGATCTGTCCCACCCCAATATAAAGCTAATGTTTGCATATAAGTTTTAAATAGAAGAGTTAAGCACATCTTTATATTTTTCCCATAAGAAAAGATATAACTCAAAACAGAACACATTTTTTCCCTATTGAATAATGCCTTAATTTTATGGAAATGTGGTAGGGAAAAAATAAGATGAGCCCAACTGTATCATATTCACATTTGATGGCAACTGTATCATGTTCACATTGATGACACAATATTAGCATTTTGGAGTGAAATGAATGTATCCTTACACAGATAGAGTGTAACACTCATCTTGAATGTGTGATTGTTGTGTGCTTTTCATTCAATATGTAAAAGTCCTCATTATGTTCAAGTCATTACTACAATATATCCATAACACTCAGTTTATTGCCAATTGTTCATTACATTTACATAATAAATTTGGTGGAAGGGGACCACTCTGGGTTATTAATTGCTCTTGTTGTTAACTATTGTGTATCTAGCTTTAGGGTTGCAGCCTCTGCAATTCCTTACTCAATACAATTTTGTTAATCAGACTGATCTTTATCTTCCAATGCAACTTGGTTGCAGAGCCATATTTCATGAGCGTTTACTTCCTTTGGAACAATTCCTGTGCTTTACTGAGCTGCCTTTATGTGGCTGTTTATTTTGAGCCTGCTGAGCTTGCAAGATGTTCTAAGATACACAATGGAAACCGAAGAGAAAAAAAGCTTGACTTTATGCAAAAGTGATGTTAACATTTTATGAACCAGATTAATGTTGACAGCTTATTATGATTGTTATCTGTTCACAACAATGTGAACTCACATCTGCTAGTTCTTTAGCTGGTGATGACCTTCATACACATTGAATTCTTCCAAGGAACTTAGGATGTGATATGATGTCAGCATAGTATATGTGCAGATCTGAGGAGTGCAGCCTTTTGTAATTGACAGATGGAAATGCTGTCAATGTGGACATACTAGCTCAAAACACCTAATAAAGCTGTATTACTGTTACTTCTCATCTTCCTTATTATCTATTTCCTTTGCTTCTTGAAACTATAACTTTGTTGTTTGAAACTCATGATCTATGTTGATTGCTTTTATTAATACCCTATTATGATTTATGTTGATTGATTATGTAGTACACTATGGCGATTACTGAGTATTGTATCTTATGATTTATGATGACTGTATTTTATGATTATGGTCATGATTTATCACTTGTTGCTTGTATGTATACTGAGAGCTTATGCACAGGAGATAAAATCCTTGAGTGTCCAATCACACTTGGCCAATAAAGAATTCTATTCTATTCTATTCTATTCTATTCTATTCTATTCTATTCTATTCTATTCTATTCTATTCTATTCTATTCTATTCCATTCCATTCCATTCCATTCCATTCCATTCCATTCCACTCCACTCCACTCCACTCACCCTCCAAGTTTTTTTTTTTTTTGGTATGGCACCCAGTGTGCCAATAATTACTTGGCTCACCTCAGCCAGTTTATGCCATAATCTTTCAATTTTGATTTTCAGATCTCGATACTTGGTGTTCTTCTCTAATTCTTTGTCTTCTGTTCTGTAATCCCTGGTATTGCCACATCAATTATTCACACTTTCTTCTTTTCAATCACATAGTCATAGAATATAAGCTGGTCCACGAAAAAAAAAATGCCTTTTGCAATTGAGTGATGATGATTTTGTCAATGTCAGTGGTGTTCAAGTGGTACTCCAGATGTTTTGGGGTTGCACCCAAGAGGCCTATTACTATTGGTACTATCCTTGCTTTCTTTTTCTGCAGCCGTTCTATTTCTATTTACAGGTTTGCAAAATTCAGCTCCCAGATCTATATTTAGTCTTGGAGTTTAACCAAGGTGTTATAAATTATTTGGTGCAGTCATGGTACTGTATTGATGTGTCAGGATTACAACTCTCAAATGCTTAAGAATTCATTTGTCACAAAGTGTTTGTGTTTTGTGTTTTGTCTTTAACTAAAAATTTAATAAAAATTAAAAAAAATTCACTTGTCATCCTAATATATTTTGAATGGAAGAGTCATGATTAGGCTTCTATTATAAACTTTTCAGATTCAGCTATTTTTGTGTCATTATCTATTCAGATACAGGTAGACTTCACTTACCGATTAAACTGTTCAGCAACCATTTGAAGTTAAAATGGTACAAAAAAAAAAAAGCTTTTTGATCAATCCTCACATTTACAACTGTCACAGCATTCTGCGATCATATGATTGCCCTCAGGTCAGTGGTGAAATCTAAAATTTGTTACTACCAGTTCTGTGGGCATGGATTGGTGGGGATTGGATGGGTAATGTGACTGGGTAGGCATGGCCAATTTTTAAAAAAACTTTTAAAACCATTTTTTCTACAACCTCTTCAGCGAAGAGGTTGTAAAAAAAATGCTTTCAAAAGGCTCTGACAATCCCAGCTGAGTTGCCTGATCGTCAGAGGCTTTTTTTCTTTTAAATGCCTCTGACGATCAGGCAACTCAGCTTGGATCGTCAGGCATTGTCTTGGATCGTCATCAGCTTGGATCGTCAAACTCAGCTTGACGATCAGGCAACTCAGTTGAGTTGCCTGATCATCAGAGGCTTTTTTTCTTTTAAATGCCTCTGATGATCCAAGCTGAGTTGCCTGATTGGCAGAGGCTTTTTTGAAAAGCCTCTGGTGATCAGGCAACTCAGCTTGGATCGTCAGAGCCATTTAAAAGAAAAAAAAGCCTCCGATGATTGCGCGGCTCAGCTGGGCATGGGGGGGGGGCAGGGATTTTTGCTACTGGTTCTCCGAACCACTCACCTCCATCGCTACCGGATCAGGCGATCCGGTCCAAACTGGAAGCATTTCACCCCACCTCAGGTGCTTCAAAACCAATGCACATTTACAACCACCAGAGTGTCCCATGGTCACATGGCCACCATTCATGTCATTTGCAACCAGCTACACCAAGTTAATAGAGAGGATCAAAGTAACATTCTAAGTCACAGTTGTGTGATATTTTGCTGAGCATCAACCAGTGACCAAATGACCAGTTAACCCCATTGTGGTCATATGATTTCCTGCTTATTGATCACAGTGCTTAGCAACAATGTTGCCAGTCCTAATTGTAGTTGCTAAGCAAAGTCTACCTGTATTGCAGGAGTGTAGCTGCTTATCATTCAGCTGCTCATCATTCAACTACTGAAGTGGAAATGGTCTTAAGACAAAGGCATCAATGAAGTTGGAAGACTCACCATTCTCTCCTTCATTACTATCTTGTATGAAAGTTGATGGCAGTACCCATGAGAACTGAGATCTTCAGCTTCTGAATAGTTTTTATCCCAGAGCTATAACTGCACTCAACAATGAACTAAAGGGTCATCATCAGTGAGCTGTTGGACAGCATTACTTGGTCTGTTGTGTGGATGTTTGGGTGGTTTAGGGGTGGGGAATTGTGGTGGGTGGGAGTGTGTTTGGGGATTGTTATGTGTGTTGGACCTGGTCTTTGGGTGTTAAGTGAATTTTGTTGTATGGGTATACTGTGTATACACATACAATGACAATAAAGTTATTATTATTATTATTATTATTATTATTATTATTATTATTATTATTATTATTATTATCATCATCATCATCATCATCATCATCATCATCATCATCATCATTCCAGACTCAATTTATGAAAGAAGACAGCTGAAGAATAAACAGTGCATCCATTCCTTGCCATTTCTTATGGACACTCATAGCCAACAGACATAAGTGGAATCTAAATAATCTGAACTGGGTTCTTCTTAAAAACATGCTCTTTTAACAGCAATGCATGTAGCTAGATGTGTGTATTTGTATGGAAAATTGGGCTAGCTATCATGCCTAGTGTTAACGTGATATTAAAAGCCATCCCACTGGGATATCTGCACAGGCTAGCACAAATACCAGCTAGGATATCCTTGTGGTGACATTTTGATTTGGTAGTAGTAGTAGTAGCAGCATAATTTCTCCTAAATTTATTTTAGGGATAAACAAATATAGATTTAAACATCATCACCATCAAAGTTAAAAGTAGAATTATTATACAGAAGTTATTTCCTCTTTTGTCACATCTTTTCTCCATGATAATAACCTAATTATGAGAGGGCACATAATATATTCCCTGTCTCTCATTTTACACAGATGACCAGTTGATTATGAATAATAAATTTGTATCTGATAATGTAATTACATGAAGTGATAGAATAAGGTATGCATCACCAGACTCCTGAGCATTTAATAGAATGATTGTCCCAAGGGCTTCCTTATGTTCTTTTCAGATCTCTCTGCTGCCATCAAATAGTTATCTAGAGTTTAGTAGCCTGAGTAAGGTAGCCTAAGCTATCTCTTTCCTTTTCCTCTTTTTCCCCCAGCCCGCAGTTCTATCCTCTTTTAAGCTTTTCCTGTCTCACCAGCCTTCATCATAAGGAAGTAAGTATTCATTGAACTCTCTATTAAAATTCTCCAGATGCAGCAATCTACCATTTTATCTCTGCTTTCCCACCAAGACTCACCTTCTTGGAAATGTTGGAAGAAATATCCTTCTGGGTTCAGTTCCAAGTGGGTAAAAAGACACTGGATTCATGAAAGAAGGTTTATTGGTGAACCGGATCACATGGCTTGAGTTCCTAAGCAGGAAAAAGGGCAGAGATGCTGACAGTGCCTTGGTTTTATGCCCTCTGTTGGGCTTTGAATTTGAGCTTCTATTCTGATTGGTTGTCAGACTCTCATGGGCCAACGCAGGGTAACTCTGTAGGCTGTGTTTTGAGTCCAAGTTTGGTTGAGCCTTGCTGGGTGATGTAATCTTCCCAGGTGCCATGTGGTGAGATCTGTTGCTAGATGGGTAGAGGGCTAATCTTACCTTTGTTGGATCTTGGGTGAGGACATTTGCCTATGAATAGACCTAGCTATCTCTTTAACTCTTAAGTGTGGACATCTGCTGTGGGCTATTGAAGATGGTGGGGGCTATTAAGAGTTAGTCTGCTTCCTGCCTAAAAAACATGTTTTACCATTTCTCATCCAGGGAAATATAATCTACCTTTTTAATATTTCCTCGAATATTTCATTTTTCTAGGAGAGGGGTGGGTGCTAACTTCCTACAGAAGGAAAATGTAGATTTAAAATAAATTACTTCTCACTGGAGTCTCCTAGATCCTATGCAGGCTGTGCTACAACTTTATTAGTAACATTTATGACTAATAAATATAACAGTTATGAGTGATTGAGTCATAGCAGCATTGGTCCATCAATCTCATAGCACAACATCCTACAGGCTTGCTCTGCTTGTTACTCTGGACCAACAAGTCTTTCTCTCATATAATTTGTTCAAAAGAGGTTCAGTGAAGTCATTCATCCCATCCAGGGTTTTCAATGCATTATCAGTGATGTCTGCAGATGACAAATTGACTCTGTTTACAATACCAAAGATCGATTTTTTTTTCTTAAAAAAAAAAACACTTTAATATATGTTATCTCCCCTCTTCACATTTCCCCATCAGACACTTGACTGAAGGTATTTTATAACCTTTTTGTCCTTTATCACATGGAGAAGGGCTCCACATGCTCTTGTATCTGAGCCGCTGGGTTATTGCTTTGCTACGGGATTTTTTTTTCAAGAACCATCATTGATTCTGCGTGAAGAAAACCAAAGAGTGACTCCTTTTGTTGCCTCATCAGAAAATGAGGACCCATCGTCCCACAGCTTTGTTGTGACAAGTGTAAATAATGGAGAAAAATACTTGACTACTACTAATACTTCTTTTAAAAAAAAAAAAGTTCACATTGGTCCTTTGAGACTTAGATCACAGTAAATCATCTTCTTAGGGACAATTGGTATGGTAATCGATAGTGTGCTGCATAACTGTTCAGTTCCTTAAGTTGCTGCACTACATTCCCTTTTGATGTGTCCATCTTTGAGCGAAGAGAAACAAATCTGCTTAGTGGATGAAGACATGGCCTTTTATGTTAAGATTAGTATTATCTTTACAAGGCAAGCAGCCTTACAGTGGATCTGTAATCCAGCGAACATTTTAAACTGCTTTCTTTCATTAGTTAGGATTTCTATTCTGCTGATGCGAGTGCTAATTATTCAAAGATTGAGCTTAATTAATAACAACTGTCTTTTGCTGTTTTCTTGAAAGCAACGGGGAGCGTACGTATATTTGGTATAAACCTGTGATTTGAAATGTCTGGGGGGAGGTAGGGGACAGCAGTCTGTGGACTTAGAACAGAAATCTAAGTGGTCCTGTCAGCTTTAAACAAGCAGTTTTAATCAATGATTAACTCTCTGAAAACACATCTGTACTTTCGGAAATACTGCATCCAGAGTGCATAAAGAAAGGCAAATAACCGGGTACTTGTCTGTCGCACTAAAATGTAGCCCATGACAACTTTCCTCGTGGTTTCTCACTGACCTATGAAGCATGCCTGACCCAAGATGCCATTTTCCCCTGACATTACATTAATCAAGGTTGCTCCATAAACTCCTGCCTTGACATTAAACATTAAAAAAAGGTTAAATAAATATTTTAAGCCACTTCATAAACTGAGGAAGCCTGTCTACTCTAAGTTTCAGCAACACTGTGTTTGAAGGCTTGCAAAAGATGGTGTGCTGAAGACATTAGGACACAGGTTAGTACAAGGAAGAAAGAAAGGAAGGAAGGAAGGAAGGAAGGAAGGAAGGAAGGAAGGAAGGAAGGAAGGAAGGAGAAGGAAAGAAAGAAAGAATGAGAAAGAAAGAAAGAACGAGAAAGAAAGAGAAGGAAAGAAAGAAAAAGGAAGGAAAGAAGGAAAGAAAGAAAGAAAGAGAAAGAAAGAAAAAGAAAGAAAAGAAAGGAAGGAAGGAAGGAAGGAAGAGAGAGAGAGAGAGAGAAAGAGAAAGAGAAAGAAAAGAGGTTCTGCTGGGGAATTGGGCATAAGTTTTTATATACTTGGAGCACCTTGACTTGTGTAGCAACATGAGGTGGTGTGATGGCAGAGAGATGTAGCACTCCCATACATGGGGCATTTATGCAAGTAGTTTTTTTTATTTTTAAAAGTTTTTTAGTTAATTATTCCTAACCATAACCATAACCCTACAAATCCCCAATAAACTAATAGTATAATAAATTTTAGATATAAAGCAAAGCATAATAAATCGGAAAACTAATCAAAATCATATTAAAATAATATAGTATGTAGTTAATTGTCAGGCATAAGCAATCAGATCTGCTTGTGAAAGTTTCAAGGCAGCTGCTTCTCTTTGGAACAAATGTTGGACTTGGGGAAGGGCAGGTCAAGCTTATGGCTGGAGAACCGGTAGTGGAAATTTTGAGTAGTTCAGAGAACCGGTAGTAAAAATTCTGACTGGCCCCACCCACATCTATTCTCTGCATCCCAAGTCCCAGCTGATCAGGAGGAAATGGAGATATTACAGTATCCTCCCCCTGCTACGCCTACCAAGCCACGCCACGCCCACCAAGCTACACCCACAGAACTGGTAGTAAAAAATTTTGAAACCCACCACTGGCTGGAAGGGGCCATGGAGATCTTCTCATCCAATCCCCTGTGCAAGGTAGGAGTCCTTGTTCCATTCCAGACAGTGGCTGCCAAATCTTTTTTTGAAAACCTCCAAAACTGGAGCACCCACAACTTGGGCTGACATGCTGTTCCATTGGTAAATTGTAGATAATAATAATAATAATAATAATAATAATAATAATAATAATAATAATAATAATAATAATTTGATTGTCATTGTACATGTATACACAGTATACCCATACAACGAAATTCACTCAACACCCAAAAGACCAGGTCCAACACATATAACAATCCCCAAACACACTCCCACTCACCACAATTCTCGAACCCTAAACCACCCAAACATCCACACAGCAGACGAAGTAATGCTGTCCAGCAGCTCACTGATGATGGCCCTTTAGTTCATTGTTGAGTGCAATTATAGCTCTGGGATAAAAACTATTCAGAAAATGTGTGGTCCGAGTTTTAATTGTTCTGTATCTTCTGCCAGAAAGCAATAGTCCAAAAAGATTGTAAGCAGGATGGGAAGATAGATAGATAGATAGATAGATAGATAGATAGATAGATAGATAGATAGATAGATAATTTATAGGACTATCTTTCTCTATAAAATAAAACAGGTTACTCATGTTCTGGATGCCCCCACTTAATGCCCTCTTGTAGGAACTCATGTCTTCTCTGTCAATCTGACAATTGTCTAGCATCCAGTGCTTTTATGGATGTTTTAAATTTGCATCAATAAAATTGGTTATAGTTTAAAAAGAAACCCATGACACTCTTTTGCAATACTACCCCCCTACCCCTGAGGTTAGTGTGGTCCTAACATTGTTGTTCTTTAGAAAAAGCTCTAAAAAGCTCTTTGCCAGAGACCAAAGTGATTTGTGATCCTGTCCATTGGTTGATGGACCATTGGAATTCAAGTGTATTTTCTTCCAAATCTGCTACATTACTTATATCATTTTCTACTGTTTTAATTCTGTACGCCATCAAGAATATTTGAACTTGGTGATCTGTATATAAATAATAATAATAATAAATCATATATATAAATAATAAATCATATAGTATCGTATAGCTCAGAGTTCCCACCTAAAGACAAATCTTCCACCCAGGATTTTATGTTTAGAAGCTTCCCATCAGAATAAATCTTCTTAGCTGCTGTTCTTGCATCATAAATCCCACACACTTCAAACTTCAATAGGTTCCAAATTTTCAAAACATAATTTAATATCATATGTACAACATGAACTCTTATTTAACTTCCCAGCGTCCTTTTTACTTATGACTCAATGTTCCTCTTGATACAGGTTGAATTACCATAATAATGGAGCCTGTGATTTTTCCAATCTTTTTTTCCAGAAGTTGTTAAGTGAAACTTTAAGTGAGTCTGTGGTTGTTAAGTGAAACCAATTGTTCACTATGGGTGTGGTTTTGCCAAAAACTAGAAGTAAAGATTTGGCAAAATCATTGTAAAACAATGACAAGTGCCTGAAGTGTGGTCATGTGACCATGGGGATGGGGGGGAAACCATTGGAACTTCAAATCTGGGTCATAAGTACTCACCTCTCCCATAGGTGTGTCAGGACTTCAAATGGTTGTTAAGTGAATGATTATAAGTTGAAGAATACTTGTACCACATATAAAGGTTGAAACCTATTTCTTAAGGCCATGGAAAAATGGAATGAAAGGATATCTTAAATATGTTCTCTGGCAGTAGAATAGGATCCTGTGATCCTACAGTAGAGATCCAAAATATTCTCTGGACTAAAGGCTGTACTCTTAAAAAAAAAGATAGGATCTTCTTTAAATGAAATTAATTAAATAGTATTTTAATAAATGGTCTTAAAGAAGTTTGCCATGGCCCTTTAAGAGATTACAGAACTGTGTACATCAGGGATGTCAATCTGGCAGCCTGCAGGCCGGATGCGTAACCGAAGGCCACGCCCACCCCAGCTCCATGAATGGGAAAAATGTCGTGAAACGTCATGTGATAGCAACGTGATGCCGCTAGTTTGACACCCGTGGTATACATGATGATAAAGTCAGTGCTGAAAAAAGTGCACAGCAAGGTCTGTGTAGAAACCACTTAAAGTTTTTACACTGAAGAAGTATAAGGCCAAGCGATCCTTCCTGATGGCTCTTGATATATTTAGGTACTAGATATGACTCAATAACTGTACAGGAACTTTATTTTCTGAGCTGATGGTTAATGTGCTCATAGTTGACTAGTTTTATGGGATTATGATATCTTTGCATTGTCAGAATACAGATTTAATTTTCCTGAACCTTGGGATGAAATAGTAGCAATGTCCAAGGAAGGAAATGACAGGATTTTTTTTTCAGAGGTTAAAGACATTTCTCTTTACAGAAGGTATATACAGTCTATGTATAGATACACCTATAGGCATCTGTCTGTCTGTCTGTCTGTCTGTCTGTCTGTCTGTCTATCAATCTACCTATCTATCTATCTATCTATCTATCTATCTATCTATCTATCTATCTATCTATCTATCTACCGTATTTTTCAGAGTATAAAACACACTTTTTCCCTCCTAAAAGAGGCTGAAAATTTGGGTGCATCTTATACTCCGAATGTAGCTTTTTCGAAGCTTTTTTTCAGCCCTAACGATGAACTACCTCTGACTCTCAGCTGTGCTTTAGAAGCTTTTTTTCAGTGAAGCGATCTTCCCCCACTCCCTCCAACTCTCAGCTGTGAAGCTTTTTTTCAGCCCTAACGAGATGCTAGCGAGTGAATCGATCTCCGTGGTTTGCCTGCTTTTCTCATTGCTTCTCTCTCCAAAGATCAGTTGTGCTTTAGGAGCTGTTTTTTATCCCCAAGGAGGGGATAAAAACCAGCAAACTAATGTGCTGAAGCTGACCAGACTAAGGATGCTAATCAGATGAATACCTGGTAGTCAGATTCCCCCCCCCCCATTTTCCTCCCCAAAAACTAAGCTGCCATCTTATACTCTTATGGGAGAGTATATATGGGAGAGTATATACTTATGGGAGAGACTTATTGTCTGGCTGAAGAGGTCCAAGAAGGCCGAAATAGTGCTATCCCAGTCTCCCATAAGTCTCAGAAGAAACAACATAAAATGTCTGACAGGCCTGAAAGCGATGAATAGAGATTTCATCCCACCATGGCCATTTAACATCTTTCAACATAGGAAAAAAACCCTGATTGCAAAAATATCACACATTTATACCTATGAATTAAAAGAAATATATATATATATATATATATATATATATATATATATATATATATATATATATATATATATATATGTGTGTATGTATGTATGTATGTATGTATGTATGTATGTATGTATGTAGGAAAAACCTGGCTAGAGGAAAAACACACATAAATCCTACGAAGAAGTAAGAAAATAGATACTATACCTTTACAGGGACAATACATGAGATGTGGGTGTGGCTTACTGATGAAGGCTAACGAGCTAGAAATAGATCTATATAAGTCTCTCACCTGGCAGCAGGAACTTGCTGGCTGCCAGAAAAGAAAAAAGCCCAGAATCGAGTGGATGTGATTCTACTGAGCTAGGGCTGCAGAAAAACCTTGGTTACGTAGGAAAAACCTGGCTAGAGGAAAACACACACACACACACACACACACACACACACACACACACACACACGTGTGTGTGTGTGTGTATAGTTAATATTTCGGGTTTCTTCCCGTGTAATTGTGGATATATCCCTAAAAGGGTAGGAGCGAATATATATATATATATATAAAGCTGGGTTTTATTTCCACTATTCCACCTGTCGTTTGTTATAGTAATGGACTAATCTGGTCATTTTCAGAGGGACAGGCTGTCATAAATGCCAGTTGTGCCCAGGCATTTGTGCAACAGTGTTTTGATGCCAGATAGCGCTTAGATAATTTTCCTGTAAACTTATCAAAACTAGCTTTTATGATCTCTATGTGGACATTTGGAATAGGTGAAACCAAATTCAGGGATTTTCTTGTTTTCCTTGTGAAGGGCACATGTGACTGAACACTGTTACAAAAGTCTTAGCTTGGATAGCCGCTTCAATTTTTAGGAATGAGGAGTGCAGCTCGCGCTCCCTTAGATAAACTGAACCTGCAAGTGAATATTTTAAGGCATTCTCAATTGGTCTATGGAACTAAGATACTGGATATGAATTAAGGCAATTCAAAGGTCTGCTTAGCTATGGAACTGACTGGGCAATTCCACTCACACTACTTTTCAGGATTGGGCATGCAGGGAGAAAATCAGGTAAGATCTCCATGTAAACCAGAGTTGTCAAACTCAAGGCTCGGGGGCCAGATCCGGACCACAGGTGCTTAGATCTGGCCCGCAGGGCCATCCTGGAAACAGCAAAGGACCAGCTCACAGTGCCTCTGCCAGTGAAAACAGAACTTGTTTTTGCTGGTAGGGGGTTGCAGGAGGCAGTTGCAGCTGAAAACAGAGCTTGGAAGCTCATTTTTACTGCAGAGCGCTCGGGCCACCACAGGTGCTGCCGACATGAGTGATGTCAAGCTGGCCATGCCCACCATGGTCATGTCCACCATGCCCCCCCCAGATCAAACACAACCCTGATGTGGCCCTCAATGAAATTGAGTTTGACATCCCTGATGTAAACTGCGTTAAACTTTCAGAAAAACAGTGGACTATAAATGCAATAAATAAAACCAAATGAATACTTGAGCGGTTAGGTGCCGTCAAGTTTTGCTTTCAACTCCGCGCTATCATATAGACAGATTTTCTCCATGATGCTGTGTTTCTGACCCTGGTGTTTGAAGTTTTCCAATAGTGCATTAATCATTTCTGTAACTGAATCCATTTACCTTGCTGCTGGCCAACCTCTTCTTTTTTTTCTTTCCATCTTTCCTAAAATTATAGCATGTTACAGAGCCCTGGGTCTTTGCATATTATATTGATATTGTTTCCTGATTGCTTATTTGTAACCTATGACTATCATTAAGTGTTGTACCTTATGATTCTTGATGAACATATCTTTTCTTTTATGTACATGAGAGCATATGCACCAAAGACAAATTCCTTGTGTGTCCAATCACACTTGGCCAATAAAAAATATTCTGTTCTGTTCTGTTCTGTTCTGTTCTGTTCTGTTCTGTTCTGTTCTGTTCTGTTCTGTTCTGTTCTGTTCTGTTCTATTCTATTCTATTCCATTCCATTCCATTCCATTCCATTCCATTCCATTCCATTCCATTCCACTCACCCTCCAAGCTTTTTTTGGTATGGCACCCAGTGTGCCAATAATTACATGGCTCACCTCAGCCAGTTTATGCCATAATCTTTCAATTTTGATTTTCAGATCTCGATACTTGGTGTTCTTCTCTAATTCTTTGTCTTCTGTTCTGTAATCCCTGGTATTGCCACATCAATTATCCACACTTTCTTCTTTTCAATCACATAGTCATAGGATATAAGCTTTTTATTGGTTTTATTAATTTGTTTTCTTGGCTGTGCCTGGTATTCTCAGGAGTCTTCTCCAACAGTAAAATTCAAAGGCATCAATACTCTTCTTTTCCTGTGTCTTCAAAGTCCAACTTTCACTTCCATGGAATATCACAGGGAACATCATGGCTTGCATGATTCTGATCCTTGTAACTATAGAGACATCATGCCAAAAAGCCAATAACACAAATGCCAAAAATAGTCATATAAGTGCTATAGAAATAGAGTTTTTAATAAGAACTGTTCCTTTTTAAAAAAATTTCTTGAGGCAGCGTATTCATATCCACTGTAAATTTTATTCTTTTGTTATAAATAATGGAAGAAATAATAGATGTTTTTTTTCTCAATTTCAAATAGGCTCCAGAACATAAAAATATCCCGGAATAATGGATTCCTTTGCTGAAGTAACTAGATTAATTTCAAAGGTCACATCAGAGTTAGAACCCGTGCAAAATGGCTCCAATCAGTCCATGATACATGTTAGCAAATATGTTGTGGACCAAAACCCAAAATTAAAATCACAGAAAAAGCAACTTCAAGTATAAAGGGTGCTGCATAATTCTAAGAAGAAATAAATATATTCCCCATGATTTATTGGAGAATAAGACAATATTTTTAAACAAGGAACATCTGGCAAACTAGCACAGCTGTCCTTATGTTCTGCTCTTCCCAACATATCTGATTAACAGATTAACAGAATAACAGAGTTTTTCTGGGACCTTGTAAGGAAGGGACCTTGTAGCTCATCTAGTTCAACTCCCTGCCCAAGCAGGAGACCCTACACCATTTCTGACAGGTGGAAGTCCAGTCTTTTCTTGAAAGCCTCCAGTGATGAAGCTCCCACAACTGAACTTCAGGTTAGAATAGAATAGAGCTGGAAGGGATCTTAGAGGTCTTCTAATCCAGCCTTATACCAGTGATGGCTAAACTTTTCTGGACTGAGTGTACACACGCAAATGTGAGCATGCGCCCGAAACCCCAAAATGCAATGTGTGCACCCCTGCACGTGCCCCACCACCTGTGCATGTGTCTGGCCCCGCATGTGCATGCGTCTGCCCCATGCATGCACGCACAGCCCCCCCATGTGCCCCGCACCTCTGTGCATGCACATGCACCCCCACACCTGCCCCACCACCCGAGCATGCATGTGCCCCCACATACACCCTGCACATGCGCGCCGCCCAGTGCATGCATGGCCACCCATGTGCCCCACCCCCTGTGCATGCACACGCACCCCCCACGCCTGCCCCATCCATGCATGCGCATGCCTCTGCATGCAACCTGCATGTGCATGCTGCCCCATGCATGCACGCATGGCCCCTATGTGCCCTGCGCCCCTGTGCATGCACATGCACCCCCGCATGTGCCCTGCCCTCACACATTTGCGGCAGAGACCCGAAAACCATCTGACCACCGGGAGGCGTGTAGGCATGCATGGCAGAGCTGAACTGGGGCGACGGCTCATGCGCCATCAGAGAGGGTGCTGTGTGCCACCTCAGGCACGCGTGCCATCATGGACCTATACCATTTCAGACAAGTGACTGTCTAGTCCAGTGATGGCGAACCTATGGCATGCGTGCCACAGGTGGCACGTGGAGCCATATCGGTGGGCACACAAGCTCAGCACAGGTGCGCATGCATGCGCTGGCCAGCTGATTTTCGGGCCTTCTGGGCCTACCGGAAGTAGGGAAACAGGCTGTTTCTGGCCTCTGGAGGGCCTCGGAGGGGTGGGGAAGGCTGTTTTTGCCCTCCCTAGGCTCCTAGAAAGCCTCTGGAGCCTGGAGAGGGCGAAAAACAGGGCCATCGTGCCATTGCGTGCCAAAAGCAGGGGGAATGCATGGGGGCAGGGTGCATAGAATTATGGGTGTGGGCATATGCGTGTGCAACCCCTCCGCACTCCCTCTATTTTTTGCACGCAATGGCAAAAAGGTTAGCCATCCCTGGTCTAGTCTCTTCTTAAAAACCTCCAGTGAGAACAATTAGCCAGTGGAACAGTTTGCCCTCAGAAGCTGTGGGTGCTTTACCACTGGAGGTTTTTAAGAAGAGACTAGACAATTTCTGAAGGCAAGCTGTTCCACTGGTTAGTTGTCCTCACTGTTAGGAAGTTTCTTCTTAATTCCAAATTGCTTCTCTCTTTGATTATTATTAGCTATTAGCTATATTAGCTATAAAGTTTGGCTGTTCTAGTGTCCAGTTTTGATGGACATAACATGTAATGGGACTTGAATATGAAGCAATTTCTGACGAAATCAAGCTGTTTTTTGGACTGCTTTGTCTTTTTTTTTTTAAAAAAAAATAATTGATCTATCAGTGTCTGCATGCGAGAGCAGAATGCACATACAGTATTTCATGCAGCTCAACTAGCCAAATTTAGAACCTCAGCAAGACTTCCAGATTTTAGAATAGTATCGTGTCCCTTTATTCTAGGAAAAAAAAAAATTGTTCAGTTTCAAGATCTAAGGACAACAGAAATCTATGTCTACAAAGGCTAAAAAGTGACATTTTGTATTTCCCATGACTGCGTAGGCAGATCTATTTGATGTATCTTAAGGCTCAAATAAAACTGAATCACATTTTGAATCAGACCTAAATGCAAAAAGTTCCAAGCGTGCCTCTGAATAAGCTGAAGTTTTATAAGCTTATAGAGTTCACACATCTGCATCTCAGATATAAAAAGCCAATGCAGAAAAGCATCTATGATAGAAAGATTTGTGGGATATTTTGAGATATAACCGTTGTTATTAGCTTGGCTGTTTCAACCCTCTCTCAAGTTAACAGGGATTAAATAAAAATTACTAGGCAAAGGGCTGAGAGTATTTACATAGAAGACATCTAAAACGTTGTTTAATATCATCAAAGCCTTCTGTTTTTGTTTCCAAGGGCCTCATTAGAGCATATCCTAAATATATTAATGCTAATGTTTGGACTTGTTCTACAAAAGTACTTTCTCTCACTCAGGGGTGGGCTTCAAAAATTTTAGCAAGGGGTTCTCTGCCTGGTTGCTGGGTGGGCGTGGCCATGGTGGGTGTGGCCTAGTCGGCCTCCTGCACCATGGTGGGGAGGATTTTTGCTCTCCCTGTGCTCTGGAGGCTTTCCTTGAGCCTCCGAGAGGGCGAAAACGGCCTCCCCAGGCTCCAGAGGGCCACTGCAG
The DNA here is from genome assembly GCF_029215685.1 of Pituophis catenifer annectens. Taxonomy (NCBI): domain Eukaryota; kingdom Metazoa; phylum Chordata; class Lepidosauria; order Squamata; family Colubridae; genus Pituophis; species Pituophis catenifer. Next base: position 17,756,664 of record NW_027256887.1, on the reverse strand, counting down.
GCATTCCTGAACTTCCAGTAGGCTCGTTTTTCACCCTCCCCGAGCCTCCGCGTGCACCCTGCACTTACCTGGATCCAAAACGGGCTGTGTGGGAACTCCTGGGAGGAGAGAGGTGGGGTGGGCGGGGACAGCCAGGTGTGGGATTTGGGGGTTCTCCAAACTGCACAGAATCTTAGCTAGAGATTCTCCCGAACCCCTGTGAGCCCCCAGTAGCCCACCCCTGCTCTCACTCCTTGTCCCTAGCCATATTTCTATTCTTGTCACCAATAGTCAATGCAAGACTTTTGGAGGCAGCAAATGTAAAGTAATGCATAGAGGCTGTCACATTGGTTAAATCGACAAAGCTATCCCGAGCACAGTAGTGGAACATAAATCTGTTTTTTTTCCCCCAACATGCAAGAACACCAAAAATAAGTAAATAAAATTTGGGAAAATAGAGATCACATTGAACATTCATCTCTTTTTCATTAGCTCTTCAAGCATTTTGTGGATATCAGCACCGATATATGCAAATACACATAAATTCAACTTTCTTCCACGTTTGGGCACATCAGCCAATTTAAACTTAACCGTATTGCCTCTTGAATCCCAAATAAATTTTCCAACTTTTACGTTAAGCTATGCTCAGTAAACTGCTCAATGAATATTTTTAATAACTCATTGCCCTGATTTGGTTATCGTTTCCCCTGTAATCATTCATGGACAGCGAAAGACAAATTTGCTTCCATGTATAATTTAAAGAAAAATTACAAAGTAGTAAAGTAGGGGGAGAACACTGCAAAATAAATTGTAACAGGTCAGTGGAAAGATTTATTTCAACATATGGAAGCAGGATTCAACATATAAGTAATTATCTCTATCTGTTTGGATTTGAATAGAAAGGAGAAGATAGAAGTTTTATCTACCCACGTTTAAAGCTAGCATGTGCTTGAAAGAGAACCTACATTTTTGCACTTCCATGCACAGAACTCGTAATGGGTGACCCCATTTTGTGGTTATTTTGAGTGTTATGAGTGTTCTTGGCAGCTATTTTATGCTATTTATGTTGTTTCTAATTTTAGTTGTTTTAATTGTTATGGTGTCATATATATGAAATGGGTGGCCATATAAATTCATTAAATAAATAAATAAAACACATAAGACTAAGATTGTGTGACTCTTCCTTAGTAGGGTAGTATTCCATTTCAATATTTATTTTATATTTTTAAAATGCTCTAAAAATACACTTTTGTTTTTTAATCATATGTTTTATCATCTTACAGAACTGCCTCAGGTGTCCACCATCATTGCCATATATTGCCCCCAGACCAGGGCTGAAATCTACTTACCTTCCCTACCGATTCGGAAGTGCGTGCTTTGCGTGCACACATCACGTGCGATTTTGGACCCTTTGTGCATGTGCAAAGCCTTCTGCGCATGCACAGAGGGTCAAAAACAGGTTACTTCCTGGTTAAAACCAGGAAGTAATGACATCCGGGTGGGTAGGCGGAGCTTCGAGCTGCTGCCGCTACTGGTTCACTGAACCATGTGCCGCCCCTGCTACCGATTTGCCCAAACCGGTGCAAACTGGTAGCATTTCACCCCTGCCCCAGACTGTTATTAAATACCACCTTCATTTCCCCAACATAGACTTTTAACATATAAAATTTCCCAGGGAAATCCCTGTTTAACATAGCCACTCCTTTTTTAATGTAACTTTCAGTAACAGACATACTTCGTGTGACACATATTTCCGAGATATTTTTTAAAGTACTGTGTTGTTTTCTCATTTATTTATTTATTGACTTTCAGTGTTGTTGGGCTCATTTATGTGATGTTGTCTTAGTGGTAGATTTATTTTTCCCAGCCTTATCTTGAAAGATCAGAGTTTATTCAATGGGATTTATTTATCATTCCATATACCATTTTACACATGCCTATGACCCTATTGATGAGTATAAAACACGGTTGTCAAACTCGCGGCCTGTGGGCTGGATGCGTCAGGTGCTGGCTCCTCCGCCGCCCGGTTTAGCGAAGGGGAAAAAAGTCCGAATACGTCACGCGATGATGCTGTGACGACGCAAGTTTGACACCCCTGGTATAAACTATTTGAATATTGATTTTTTTTCTGATTAAAATGTGGCTTTTTAAAATGTAGAATGTGAAAAATTCTTAGCTTACAAGGAACCACATAACCTACAGAAACCATAGGAATTATTGCTAAAAAAAAAGACTATTTTGCCTGAAAAAGAGAAAGAATTACATATGTAGCAGAGCTACTTTAAAAAATGTGGCTTCGAGCAAAGTAGAACAAGGGTCTTCAACCTTGGCCACTTTAAGACTTGTGAACTTCAATTCCCAGAATTCCCCAGCCATCTTAGGTTGGAGAGCCCTGAGGTAGAAGCTAAAAAGTGTGATGAGAGGAAATTACTGTAATTTTCCACAAAAAAGAGAATATGGCACAAAGGGAATGCATGAGGAAGCTCACAGCCCTCAAGTGGCTTTTCTTAAAGAAGATTTTGTGAATATAGTTTAGAGACTGATGCTACTATATAATCAGGAGAACAATGAGAATTATTTCTAAGTCAGTGCATGTGGGGAATTCAGCATTCATAGTTTATGGGATTCTCGGCTTTATTCTAGAGTTTAAAGATTTAATTGAACAACAGTACTGAATCACAGCAGATATTAGCATTAGCCATTTGGCTAATCTCAAAACAGCAACAGTAACACAAGTAAATTTATACCTGGTCTGTACTTGGTCATTTTTATATGGTAGTGAAGGATATGAAGGATTATGGGAGCGACGGGGTGCTCCCATGTGACACCTCTCCTGCGCGAGCTGCACTGGCTTCCGGTGGTCTTCCGGGTGCACTTCAAGGTGTTGGTGACCACCTTTAAAGTGCTCCATGGCTTAGGGCCGGGGTATCTATGAGACTGCCTTCTGCCACCAATAGCCTCCCACTGGCCAGTTCGCTTGCACGGAGAGGGCCTCCTCAGGGTGCCATCAGCCAGACAATGTTGGCTGGCGACCCCCAAGGGGAGAGCATTTTCTGTGGCGGCACCTGCCCTCTGGAACGACCTACCCCCAGAGATACGCACGATACCAGACCTCCGGACTTTTCGTCGGGCCCTGAAAACTCATCTATTTCATCTAGCCGGGCTGGCTTGATCCCATCCTTTAGGTTTTAATTTGAAATTGGTTTTAACTGGGTTGTTTTAAATTGAGGGCCGAAATTATTTAATGTCTTTTACACTGTTTTTTAAATTTTATATGTTATGTTTTATCTCGGCTGTTCACCACCCTGAGTCCTGCTGGAGAAGGGCGGTATAAAAATCAAATTAAATCAAATAAATAAATAAATAAATATTCTGTGGGCATGTTAAGCAGATACAGTCATCATGTTTGACTTGAAGTAATGTTTACTTTTAGCTAATCTTGGCTAAATCAACTCTCAAATCATTCCCTCTTACAGCCTGGAAAAACCTGAGATGAGTCATAAGATGCCAACTTTCTTCAAAAGGCCTGGTGGCTCAGCAGACTGAGCATTGTGATTAACACTAGCTGTCTGCAATTACTGTAAGTTCGAATCTCACCAGGCTCAAGGTTGACTCAGCCTTCCATCCTTTCTAAGGAAGGTAAATTGAGGACCCACTTTGTGGGGGCAATAAGCTGACTTTGTATAAATATACAAAAGTGTGAAGGCTATTGCTGAACTCATTGTAAGCCGCCCTGAGTCTCCGGAGAATCCACTGTTAATGTCTGCAGTAGAATATTCTACAAAAGTGCTGGTCCAAAAACCAGGGTACTGTGCATTCTAGGCCCCTCTTACGTATGAAAACCAGCCAAGTGACTTTCGGCCAATCATTTCTTCTCAGCCCGCCCCATCGCAGAGGGTTGTTGTGGGGAAAATAGGCAGGAGTATTAGATATGTTTGCTTACCTAATTTTCTACCAGTCACTCACTTGATGGTAATTCTGCTTTGTTTCTGTCTATTATTGTAGTTCTCTCAAAGAAAAATGATCCTGAAATTTAAATTGTTCCCATCCCCCTCAAAGAAAGAGGGGGGGGGAAGTAAAATATATGAACAGAAACGAAAGTCCTGTGAAATGTCAAACTTCAGCTGAAGCCGATTGTGGAGATTTTCCCAATGACTGTGCATGTGAGAAACAGAATAACAAACACACTCACAATATCACTATGCTTATATATACAGCTTATACAGTACGCCCATGTGTCTATTTGCCAGAGAACACATTTCAAAAAGGAGCAGAGTTGTTTTATTAATTGAATACATGCTGATTAACATGCTAAATTAACCTATTTATAAAATTATTTGATCTCTATCGATAAAAAGATGTTGAAGAAAACATGATGGAGGTTGAAGACAGAGAAGGGGATAGATAAACTGGGCAGGAAAGAAAAAAAGGAAGGGAAATCAAAGATGATGGCAATAAAGTGAGGCAAGGGTCCCCAACCTCCAGTCCGCAGCCTGTTGGAAACCAGACATGCAAGCAACAGGTGAGCAGATGAAGCTCCATTTGCACACACAAAACCCTTGTTGCTGCCACTGTACACCACCCCTGCTGCTGATCCACGGAGCCAGAAAGGTTGAGAACCACTGAAATAAGGGATGGAGCAAACTGAAGAAAAAAGAGAGAGAAAGTATCCATAGGAGTTAGAAAAAAATGTCACAGACACAACATCTCCCGTGCTGATTCAGCATGAACATCCATGCTTTTCAGTTTCCATATATTCATTTGTTTTCAATCCCATCTTCTATTCTTAAAAGTACTCCTTATTACAAGGTAATTATTTCTGTGAACAGGGAAAGTTTTTCTTCCTGTTGGATTAATTTCTGTAGCTTTATGTCTCTCAAAGATTTCCTCTTTGTTTGGTAGCAACATTTGGATAAGATTGGCCCTGATTGGTCCTTGGGAGACCACCTAGGAATTCCAGATTAATTGGATAGACTGGGAAGTTGGAAAAAAAAAAACATCCTGGAAGAAGACAAGTGTCAATCATGTTCTTAACACTGCCAAGAAGTTGCATGGAGCCATCACTTGAAATTCAGCTTGATTTGAAGGCATTGTTACCTTTCATCTTATCCTAAGAAAGCCAGTTGTTTAACAGGAAAGAACAACAGTGACAGTTGTCTTGTCTTTGTGCATTTAATTTCCAGATCTGGAACAGACATTTGAGATGAACGTGGGTGTTAAGGAACTGAGTAGCTGAGTTGAAAAACATTTCTGAATAATTCTATGTATCCTTCGTGTGCTTGTTCCCCGACTACTGATCTCAAAGCATTCTTATCATAGTAGTTTTTTTCTATTCTTGGGCTAGTTTATTACTTTCTGTGACAACCCAGATGTGAAACAAGTTTACTAAATGCCTGACTTTGAGAATAACTTTAATGTGCAGGTCATTGGGCATTTTTAATCTTCTAAATTCCCTGGTATTGATTGGCAGAATAGAAGCTTATGTTTGCTGATGAAAACATGTTGCTGTTGTTCAAACTAGTGATAACTCTTATCGTCACATTTTATACTGTGTGCAGGGTTGACCCTTTTCTCTGTTCTTGAAAGATTATTAGGACATCTTCTAAAACTTTTTAAAATAGCTGCTTTAAGGTATAATGTAACTAATGGACCATGATATAGAGAAAATAAGACTCCGGATTTATAGTCAGCCAACTCCATACTAGTGCATGTGATCGCATGAGCTTTATGATTCCTCATTTGATTTGAAAAGGAGATTAAATTTCTTGACTTGCCTGCAAATGGAGGCATACAAATTGTGTGAATGAAGCTTCTCCATATTAACATAAGACTAGACTAGACTAGACTAGACTAGACTAGACTAGACTAGACTAGACTAGACTAGACTAGACTAGACTAGAATAGAATAGAATAAACAGAGTTGGAAGGGACCTTGGAGGTCTTCTAGTCCAACCCCCTGCCCAGGCAGGAAACCCTACACCACTTCGGACAAATGGTTATCCAACATCTTAAGAATTTCCAGTGTTGGAGCATTCACAACTTCTGCAGGATAATACAAGAGCTCTTGTATTATCCTTCAGACACACGCTGAGTAAAAATTACATCGTAATTACATTTGCTGTGGCTAACATAATATAATCATGTTTCCAAAGCGGAGCTCCACACAGTTTTCATATTTGGAAGTTCACTTGAAATCTGGGAATTATCAACATAAGGATTGCAGCCTGCAGCTGCAGGCTACAACTAACATGGTTTTCAAGATCTTTACATAAAACCTATCATAAATCCCCATGACCCTCTTGATTTCTGTTTTATCAATATTATGGCTAGAGTTACCATTACTGATTTCAACCTGGAACAACCCATGCTCTGACTTTTATGTCCATGAGCCTAATAAGAACCGTCATTTTTTTTTAAAATTTGATTTATATGCCACCCTTCTCCGGAGACTCAGGGCGGCTTACAATGCGTTAAGCAATAGCCTTCATTCTTTTGTATATTTTATACAAAGTCAGCTTATTGCCCCCACAAACTGGGTCCTCATTTCACCTACCTTAGAAAGGATGGAAGGCTGAGTCAACCTTGAGCCTTGGAGAGATTCGAACCAGCAGAAATTGCAGGCAGCTGTGTTAATAACAGGGTGCATTAAACCACTGTACTATCAAGGCTCTTCTAATTTTTAAGAATGTGGTCTCTTTTTTGAAACTTTGGTGATTATACCCTACTACAATAACAGTTGAAGTAGGGGTTCAAGCTGCACGTGACCTACAGCATTTATTCTGTAGCCTCCAGAACCATCCAAAGAAAACATTAGATGAAGATAAAGGTTCCCCTTGCACATATGTGCTAGTCGTTTCCTACTCTAGGGGGCGGTGCTCATCTCCGTTTCAAAGCCAAAGAGCCAGCACTGTCCAAAGAGGTTTCCGTGGTCATGTGGCCAGCATGACTAAACACCAAAGGTGCACGGAACGCTGTTACCTTCCCACCAAAGGCGGTCCCTATTTTTCTACTTGCATTTTTTACGTGCTTTCGAACTGCTAGGTTGGCAGAAGCTGGAACAAGTAATGGGAGCTCACCCCATTATACAGCACTAGGGATTCGAACCCCTGAACTGCCGACCTTTCGATCAACAAACTCAGCACCTTAGCCACTGAGCCACTGCATCCCTCTAAAGAAAACATTACCTCCAGACATTTCCCAATACGTTGAGGATTTAGAAGTACCCTAGTTTAAGTGGGGGGGGGAGTGCCTTACCCTTTCCTTCCAAATTAGGGACCTGACCATATCTTTTATTGAAGTGTAGCCCTTGTCATATGGTCCTTAAGTTCACCACAACTCTATAGCCTTGAGCTAGAAGGTCTGACCCTTTGTTTTCTGAGATATTTCCTGGGCAGAATTAGAATCAGTAGACTGCAGTGTCAATAATACAAAAAGAGAAAGCAAAATAGTTAAACACTTTAACATTCTTTTTATAGTATGTCAGCTGAGAAAGATCACAGAGAAAAAGGAAAGATCACAGAGAAAAGCTTTGCTCTATGTGCATTCCTGTGTGTGTGTGTGTGTGTGTGTGTGTGTGTGTGTGTGTGAGAGAGAGAGAGAGAGAGAGAGAGAGAGAGAGAGAGAGAGAGAGAGAGAGAGAGAGAGAGAGAGAGAGAGAGAGAGATTATGTTTGCATTTGCTTATCTGTGCATGAGTGTACTTCTCTCCAAGTTATTATCCAGCTCTGCATGTGGTCCTTGGGGCTGAAAAGCTTTCCTCATGTGCAACTAATAGCCCCTTTCTGTGCATCTAATGCACCCATCCAATTCAGAAGGTAACCAACAAAACATTTCCAGATGCCCTGATATTGAGAAATAGATGTGTGCATTAATACACAAATAGGTTTTACACAAACAGATTGTGTTTAGTATAACACGTAAGCTCTGTCTCTTGTGGTCTTAGACCATACTTTTATAGAAAGCATTTTTTCCCCAAATAATGTATAAATGGCATACTTGTGTTATTCACAAATCTGTGCCTGGGCATAAATTTAATAGCCTAATTGGTTAGAGTCATAGAATCACAGGGATGGAAGGAGCCTTGAAGGTTTTCTAGTCCAATCCCCTGCCCAAAAAAGGAGACCTTATACAGTACTGTCCAAAATTGTGGAAACCTTTTGGGAAAAGTGTATTTTTGAGGTTTGATGGCTAATAACACCACTTCTTCTTTTTTTTTTTTGGGGAGTTTCAAGATAATCATATTTCACTGCTGGAATGGCCTACGAATAGCCCAGACTTTAACCCAATTAAAAATCTATGGAGCTGACTAAAGAAACTTGTTAGTCAGAAGCGACCCAGCAATAAAACCCAGTTAATAGAAACAATCATTCAATCTTAGTTTCACATTATAACAGCTGCAGAACTAAAAGACTTGGTTCACTCCATGGGAAGGTGTTGTAAGGCTGTAATGTCGTCTGGCGGCGGCCAGGGGTGGGGCATTCTCTGTGGGTGCTCCCACCCACTGGAATGAGTTGCCTACTGAGCTCCGGACGGCTCCTGATCTCCGCTCCTTCCATTGGGACCTGAAGACTTGGCGGTTCAAGCAAGGCTGACTCTGATTCTGGGTTTTATTATTTATTAGTTAATTTGGTTTAAAATGGGATTTTGTTGTACATGTTTTTAACTTGTGTTTGCCGCCCTGAGTCCTTCTTGAGAAGGGCAGCATATAAATACATGAAATAAATAAATAAATAAATAATTCATACCAAAGGTTACCCAACTAAGTATTAACTGACGTGATAATTTTTGGTTTTTTCTATGGAGATAATTTTTGTATATCTCATTTTTTCTAAGTGTTTCACTCTTTTTCTTTATACTGTAACTGCTATTCTAATAGCAAATCCTTCATAAAAGTTATTGCATTACATTTTTGATTAAATTATCTTTCCATTGATATATAATTTTATGGTACTACTCCAAAAAAAAAAAAAAAGTGGTGTTATTAGCTAGTTTTAGAAAATACACTTTTCCCATAAGGTTTCCACAATTTTGGCCACTACTGTACCACCCTATTAAAGGAATGGAAAAAATGAAGCCACCTTTCAAGAGGTACAGTTCACAATTGGGATTAAGTTTTTGCAGGGGGAAGTTTGTCTAACATGATTTTCTTTTCTAAAAGTGGAAATATTTAATCTCATCCTAGCTCCTCACTCTACAACAGCGGTTCTCAACCTGGGGGTCGCAACCCCTTTGGGGGTCGAATGGCCATTTCACAGGGGTCGCCAAAGCCCTCTCTCACCCCCCCTCCCACGCCTTCACTCACCCTCACTCTCTGCTCTGTTGGATCGCCGGCCGTTCACTTACCCCACCCACTCCCAATCTATTGCTGCCTCCTGAGTCCCAGCTGATGGCTAGAGGAAAAAAAACTGTTTAAATTCTTGCCGCAGGGCTTCAAAGGGCTGCCCTATAGCCAGTGGTGGGATTCTGCCGGTTCTAGGGGGTTCGGCTGAACCGTTTGTTAAATTGCTGGATTGCCCTGCCCTTCCACACCTCTATTTATTGCCAATAAATAGTGGTGGGCAAGGGGCGGGCGAGCCAGCAATTTAACAAATGGTTCGGTGTTTTTTTGTAATTTTATTGGCCCGTGGAGCTTCAGCATAGGCTAATTAGCCCTTGATTAGATTGGCTCCTGACTCAGCTGATTTGCTCTCAGCTGTTTTGCTCAGGGCTCTGCTGCTTGCTGGAGCAGATTTTTTTTCCCCTAGCTATGATGAAAAACAAAACTGAAAGTAAAGCAGGCTGTTGGCTTTGCTGTTGCTGCAACGTTGGAAAATTAGGCAGGCAGATTTCTTTTCTTTTTCCTCACCAAAAAAGGTAGGTGCAAACAATGGGAAATTTAGGGAAAAAGAGGAGATTTTAAAACACAAAAGAAAAAAAGCTCTATTTAATTAGGGAATTGTAATAATTGAGATACTATTAATTGTATATTGTGTTGAAAGCAGTGGTTTGGAGGAATATATGGGGGAAATTATTTGGTTTGTTATTATTGGTAAATATAATTAATTGATTTGTAAGAAATTGGATTGCATGGAAATAATTGGAATATTCATGTTCATATTGATTAATATACAAAAAAGTAGTTATATAACTAATTGATTTATATTAAAATGTTGAATTTATATTAAACAACTGTAATATTACATAATTAACCAATGTGAGGATGGATATAAAAATAGATGACAATGGGAAGGGGTATAATATAGAATAGAAGGGAAAACTTGAATTTGATTAAGATTAGAGATGAGGATGAAGGGTAATATTGGTTTTTTACAAAAATAGATGAGTAATAAATATGGCAAAAAGGAAATACAAAAATTGTAAATTTAATTGAAATGACTAAACACTGTTTAAATTTGTGAACCGGCCAAATACTCTGTTCAAAGAAAATACATTGTATGTTTGTATGTGTGTTTCTAATTATTGTTATTTATTCATATTTGTTCTCTTTTATTCTTTAAAGTTTAACAATTCATTCTTTATCTTAATATCTTTATATTTGTTTGGGGTTGGCTTTCTTCCATTTCATCTTTTTTATTGTACAGCAATCTTTCTCCTCAAACCTACCACCTCTCTCTTTTCTTTCCTTCTTACTTTCTCTTCCTCCCCCTCTTCTTCTCCTCCCTACTTCCTCTTCCTTTCTCCTTCTCCTCCTCTCTTCCTCTCTCTCTTACCCTCACTCCTACTCAAATTTCCCTTCCCTTCCTTCATCCCTCACTATTGCTGTATCCTTTTATGCATATGGACTACTCAGAGGGCTGAAAAAGTTATTTCTGACTGGTCTTCACACTTTTGACCAGTCCTCGAACTTACGACTGTCCTCACATTTTACGTTTTTGCTCTATCTTGTCACCATGGTGAAGAGAAGCAATTGTGAAATGAGTGACACGGTTGTTAAGAATGCTACAATGGGCATAAATGATGACCAGTCATAAGTGCGAAGACCGGTCAAAAGTGCGAGGACCTGTCAGAAATCACTTTTTTCAGCCCTCTGGGTAGTCCTTTTGTGCACTTTTGACCAGATCTCGAATTTACGACTATCCTCACATTTTACGTTTTTTGCCCTATCTTATCACCATGGTGAAAAGAAGCAGTTGTGAAATGAGTGACATGGTTATTAAGAATGCTGCATGGGCATAAATGTGAGGATGGTCATAAGTGTGAGGACCAGTCAAAAGTGCGAGGACCTGTCAGAAATGACTTTTTTCAGCCCTCTGAGTAGTCCCTATACACATAGCCATGGCCACCCGGTCACATGACCAGCTAGCCACGCCCACCCAGTCACATGACCTCCAAGCCACGCCCACAAAATAAGCCACGCCCACAGAACCGGTAGTAAAAAAATGTAGAACCCATCCCTGGTTGGGGGTCACCACAACATGAGGAACTGTATTAAAAGGTCGTGGCATTAGGAAGGTTGAGAACCACTGCTCTACAAGATAAATGTTTCAAAGCGTGATTCAGTGAAACAGAAGGGAAATGACCAGCACGGCCAAATGCCACTGGCAATTGTCAGGGACTGGGTCTTCTCAGTGCAGTTGGATTCTTTCCTGTTATTGTTTGGATGAGAAGGAATATGAAAGAGGTTCAATTAGGCCATTTCCTCACTCCTGTCAATGTGTAATGTCCTTTATAGATTTCCCACTGCCTACTTTTAGTGTAGTCTCAATCTGACACTTGAGTAATTGCTATTCACCCTTTCTATCTGTGATTTACTTTGTATTTCCTCTTGCAGATGACAGTTAATGCATCTTGTCTGTGGCTGCTGTGAAATAAACAATTTCTTGAAAACAGTAAGAACAAACAGCAGTGATTAGGCATAAGAAATGTGTTTACTTTTTTTCTGATTTGTCTGTCTGTTCTGTTCTATTAAATTGTCTCATTGCTTGAAAAAAATGGAGGTTCCATCAATGTATTATTATACTCCCCTGAGTATAATAATGGCTTGGATGTTCTTGGATTATTATCATTCCCACATCTCCATCACAGGGAACTGAGAGGAGTCAAACTGTAACAAAATATGAAAGGATGCAGGTTCTCTTCTTTTAGGGCAGGGGTCAGCAACCTTAAACACTCAAAGAGCCATTTGGACCCGTTTTCCACAGAAAAGAAAACACTGGGAGCCACAAAATCCTTCCTGTGCTTGACTATTTCCTGAGAGGCCAGAGAACTAGCATACAGTATGTAGTTGGATTAAACGTTCTGTTTTCTTCTGAAACTTTTCTTTTCTTGGACTTATCCATGGTTGGCCTACTGGGGGTCGAAAAGCTCAGTAAATCGCGTGCCGGTGGGTATCACACATTGGCGGTTATAACACATATTTTGAGCGACAGGGATGAAAGAGCCACATGTGGCTCCAGAGCTGCAGGTTGCTGACCCCTGTTTTAGGGCAAGGCAATCTTTTTCTCTTAATTTTGTCAGGCAAAGTTGACTTGAAGTTGTTCCAAACTGATGGAGAACAGATTTAATTATTCATCCAACCATATATCTTCTCATCAGCACAAACCATTTGCATGTCTGTCAGATATTTCCTCCTTCCAAAATGAAGTCCTATTTTCTTCTTCTTCTTTTAGCTCTTTGTTATTAGAATGCCATATGAGAAGAAATGTATTGGATCAAGTTTCATCAAAAGCGTTCTTTCATTGTCAATGATGGCTTCTCAAAGTTACCCTCTATTTATTCCAAAGATCTGGCCTTCAAGAATAGGTTGGACTCAAGGGCTCTAATTTAGTTATCCATGAACTTGATTCATAAATTATACCTTGCACTGATAAGAATGGACTCATAAGCTGGTCTAAAAATATTTGTATATAATTGCATTTTGCTTTATAGTTACTCTATTAAGTTCTCCTTCACATTCATATTAGATCTTCTGAAGGGAGGAGCAGCATAAAAATAAAATGATCAGAATGCAACCCTTTTTAAAATGAATGACTTCTACACTTTGGATCAAAAATCCTAGAGCTGAAATGTGTTGTTTATCACCATTTGAACATATGAATGTTATCATGGAATATTAGATTGAAGCTTTAAACCAGGACCCTCTTGTGCTGCGTGATTGAGATGACCTAGCATAACATGAGACAATTTATTTATTTATTTTTATTTATTTTATTGAATTTCTATACCGCCCTACTCCCGAAGGACTCAGGGCGGTGAACAGCCATAAAATAAAACACATACATATACAAAATTTAAAATCGAATAAAATGAATTAAATAAATTTGGCTGAATTGATACCCATAATTTAAAATACCCATATTTTAAAATACAGTAAAAATTTAAAATTTACACTTAAAAGGGATGAATGAAAATGGGCCGGCCTCTCAAGTTACACCATGAATTGTCTAACAATGGCTTGTTGAGAAAAAACACATTACAGGCTAACCAATACCAAACAAGCCATGATTTTAGTGGTGGAATGTTGCCGGTTTAACAACCGGTTCAGTGAGCATGTGCTTAAAGCTGAAAATGGACCATTTAGAAGCTCAGCTGCTTACCTTCCAAGTCAGCAATGGTAAGTAGAACAGCGAGGGGGGAAAAAAATCAGCTGTGCTGCGTGATTGGGATGAGCTAGAAAGCAGGAAATAAAGGACAGGATAGGGCAGAGACGAGCAGGTGGATGTGGCCAACTGATCATCGGAGCTACCAGTTCACCCAAGCTGATCCGAACCAGCTGAATTCCACTTCTGCATGGTTTGGTTCAATATAGTCTGCGAATGCTGTTGTACTACCATGTTTCCCCGAAAATAAGACATGTCCTGAAAATAAGGCCAATTGGGCTTTTCAGGACATGTGATAATATAAGCCACCCCCGTAAAATAAGCCCCCCCACCAACTATTTATTTTTTATTTTTATTTTATTTTGAATTTGTATACCGCCCTTCTCCCTGAGGACTCAGGGCGGTGAACAGCCAAATAAAAACATCAAATACAAATATTAAAATACAGTTAAATATATATATATAGATTTGGCCCCATTAATTAAAACGATAAACAAAACAATTAAAAACACTTAAAAAGAATTAGGCCAGCCCGGCTTGTTGGAAAAAGAAGGTTTTAAGGGCACGGCGGAAGGCACTGAGGTCATGGATTCTCCTTATCTCTGGGGGCAACTGATTCCAGAGGGTGGGTGCCCCCACAGAGAAGGCCCTCCCCCTGGGGGTCACCAGCCTACATTGATTGGCTGATGGCACCCTGAGGAGGCCCTCTCTGTGGGAGCGCACGGGTCGATGGGAGGTCGTCGGTGGCAGCAGGCAGTTTTGAAGATAGCTAGGCCCTATGCCATGGAGCGCTTTAAAGGTGATAACCAACACCTTGAAGCGCACCTGGAAGACCACTGGGAGCCAGTGCAGTTCACGCAGGAGCGGTGTTACATGGGAGCGCCACGCTGCTCCCGTCACTACCTGCGCTGCTGCGTTCTGGACCAGTTGGAGCCTCCGGGTGCTCTTCAAGGGGAGCCCCATGTAGAGAGCGTTACAGTAATCAAGGCGAGAGGTTATGAGGGCATGAGTGACTGTGCACAGGGAATCCCGATCAAGAAAGGGCCGCAACTGGCGGATCAGGCGAACCTGACAAAAGGTCAGGTTCTATGCACCCCACTCCCCCCACCGGGCATGACAGGGCTCCTGCCCCTCGCTTAGCCACTTGCTCCCACCCGCCCCCGGCGAGCGGCAGGATGCCAGCTGTGGCGGTATGATGAAGCTCGTGGCGGTGCTGCAGTTCGTGCATGCAACAGCACAAGCCTTGCTGCTGCTCCATGAGGAAGTGGCGGCGGCGGGACACGTCAAGGCAGTGGCCAACACGAAGAATGGGTAGGGGAGGTGATGGCAGCAATGGGACATCCAGTCCCACACTCACTGCTTCCTGCACCCCCAAAATAATAAGATCCCCCAATAATAAGGCCCAGCCCTTATTTGGTGGGGTCAAAAGAAAATAAGACCCTGTCTTATTTTCGGGGAAACACGGTAGGTTCTCTATTACATACGTATGCTGGCTGTATCTGTTGACACAAAGAATTAATGCTGAACATAACTTAATATTGATGTAACTGCATAATTTGGGTTTACAAATAAGCAGGCATGCAGAAGTCTTATAATTAATGTAGCATGTTCAGCGTGGTTTGTTTTAATCTTGTATCTCTGATCCATTGAACATAAAACATTTTGTGTTTTGTGCCATCGAGAGGCACCTTTAAAAAAAACACACTTTCTTCTGTGGGTTGAGGCTTCAACAAGTGATTCTTTTCAACTCCTCTGCCTCTGTGAATGGGCACTTGCTTTTCAAAGCCATTACTTAAAATGAAGAGAGGAATGTAATGTGCTGCAGATATATCCTCTGGAAGTAGCTGCTCAATCAAGAGAATGACAAAATGATGGTGCTTTAGTTGAGAGGCTCTCCAGACTGCAGTAAAAGAGCCATAAAACATTGTAAAAACTGTTTCAAGCATTGCCTTCCCTATTCGGTAGTGAGAAGAATTTTTAAAAAGCAAGAGAAAGAAGAAGAAAAAAAAAATCAATCACATAATCTTGGCTGGAAACAAATGTACATGGAATGATTATGAAAAGTAAAAGCATATTTCATGCATCATGTTAAGCCAGAATTTGATTAATTATGATTTATTGATTAAATCACTATTGGCTTGACTTCTACAATACCCAAAGGTATAAAGCTGGATGCATAAAGTCTAATAACAAGGTGATGCATCACACTAAGCTACAATCAAATATTACAATACTTTAATATTAACATATTAAAGTATTGTGCTACTACTCCACAAAATAGGTTTCTGTGATTTACAGGACCAGTATTTAGTCAGCCATCTTTTAATATGGCATACTGTGAATCCAAACACAGTATGAGACAGTTGGTTGAATTAATCATGGGTAGATGCATTGTATGAAGTTGTCACAGACTCCTGTTTTATAAGTTTTTATCTATACTTAAAACCCATGAATACTAATAAGGAAGATGAGGCAAGTTTGAGCTTGCTAACTCTTAAAAAAAAATTTAAAAAAGGAAAGCTACTCCATATTATAAATAGTAACATCCGAATATTCATACATGCATACATACTTTTCACTCTTTAGGATATTCAGTGTTATACAGAGTATATAAAAGGAGTAGAAAATTGTATGGCAAAGACCATGAGCTAAAACAAGAAAAAGAAAGTGCTAAAATTAAATTAGAGTACCATCATTCATTATATTTCTGCCTACTTTTAGGCCCTCGCAAACTATCAAAGCCCTATCATGGCCCTGGTGGTGCAGTGATTAATATGCAGTATTGCAGGCTAATTGTGCCGACTGCCAGCAGTTCGATTTTCACCAGTTTAAGGTTGACTCAGCCTTAGTTTTTATCTATACTTAAAACCCATGAATACTAATAAAGAAGATGTGGCAAGTTTGAGCTTGCTAACTCTTAAAAAAAAATTTAAAAAGGAAAGCTACTCCATATTATAAATAGTAACATTCGAATATTCATACATACATACATACATACATACATACATACATACATACGTACAGCACAGCACAGCACAGCACATACACACAGCAGTTCGATCTTCACCAGTTTAAGGTTGACTCCACCTTCCATCCTCCTGAGGCCACTAAAATGAGAACCCAGATTATTGGGGGCAATACGCTGACTCTGGAAATTACTTAGAGAGGGCTGTAAAGCATTATGAAGCAATATATGTCTAAGAGATATTGCTATCATTCCACATACTGCTTCATAATCTGCATTTTGTCCTTTAGACTTCTCACCTCTTTCTTTTGGAGGGTCTCATCAATTCCATCCAATCCTCACTTTATTGTTTTTGTTTTTCTCTTCAATCCATCCACTGTTCCTTCATATAATTGTTTTGCTATGTGATCCTCAGTATTACTTCTGGATGATCAAGTAATTTTTTTTTGCACTGGCCTTACTGAGTTGGAAAAATAATGTCCTGTTTGTCTTTGTCAGAAATTATCATCAACAGGCTCATTTCTAAAACTATTTTATAATGTTCCTATCAACCAGCAACTTTCTTTCCTAATTGGTTATGAGACAACTTTTCTCAGAGCCATAAATTGTTGGCTGTCCTAGAGCCCCTTCAACACGAAATATTTGTGACTGGCATTTTTGCTTTCTCTTGTTGGAGCTTATGCATGAGAACAATTGATCTACAGGTAGAAAGATATGACACCATCAGACTTTGAAAGATTACACTCTCCATGCTTCATAAATTATATTGGTTACACCTTTCTTTTCCCAGAAAGCTAAATACCTACATATTCCCTCCCCCAAGTTAATAAAAATGAATGCTCTTTATTACCTCCCAAGTGTTAAAAAAGAAGATAAAAAGCCACACTTTGTTCATTGCAATAAGTCAAACCTGACTGATTCCGTATTAGACCAGCATATTCAAAAAACCAATTTGTATGAAATGTGGAAATGTCATTATTCCATATCACTGAAATACTAATAAAAATGTCTGTAATTAAACAAGGCAACCAGGTTAACTTTCCAAGAGAGGACTAGTGGACAAGCATTCAACACAATGCTTTTCAGCAAACATCAACATTTTTTTCCCCTCTTTTTCTTTTTTTTTACATTAAAATAAAATCCCATCTACTGAGAGAAAGCATGAACAATCTGCCCAGGCTGTTCCTAGTGATTGATCAAACTCTCCAGAGTTTTCAAAGAGACATTTTGACACATCTAGATGGAATTGCAGGGAAATTTTCTTTCCTGCTCCTGGACTATGGACTTTCCAAATGAATAGACTAGACCCCCGTATGTTTACTCTTATGACCAAAACTAGGGGTCATGTGGGTAGGGTCTGCAACACAACTGCAGGAGGAAGCAAATGACATTTGAAGTTTGATTGTTTAGGTCACTCTTTTCACCCCTAACTCCCTTCTTCCCAGTTGCTTTTCCAGTTTCAGATGTGAATTGTACAGAGGCTTGTCGGTGAAAAAGCAGGTTGTTTCTCAAGAAATGATCAAGGCAGAAGGCAAAAGGCTTGTCGCAACCATTCTTCTGCTCATGCTTCCATCCTACAGGGATGGTGTAACAGAACTCTCTAGAAGTTGCTGGTTTATTAAATTAGATCTTGCCTTTATTTTGTAGAAAATAAGGAGAATGTTCTTCTTCCTTCCGGTGAGATGGGTTGGGCTGAGAGAATGTGATGGGCCAGGGGTGGGATTCTACCGGTTCGGATCAGTTTGGATGAACCAGTAGCTTCGACAATCATCTGGGAGTGAATCGGTTCGCTCCGACGATCAGCTGGGAGTGAACCGGTTCGCTCCGACGATCAGCTGGGAGTGAACCGGTTCGCTCTGATGATCAGGTGGGCCTGCCCGCCCACCCACCCCTCCACTTTACTGACCTGTATCTTCTCAGCTGATTCGCACGGCAGAGTGGATTGCTGCGCCTCAGCTGTGTTACTCCCCAGCAGTAACACGGAAGGTAAGTTTTTATAAAACTGTACACACACGCAAAGCGCGCGATCACCAAACCGCTTGTTAACCTGACAGGATCCCACCACTGTGATGGGCCCAAAGTTATCCAGCTGATTTCCATATCTAAGGGATACACAATCTCTCAGTTTCTTAACTGCTATGCCATTATTGAATGACAATTCCTTACATTCATTCATTGGCTCTTCTTACTAGGAGTGTTGGGAGTTGTAGCTCAGCATCATCTGAAGAGCCATATATTCCACACTCTTCATTTAATAGGACAGCATAGAGCACGCTATGTCACGTTGCCATCACGTGATGTTTTATAACGTTTTTCTCATTCGTGGAGCTGGGGTGGGCATGGCCTGCATCCGTGATGTATCCAGCCCACAGGCCGCCAGTTTGACACCCTGGTATGGAGTAACCATTACACCATGAAAACCAAACATTAACTAGTGTAGCCTCAGTAAAGGAAATATCAAAATGAATTGCTTTTGAATCATAGATGTGGCTGATGCAGCCTATTCTTTAATCTCAGGAATCAGAGGCCATACCTGATTTTCTATTAGTCACATACAGGTCCCACTCTATGGGACATCTTCCCTACCATCACCAAAATGAGCTGGTTTCATCACTTTTGACTTTCCAAAGGTCCCTCAAAATCTAATTGTGGTGAACTATTAAGGTGGCTATATTATTATTAACATTACTTACTTAATAATTTTCTTTTTTAGTTTTGTATTGTTTTTAATAGTAATTATAATATTGATTATTTCAGTATTTATTGTGTTTAGCTCCATTGTATTGCTGCTCAGAGGTCACAATGTGAGATGGATGGCTTCATATACATTTGATAAAGTGTTCTATGATAATCCATTCCCTGATGCGTCTTGATTTTAAGAAACACTTGCTTAGTGATGGGTACCAGTCCAGTTTTTGGTACTCACCAAACTGGGGTTAGCAAGAGAAGGAGGCCATGGACCAGCCAGATAAAAAAGAATATTGAGGAAGGCAGAAATTCCTGGATCTCCTTTGCTATAATCATTGGTTTTTCAAAACCAGCTCTCTAATGTGTTGATGAAAACCCTCAGCTCAACCAATGCTCAACTTTTAGACACTCTAAAGTTGGCACTCTAAAGCTGGCACTTTTCTTGGATCATTTTCAAGTGACTCAACATCATGCTACTGTGTGACACTACAGTTTTAAAAAAACAAAACTGTTAGGGTCACATAGTTTTTTAAAAACAAAAACAAAACTGACTATAAGATAAAATAAGGGTAAGAAAAAGGCTTGCCCTTTCTTCTGAACAAAGCAAAAGCGGATTTTAAAGTTATGCATATATTTATTTGCACTTCTTTCTTTTCTTTTCTTTTCTTTTCTTTTCTTTTCTTTTCTTTTCTTTTCTTTTCTTTTCTTTTCTTTTCTTTTCTTTTCTTTTCTTTTCTTTTCTTTTCTTTTCTTTTCATTTTTAGCATCACCAATAGCTTTAGCCAAGCTTTTTCCCTTTAATTCTTCATTGATTATTTTGGCTCCAACCTGCTTGAATCTTATTTCTTGTAGTAATGAAAACTGACTGGGTCTCCATGAGGGGAAATAAACCCCTGAATTAAAGAACAAACCAATAAAAAAAAAATACTCTCAACAGTGACAAATAAATGGAGATAAACAATTTCCCTCGCTTGAGGAAGTCCACGCTGTATGCACAGAGCAGGGTGGAAGATGCCTGTTGTGCCGAAGATCTGAAGGTTCCCTCATGAATACTGGAAATGTTTAAGACTATGTAAGTCACCGTGTGTTGTTATTGTCAGCCTGACATTCAGGCAAGTTCTGCTTTCCTTCTGATTGCTGAGTAGTTCAACAGGAACAACCATGTGGCATTTTTTCATAGCCAATAAATAAAAGAAACACTCTTGTTAGAAAATGATAATTTACTAACTTGTTGGGTTGGCCATATATAATCCTCAATATAGCTTTAAGACTGTATTGCTGTATTGCATCATACTGTGTCCTGATTGGTTAGCTCTGTAGCCAATGTCCTTAAGAGGGAGCTTGAAACATGGTTAGTTACTCTCTGCTACTCTCTGTTACTCTCTGCTGATCTTTGCTGACCATTATTGATCGTTACTGCTTTTTGCTGTGTTTGCTACTATTTGCAACTGTTTATTGTGTATGACTACAACGACTGGTAAGAAGACTTTGTTATTGGAATATCCCTGGACTATTGTTTACTATCTACTGCTTTATCTGTGTATGACTTGGACTGTTTATTGGACTGTGCCTTATTGCTATTTCCTAAAAGTAAGCACAACTCAGTGTATCTGTGTGTTGGCTGTGATTATTTGTAACTGCTCTCAGTTGCTTTCATGTACACACCCTTGCTACTCTAGGGTTGCTCTGCGAATTCCTCAACAACTCTGTTATAAAATCAGTCCCAAAGTATGAGCACTTTCCTCGCCCCATCCATCTCTTTATCCATCTAAATGAATGACTGCGTTTTTAATGAATTACAAGGAGGACCTTTCTGGATGGCCAAACTGAGGGTTTTCCTGGGACATTGAGCTGGAAGCAACACCAAGCACGGGTGAAACCCAGCAGGTTCTAACAGGTTCTGAAGAACCGGTAGCGGAAAGTTTGAGTAGTTTGGAGAACCGGCAAATACCCCCTCCGGCTGGCCCCAGAGTGGGATGGGAATGGAGATTTAGCAGTATCCTTCCCCTGCCATGCCCACTAAGCCACGCCCACAGAACCTGTAGGGAAAAATTTTGGATTTCACCCCTGACACCAAGCAATGCTTGGTGGCTTAATATTGGTGAGTGTACTGTCTGCAGAGGGTTAGAACAACACAACAAAAAAAGCAAAAACAAGACACTGTTCTTAGAGTGCCTGAATATTAAATAGAAACATGGAGTTTAGAGTTACAAAAAAATCTGGAGTCTGTAGAGATTCTTAGTCATCCAGGTCATGGTTGTCTCGAAGGTGCTTTTTCAGGAGGCAACTGGACTTTCTTGTTTGTTTTCTTTTAAACAACAACAACAACAAGTTGCCTCCTGAAAAAGCATCTTTTTCAGACAAAAAAAATCTGGAGCTGCATTCTTTTATCTCTTTTAGGAGTCTTTTTTCACCTAGACAACGTACATACAGTGCTATATTTTATATTAGTTAAACCAACAAATAAGGATGCATAGAAAGCTATTTATCCTAACACCAGTCTTTGGTCAGAAAGACAACACCTTCAGAATTTAATAACAGAAACACTGTCATCTTCAAATTCAAAGAAAGACTATGGAGGCCATGCAGAGTTTTTTTATTATTATTGTTGTTGTTGTTTTGTTTTAAAGAGAATGCCAGTCTATGGAAAATGGAGAAAATAAAACAGAGGGGAGATTAATAACAGTTCAGTGAGTCTTAATTCCAGGTAAACAGTAAAATAATTTCAAGGCATATTAGTGCTGTGGACCCTTAGATCAGCTTCCACATCCTGAACAGAGGGAATTGTTTTAATGAAATAACATCTGGCCATGTTCTTTGCGCTGAGATTCTATTTTGTTTCTGCTGTGATGTTAAAGAGGGGTTTTTGATGTGCTGAGACAAGCCTGGCTGTATGAATCAGCTCTGGCATTTGGGCAGTAGTGATGAAGTGGTCCGGAGCTGGGAGTAATACCTCCCCCTCCTCCCCTCCAATCCCTGGCAGATCAGGCACAAGACATCTGATGTGAAGTGCGGCCAGGCATTATACAGGCTCATCACTTACTCCAATAGATCAATACCCTGACTGACAGGCTAAAGCAAGCGAGTCCACGCCCGGGCCCTGGTCAATAGCTCTCCCGGGAGCAATTCTTCAACTCTGAGAGAGACAGCAAGCGAGACTGAAAAAGAACATGACAGGGAGTGAATGGGCACACTTTTCTTTTGCCTCATGGACTCGAGGAGAAAGACATTAAATTACCAGCTTGAGCTGGATGGGTGCAAAGCTCCTTCATCTTCTCTATCTTACCATGAATCAAATAAAGTCTGGCTCATCTAGAATGCAATCACCAATATGTCCTTGGCTGTCAAATAGCTCCAAAATTATTCAGCACCGTCCTAGAGACTAATGTTTCTGCCAATCCCTAGGAACTGCAGTACGTGTATGTGTGTGTAGGCATACACATCTCTACCATCTCTCTGTAGGTCTCTATCATCTATCTATCTGAAATAAGTTTTATTGACTTATGTGGATTGCTCTCATATACACGTCTCTATAACTGCAGCCATACCTATATTTTTTTCACTGGATTGAACATTAAACGGATGGGTAGGGAGCGGGGTAATATTTTTCCTCTCTATTCCATTCCTTCTGCTGCCTCATTAATAGGAAGGCAGCTGTCAGTCACTGCACAATTGACTATTTTCTGAGGAGGTGGACATGATGAAGGATTTGGGCCAGTGGTGGGATTCAATTTTTTTTTACTACTGGTTCTATGGGTGTGGCTTGGTGGGCGTGGCTGGGGAAGGATACTGTAAAATCTCCATTCCCGCCCCAATCCAGGGGAAGGTTACTGCAAAATCCCCATTTCTTCCCGATCAGCTGGGACTCGGGAGGCAGAGAATAGGTGGGGGTGGGCCATTCAGAATTTTTACTACTGGTTCTCTGAACTACTCAAAATTTCTGCTACTGGTTCTCCAGAACCAGTCAGAACCTGCTGAAACCCACCTCAGGTTTGGGTGTGTATGATGTCAAAGTTCCACAAATGCAAGATTCCAGCCAAACTTGCTGAGGTCTTCTGATGAGCCAAAGCAGGACATAAGTAAGCCTTGGCCATCAATGGACATTCTGTGGGCTAGAGATAAGAGAAAGCACAAGCACAATTTTCTCATAAAGATGGTGCTTCATAAAGAAATATTGGAGATGTACCATTCCTATTCACTTAGTAATTGTCAAATATTGTATCTGGCTACCATTTTATGGATTACAATTCTCTCAATCTTCATCTCTTTCTCTATCTCCATTCCCATCTCCATTCCCATATGATCCATCTCCCATCCATTTCTAGCCAAATTTATTATTGTCCCAATGGGAGGCCAATAAGTATGTCTAGATCAGTCAGGTATGTACCGGTAACAGAACATTTATACCAAGGATGTCAAACTCGATTTCATTGAGGGCTGCATCAGGGTTGTGTTTGATCTCTGGGGGGTGGGGGATATAGCCAAGGTGGGCGTGGTCAGCCCAACATCACTCATTTTGGGGGCACCTATGGTGGCTGTGGGGCATTCATTGTCTCCAGCAGAGGAAGACGAGAGGACCAAACCCTTGTCCTCCAGAGCAGCCCCGCCATCCTCTCAGGCCATGTGGAGGACCACCGGACAGTGGCGCAGGCTATACCCTAGGCAGCAAAGGGCAAGTGTTTAGCCTCACCCTCGAGCTCCCAGGGCACTGGGACCCCACAGCCCAGCCCAGCCCCACCCCACTTCCCCAAGGGTGTGCCAGGCTTCACTTATCTCCTCCTCGAGGCTGCTGCTACTGTTCTCGCTCTCCTTGGCCAGGTTGCTCATGGTGTATGTGTGAGGGCAAAGTGTATGGGTCAGAGGGAGGTCCATCCCCTCTCCACACAAGAAGACCCAGCTTTGTAGTCAAAGCATCCTCAGCAATAGGATGGGAGACCACCAGGACAGGTCAGGAGTAGGAGACCCATGGATGGTGAAAGGGCAGCAAGGCTGCAAATGGCCAAGTGCTAAGGCAGGACTTCCCTCAGATCCTCCCTTACTCTCATTATAATCTCCTTCCTTCCTTCCTTCCTTCCTTCCTTCCTTCCTTCCTTTTCCCTTTTCTTTTGCCTTCCCTCTTCATTCTCCTTTCTTCTTCCTTCCCCTCTTTCCTTCTTTTTCTTTTCTTGCTCTCTTCTCATCTTTCCTTCTTTTGTCTTTCCCTTTCCCTTTCTCCTTTCCTGTCCCTTTTTGGATGCTCAAATGCAAAAGGGAAAAATTTCTTGATGCCTCTTGCCTTGTGATCAAATGCCACTTTTGCTAGTATTTGTTTTGCTAGCACTCTGCCAGTGAAAATAGAGCTGGGGGGGACTATGTGGCCCTCCCGAGCTCCATTTTACTGGCAGAGGCACTGTGGGCTGGACCTTCGCTGTTCCTAGCCTGGCCCTGTGGGCCAGATCTATGGACCCTGAAAGCCAGATTCAGCCCGTGGGCCTTGAGTTTGACATCCTTGATTTATACCAACTATACAACTGATTACATGCTATCAAATCATTTTTTGACTCCAAACAACCACATGTATTTTCTCCAAAATGATATATCCCTAACCCATTCTTTTACATCTCCCAGAGGTGCATCCATCACCTCTCCTCTGTAACTGAGTTCATCCACCTTTCTGATTGCTGGCCATCCTCTTCTCTTTTCTTCTACTTTCACAGTATTATAACTTTTCCAGTGAGCTGGGTCTTTGCAGACTGTCATAGTAGGATAATTTGAAACTGGTCATTTGTTCCTCGAATGAAAACTCTGAGTAGTTGTGTTCAATGACACATCATTGTTTTCTTGATTCTCCACAAGATTCTCAGGAGTCTTGTCCAACATCAAAGTTCAAAAGCATCAATACTTTCCTATCTTGCTTCCATTTCCGTAGGATAATACAGGGCCTACCATGGCTTGCACAATTTTGATATTTTTAGAAGTAAACATATCGCAGCATTTGAATATCTTTTCCAGGGCCTTCATGGTTGTTCTACCAAATGCTTGTTCCTTTATTGTTATCAGCTGAGCTTAAAAGGTGGAAGCTACTCACTATTTTGACATTTTCATTGTCATTTCTCTAACTGGTTCTTCTATCTATTGTCATTAATTTGGTCTTCTTTGCATTTACTTTTAGTTCCTTTTACTGTGCTCTTTGACTTTAATGCTAGGGTTTGCAGATCCTTTGCATTTTTGACTATCGGGCTGGAGTCAACAGCAGAGTGTAGCTTCCTCCAATTTTAAAAGCAGCTTCCCTTAATATATATTTGTTGAATAAATAAGAGAGAGTATACATCCTTATCACACTCCTTTGCCAAGCTGGAGCTAGTCTGTTTCATTATGTTCTATCCAAACTGTGGCTTCCTGAACTGTACATTTTAATAAGAAAAATGAGATGTGCTGGGATTTAAATTTTTCTGGGCACATTCCACTGCTTGACATGGTTGATACAACCATAAAATCTAATCAATATTATTTAGTAATAGATTGCATTGTAGCCAACTATACAAGCAGCAACACCTTTTCTTCTTTGTTTTTCATGTCCTGTGTAATAGTGCAATCTGCTCACTGAAAGTGTACAATCCCAGACCATCTCAGTTCACTGATGCCTAAGATCTCAATTTGTAGTAATTTCTTTTCATCTTTCATTGTGTTGAGTTTTCCTATGTTCATGCTTCTCACGTTCCATGTTCCTACTGTAATTCCATCTTTGCACCTTTGGATTTTCTTTCTCTATATGGCAACAAGAGCAACTAGATGTTCTGAAGGCTGTAATCTAGCTCTATCAACATCATTAGTATAGGGTCTTTTGCTTTAGTAGTGGATTAAACTACAAAACCTCTAAAGTCCCTTTCAACCCTATTGTTCTGTGTTCTATGTTCTTCCTTAGTATAATGTTGAGTGCCACCAGACCTGTAATGCCCATCAACTGGCACTTTATTGTCAATCATATTACATTTTTTATCCATGCGCTTTCCTCAGTAAAAATACAAGAATGCTTTACTATTGCTTCCTCTGAACAATATGAACTGAAGCTTTTGCCATTGTCACTAAAATGATCATCTGCCTCTGGCATCTTCCTATTTTGCTGTAGCAGTGCCTACTTGTTTTAGCTGGGCAGCTGTGATGATTTTCATGCCTTGGATGACCCTGCTGGGAGCATAAACTCTTGGGATAAACTCCCAACATTCTTTGCTCATACCTCTAGACTAGGGGTGTCAAACTGGATTTCTTTGAGGGCCAGATCAGCATTGTAGTTCTCCTCCACGGGGAGATGGGACGGACGCTCCTGCATCACCCTGCCAGCCAAAATGGGGCATGGGGAGCCTTGCGCAGCCCCCTGTGCCCAGGGGCAAGTTCCAAATCCTGTCGCTACCGGTTCACTTATGCGTGCATGTGGCACTTCTGCACATGCGCAGAAGCGTCCAGCCAGGTGGGTGGATCCTCCCGCCATCACTACTACCAGTTTGCTGATCCGGTGCAAACCGGTAGCAACCCACCAATGCCTGTGCCCCATTTTTGGCCTGGACGGTCTCCTGCAGCACCCTGCCAACCCCATGCCCCATTTTGGCTGCCAGAGGCACTGCGGACCCATCCTTTGCTATTTCAAGGCCAGCCCCACAGGCCAGATTTAAGCACCCCGTGGGCCGGATCCGTCCCACAGGCCTTGAGTTTGACACCACTGCTCTAGACTATCACCAGCCATAATGAAGCAGCACAGGGCCTGGGGATGGAGGACTATACAAAGCAACTCTAATATTATGTTTTAAATGTATATTATGCCTTATAATTATATCAATAAAGAACAATCACTCTCTTTCCCAGAGGGCATCAACAATGATTGCTGTAGGGACTAGTTAGGGAGGAGACACTGGTATCTCACCCTAACCCAATGGGAAGAGACAAAGTAAATAATAAGAAATAAATAATGTATTCATTAAAATGTTCCCTTCGGTGTAAGGCACAAAGGCATGAATCACTTTACATTCATAGCTCCTCCTGACCATCCTAATACTTTGTCTTTCCTTTCTTCCTGATATTATGGAAGATATGGAAACAGGATGTATAATATCCTTATACATGTACAATACAAATGTGCAAAGCAGCATTACTGTCCCTACATTATCTCTCACAACATTCAACAGACCACAGCTGTCATTGCCAAAACAGTGGCCACAGTAAGCCATTTGGGAGTTAACGCAGATTAATTTTCTCTTTCTCTTTGCATGATAAATGCCAATATTTCAGGAAAAATGTATTTTTCTTGAACTTGTTTCACCTAATTTTATTATGCTGGCCTGCATAATATTGTGCAAAATAAGAATTGTTGCCATGGACAGTTGCTAGCACTGTTGTAATTGATTTTAATTAAAATATGAATTCCCATTCATATTTGGTTTTCTGTTACATCCCCACACATATTTATTGTATTTTAAAGTCAGCTTAGCCATAAAAAAAGGAAGGAAGGAAGGAAGGGAGGGAGGGATGTTAAATGTGTTCGAGGATCGTGCCCAATAACTCCATAGACAAGTTCTTAGTGAATCAATTATCTTTTATTGATTATACATCTTAACTTTGCAGGTACAGATCTGGAAGTGCTGCAGGACCGCATGGCAGACCCTTAAGTACCCCTGGGGCGTGGCTAAGGTAAGGAGGGGTTATTGGGCTAGGGTGGACCTTGGGGGCTGGCTTGTCCAGCCCCCCTGCTTTCAGCTCTGGGTCAGAGGCAAGGCATTTATTTATGACAAAACCCCCTCTAAATGCCTGGCCGAGATGTTTCTGCGTTGTGTGTGACGGAGGTGTCCTTTTTAGTAGAACGCCTAATTTTGATGTGAGATACGTGTGCTGTTTATTTTGCAATGGCTTTGTTAGAATGTCTGCTGTTTGCTCTTCCGTGTCACAGTGTATAACCTTCACAAATCCTATGTTCGCGAACTGTCTAACGTGCTTATATTTTATGTCGATATGCCTCGACCTTTGACCCACCGCTTCAGCCTTAGATATTTCCATGGCAGCTTTGTTGTCCTCGTGCATGATGATGGGGTAGCTTGGCTCGGCCCATATGTCAGCGAGAAGGTCATCAAACCAGACCAGGTTGTTGGCGGCTTTGGACAAGCAGATATATTCGGCCTCCGTGGTGGATGTGGCTACCAGGTCTTGCTTGCCTGTATACCAATGAACTGGGCTGTTGTTTAGAAAAAATATGTAACCTGAAGTACTCCTTCTGCACTTTACATCCCCAGCCCAGTCAGCGTCAGCGTAACACGTGAGTGTGGGTGTTGTGGTGTTCTCGGGCTCTAATGACAGGCAAGCCTCAGAGGTTTGCTTTAGATATCTTAGTACTCTTTTGATGGCCTCCCAGTGGTACACAGTGGGCTTCCCCACATGCCTTGACAGTAAATTAACTGGTAGTGCGATGTCTGGCCTGGTCCAGTTTGCAATGTATAGTAGAGAGCCTATGGTGGACCTGTATAATGTGTTGTCCTCGAACGCCTCAGCCTCATTATACATGTCCTTTAGAAAATCTGGTTGCATTGGCGTTTCACACCCCTTGGCGCTTGCCATGTTGCATTTATGAACTAGTTCCAAAATTTTATCTTTCTGTGACAGTTGAAAGCCCTTGTTTGTTTTCGTGATTTGCACCCCCAAGTATTTGTCTACTTTGCCCAATACTTTTAGTGTAAAATGTTTTCCTAGCTCATTTGCGAAGTTACTACATTTGCTGGCTTGATCACTGATATACAATATATCGTCTACGTATATCAAAACATATTCGAGGGAGTTGTCCGACTTCTTGGTAAAAAAACAGTTGTCGGCTGAAGTGGCTAAGAACCCCATGGATTTTAATGTCTTGGATAGGCACTCATACCAACGCTTCCCTGATTGTTTGAGTCCATACAAGCTTCGGTTTAAAATCCAGGTTTCCCCCTTTTTGGTACTTTGGCTGGGTGGCGCTTTCACATATATCTCCTTGTCTAGTTCAGCGTGCAGGTAAGCGGTTTGCACGTCGAACTGGTGCACTTCTAATCCTAGCAGTGATGCGATTACGAGTGCACACTTCACACTCTCGGCCCTGACCGTGGGGGAGTATGTTTCCGTGTAGTCATCAGGGTATTTCTGGGCGAATCCCTGAGCCACCAGCCTTGCTTTGTAGAGTGCTTTGTTTCCCTCTAGGGTTTTAACCTTGTAGACCCACCTGGTGCCTATGGTTGTCTTTCCTGTTGGGACTTTAGAGGGAGTGTATACTTTTAGTTCTCTCAAGCTATCCATTTCCCTTTCCATGGCCTGTTCCCATTTTTCTCTCTCCTCATTTGGCAACCTCAGTACGTCCTCATACGTGTTGGGGGTTAGTTGGTTATTATGTAGGGATAGTATGTAGTCCCCTAACCTTTCTGGCCTTTTGCCCCTGTTTGTCCTGACTGGCCTGTCAGGGGGTGTTTCTGTGTCATGCATGTACCTAGCTTCCTTCTCGGAGAGTGAGTCTACTTTAATGATCGGGTGGTTTTCCTTCCATCCCTTCACTGATATTTCCTGTCCCTTGGGTTTGTTTTTCCTCTGTTCAGTGTCCCTCTCTGCTTGGTGTTTCATTTCTTTTTGCTCATCCCCTGGTCCGTCCTTGTTAAGGGACACCTCGTTGAGGTGTATTTTAGACCAGTTAGCGTTTTCGTGAAAAACAGCTGTTCGTGATATCACGAAATTGTTGCTATTGTCTATGAACCTGTATCCCTTCGTCCCTGGTTCATAGCCCATGAACCTCAGCCTCCTGGATACCCTGTCTCCCTTGCGCCTGAGTTGCTTGGGTATATGTACATCTGCTGTAACCCCGAATATGTGTAAGTGTGACACCTGTGGTTTCCTTTGGTACATTAGTTCATATGGGGTTTTATTTAGTACGCTGGACCACAGTCTATTTAAAGTATAGTTTGAATAAATGAGTGCTTCGGACCAGAAATGCTGCCCTAGGCCGGCATCGTCTAGTGCGCACCTCATCATGGTCTGTAGCGTTCCGTTTTTTCGTTCCGCCACGCCATTTTGAAAAGCGGAAAATGGTGAAGTTGTGTAGTGGACCATCCCGCGTGCCTTTAACCATCGCGAGAAGTCGCTTGATAAGAATTCGGACCCCCGGTCTGTCATTATTTGTTTGATTTTGGTGTTGTGTTGTGTCTCTACCCTTGCATAGAATTCCTTAAATTTTTGAAAAACCTCACTTTTGTGTTTTAGGGTGTACACGAAGCCATAGCGGCTAAAGTCATCCACTATGGTGAGGAAGTACCTCTTCCTGTATTTGATGGAGGGCCTTAGTGGTCCAACTAGGTCCATATGCACAAGTTGAAAAATCGAATTAGTTGTGCGTACTGACTTCTTGGGCCTTGGTTTGGTTTTTAATTTGGAGCCCTTACAAATAGAACACTCGAGATAGTTCTCACAATCCTTTATTTTTACACCTTCAGAACATTCCAACATTTTCTGCACTACGGGGAAACTAATGTGTCCTAGTTTCCTGTGCAATAGATGAGCACAGTTGTCGTGCATTGGTTTCCCTATCATAGGTTTTTCCTTTCTAGGTGTCCCCCGTTTACTGGGTTCATCAGTGATGTGGGTGAGCTCAACCCCCTCTACTTCCCCACTTGCGTTGTCTGCGCTATTGGGACTGGCCTCTTGGTGACTGTTCACTTCTGGTTGAGTGCTCTTAATTGGGTGGAAGAATGGTAGTTCCCCACAGACTATTACTTTTCCTATCCCTTTACCCCCTCTGGTTACCTGTGCCTTTCCTTCTTTGAAAATCACCTCAACATTGTTATCCTTGCTTAGTTTTAGGGTGGCAAGGATATTATATGGTATACTTGGGACTAGAAGTACTCCACGCACCGTACCTATCCCTGGTACGTATGCATTACCTTTGCCTGTCACTTGTACGTTATTTTGGTTAGCCACTTTCACTACAAAGCTTTCTCCCGTGAAAGAGGTTAGTAGGTTGCGATCATGTGTGGTGTGGTTTGTGGCTCCTGAGTCCAGCAGCCATGTGCCTTCCTCCCTGCCTTGGCATACGTGTCGTGCTTGGTCCCCTATGCCATATAGGGATCCGGTGTGACTTTCCCTGGAACTGTCCCTGTGGTCTCTCCTGTCTCTAGGGCTAGGTGAGTCCCTACGCCTGTGCCTGGCCTCTGGTGAGCGTCCGCTAGTATGCCTGGTCCTTTGTTCTAGTCTATCTCTCCTATGCATCCTGTCACCTGTATTTTTGGGGCAGTCCCTCTTGTAATGGTTTCTTGACCCACATGTATAGCACTCTGTGTTGCTCTGGCTCCTGCCCTGTGGCTCAACTTTTCTGCTGGGTCTCTGCTCCCTGCGGCTTAGGGAGCGTTCCTTTCTGATGCAATCCTCAGATATTAGTTTACTCGTTAGTAAGTCAAGTGAGAGCCTCCCTGTCCCTAGGTTGTCTATCTGCGTAATAAATGTGTCCCAACTGGGGTCTAGGGAATTCACTATGATACTTATCATGGTCCTCTCGCTTATGACCTCCCCCCTTTGTGTCAGCTGGGTTCTAGTATTATTTAGTGATAGTAAATGCTCGCTCATGGGTGTCCCTGCCTTGAGTTTTGTGGCATAGAATTCCCTGGATAGCCTGGTGGTGCTGGCAACACTTTGGCAGTAAAACAGTTTGTGCATTCTTTGTATTATCTCTAATGCAGTTAGGTGGTGACCAATGCTGGGGTAAATACTGGGGGTAATGCTAGCTATGACAATGCAATAAGCCTTGTGGTGGATGCAATCCAGTTCAAAAGTCCAGGGTTTTTCTGGGGGGTCAGTAATCATGGATAGCAGGTCTTCTTTAAGTAGGGTGCCCTGGAGTTGTTGATTCCAGTCTAGGAAATTTTCCCCATCTAGCCTCAGTTTTGGAAAATCACTGGGTAAATTCCCTGAATTGTAAGTTAAATTACTTACATTGTGTCGCTGTCCATGGTTCCTCACATAAGGATACTCGCAATAAGGCAGGGGAACGACTGTGGCAAGTCTGAACTGACTTGTCTCTATGTGCCTGCGTCGGTGTAGCTCTATGTCTTGTTCCGTTTCTCTTACAGGGGCGCGCTGCGCATGCGTGAAGTTCATTTCTCCCCAGTCGTCGTGGAGTGAGGAGCTCGTCCATGCTGCTCCCGGATGAAGGCCCCAATCTTCCGGATGGGCCTTCAGCTCCTCTCCGGTTGGGCTTGCCTGCTCGGGATCGTCGTAGATCGCCGCCTGGAGTCTCGGAGAGCGGTGAGGATCGCCGATGGACGTTGGGAGTCCCGTTGTGGCCGCGAATGGTCCCGGTCGGCCCGGTCTCGCGCGGGTGCCGCCTGTGGGTGTCGGGCCGATCCCCCTGCCCGCCGATGGACGTCCTCTGCCTGTGGATGGCCTCGCGGTCCACGGATCTGGTCCCGGTCGTCGGTCCGGTGAGTAATCCCACCGCCCTTGGTGTCTCGTTTTTGCGTGTGGGTCCCTCAGGGGCTCTGGGTGGTCCTGGTCCCACGCGATGGTGGTCGCCTTCCCGGGGTGGGCATCGGCGCCGGCCCACGTCGCGCTGGGGTCCCTTTTATTTTTCGGCCTGGCACCGGGGTCTGCGGTTTGTATTTTTACCTTGTCCCCTAGGGCCGCGGCGATTAGTTCGATGGCCTTATTGACCTCGGGCTCGGTAGGTGAGCTTGTAGGTTTGGGTTTTGGGTCTTTTTGTTTTTTGTGATATTTTTGGTCGGTAGTTTTGGAGTAGGCCCCGATTCCCGCCGCGGAATTTGAATCTCGGGAGTCTATTGGTGGATGGTCGGCCATTTTTGATGACGCCGCCTTCCAAGATGGCCGCCGTGAAAAGGGCGCGAAGCCTCCTTCGGCCTTTGCGGTAGGTTTTTGGTGGGGGAAATTTTCCCTTACCGGGTCTCCTTCGCTGTGACCGGATTCGTCCTCATCTTCCTCACTCGCTGCTTCGCAGCCTTCGATCAGGCTTCGGAGTTCCGCGATGAGGTCGTTGTTACTTTGTGACGAATCTATCAGCTCGAGGAGTTTTTTTTTTCAGGTGATGCATCTCCTCCTTTGAGGTTTCGTGCTTCGTCCACCCCTTGTTGCTCCTGGCCGGGGTGGATGGGTGATGGGGTAGGCCGCTTTTCTCTGGTGCCTCTCCTTGCGTGGTTTCGGGTTGAGCAGGCCGTTCTGCCATCTTCTTGGTGAATGCCCTGGTATTCACCCTGTCTGTCGTGGTCCCTTGCATGCTGTGGAGTATTAGGATTGGGCTATCAAACCATCCTCTGCTACCATATTGTTAAATGTGTTCGAGGATCGTGCCCAATAACTCCATAGACAAGTTCTTAGTGAATCAATTATCTTTTATTGATTATACATCTTAACTTTGCAGGTACAGATCTGGAAGTGCTGCAGGACCGCATGGCAGACCCTTAAGTACCCCTGGGGCGTGGCTAAGGTAAGGAGGGGTTATTGGGCTAGGGTGGACCTTGGGGGCTGGCTTGTCCAGCCCCCCTGCTTTCAGCTCTGGGTCAGAGGCAAGGCATTTATTTATGACAAGGGAGGAAGGAAGGAAGGAAGGAAGGTCCTATATTCAAAAATAATTTCATGTTACAGAGATAAATACATGAAGATAGAAATGTTACAGCTGGGACTTCTGTGGAAGCTGACTTCACCTGAAACTAGGAATGTTTCTTTTGCCAAATATTTCTATTAACATCCTTTCCTGGTTGTTCCTGGTTTCAGCTCTAACTCTTGCCATTGTGTGCTTTTTCTAAAATTTAATGTCAGTGACTGCAACGACTCCTGTATTTTTGCTAACTGATACAGCTACAGGGGTATAGATCAAATTTGCCTTTCTCAGTGTTGCATTTCCCGACAGGATGTTCCATTCCACAACTTGTTCAGCAAATACACTTTAAAAAAATGTTAGCTGGTATGCTGGTGAACTGAAGAACTGATTAATCATAGGGAGAGAGAACATGAAAAAGTTAGATTAAGATAATATTATTTCTATGACAACAAGGATCAGAATACTTCAGCCAATTACTTTATATTAGTAATCATGTGGATCTGTGAATGCTGAATATTTAGAAACAGTGAGAGAAAGAAGATAGAAATCTTCAAATTATCATTTTGGAGGCCATTGCTAGGAATTAAAGGACCGCAATAAGAGCCATTCAGTTGGTTCCGGACTATATTTTTCATTTCTTCATTTCATGTCTTTTAATTTCATTTCTAATCCATTTGTTCCAGGTCAAATCAGCCAACAGCAGTTCACAAAATAAATTAAAAACACCAGTAAAATCACAGCAGCTACAAAATATAATAAAACTACAAACGCAAGATATAATCAATAAATAACAGCAGGGCTCAGAAAAGCAACATTATGTAACTGTACACTTAAAAATGTCAAAGTGGGAATTTTATCACAGAAGTCTAAGATGGTCAGACTTGAATATAAAAGTGAAAAATGTTCTTATTAAATTGGATTAGAAAGGGAACTGTCTGGACTTTAAAGGAGGTAGGATTTTATAAAGTTGATTCCACTGATTAAAGCATTCAGTCCAGTAGATTCCAACTATATCTCCTTGAAAGTTGGCACCTTCAATAAATCCTTCAAAGATAATTTGGGCCCTTAGTTTATAATATATGGGGGAAGCTCCTCCTTCAGATGAACAGTGCCCATTCTATCTAGAGATTTATAACTCAAAATAAGTGCCTTGAATTTAATTTGGAAATATTTTGAGCAACCATGATCCTACTGGCCGCCTTATTCTGGATTTTCACAATTTCTCAGGTTTTTTTTTTTTTTCAGGGTAGAGCAGATTGCAATAAAGTAATGAGGAAGTAAAGTTTGAGAAACTGATCAAGGAGCATATATATATTTTTGACAGGGATTTGAGAAGTAGTAGAAAGGAAAGGCAGTGGATGAGTTGGATGGAGATGAAGTAATTAAAGAACAATGAGTTCTTATAGGTGAAGTGTTAGTAAACATTTATGTATAAAATTATCAGAGATCTAGCCTTAATTGCTGGTACCTGATTAACTAAATAATCAATTGCCCTCTATTTATACTTTTTATTGACTATCATTTATATGATTTTTAGACACAATTTGCTCTAATAAACATTATTTAGTGCAAATTAATGTCTTATTCGAGTTGATTCCATAACAACTACTGTATATTATTCCAATAGGATTAAAAACAGGGGTGGGCTTCCAAAATTTTAGCAAGGGGTTCTCTGCCTGGTTGCTGGGTGGGCGTGGCCATGGTGGGTGTGGCTTAGTTGGCCTCCTGCACCATGGCAGGGGCATGTTTTGGCCCTCCCCGGGCTCCAGAGTCTTTCCTCAAGCCTCTGGGAGGGTCAAAACAGCCTCTCCAGGCTCCGGAGGTCCTCTGAAGGCCTGAACTTCCAGTAGGCCCATTTTTCGCCATCCCTGAGCTTCTGCGTGCGCCCTGCACTTTATTGCATCCAAAACAGGCCATGTGGGGACTCCTGGGAGGGGTGGGGTAGGCGGGGCCAGCCAGGAGTTGGATTTGGGGGTTCTCTGAACTGCACAGAATCTTAGCTAGAAGTTCTCCCAAACTAGTTCTCCCCTAGCAGCTCACACCTGATTAAAAAGCAATCCTAACATGCATGTTTAACAAAATTTAGACCACACAGTATCGTTTCTGTTAACTATTGAAGTTCTGCCAGAGGCCACTTATGCTGAGGCCCTTATATTGGTCATTTTACAGAATCTGAACAATAATGATCCTGTGGGTTAGAGAGCTCCTTTGTGAGCAATATTCATATTTATGCCCAACACATCCCAGTCTAAATTGTTAAAATGGAGATTAGCCTTGAATTACCCCTTGAATTTCAAACTGCCAATATTTGCTGTTCAACTTTGTATCTCCTTGCACTGGTAGTTGATTGCCTACTTCTGACAAGCATTCTCTTCAGCTTGAGATTTAGATGCAGATAATGTTCCGCTACTGTCACAGAGCATATAAAATGTTTTAAGATCAGTGTTGACGGGGTGTTTTAGTATTTGGGGAATTTTATTGAATAACTGATTTAAGATAAGAGTTATTTAAGGAATCTGAAGTAATAGACAGGTGGCTCTTCATCTTCAACAAAAGACAAGCACTAATCATGATGAAATGGACTCCTGTAATTATTTTGTATTATTTCAATGAATAATGTAGGACTGTCAATTCCTTGGTAGAAACAGCACATGAATGCTGGCTGTGCTTCTTGAAATGCGATAAATGCCTTTTAATATTTTATTTCTAATCAGAGGGTAAATATATATTGTCACTTCTGTCCTTAAAATGAATAAAAAATGAGAAGAGTATTGAATGAGAAAAGAATGTTATTTTAACTATTTTAAAAAAGTGGAATAAAATTATCTCAATACAGGGAAGAGAACCAGTTATGGTATACTGGTCAAGCATGAGGCTACAAACCAGGAGTCTTTGTGCCTAGTCCTTCCTTGGGCAAAAAACCAGCTGGATGACCTTGAGCCAGTCACTCCTTGTCAGACCTAGAAAAAAGGCAATGGCAAACAATTCTGAAAATCTTGCCAAGAAAACTGCTGGGTTTTTTTTTTGTCCCTCCAGTTGCCAGAAATCAACATTGAGTTGAACTATATAATACAAGAAATGTTTATATGTATATCTAATGGGGAAGAAATGGGTGTTATGAAGATGTTTGCTAATCTTCAAATAAATTTAATAAAAATAAATGCTTAAAATATCTCAGTGTTTCTAAACTAAGCATGTGATCTATCCAGGCTTTCTCAGCAGTGTCATATAAAGCCCAATGGCAGATAAAGTATTTGTATTTATGGTGAAAAGCAAAATAATAAAATATCAAGTCATGGTCCATAAGTTTCTGGGCTTATTCGTACTCCAACATATACTGGTTAAAGATGTTACCAAAATAAATTGTCCAAATTTAAGAATACCATTAGATAGCTTATTCAGATTATCCATCTGAAGGTGGGAAAGGTGGGTTTCAGAAAGTTCTGACCAGTTCTGGAGAACCAGTAGCAGAAATTTTGAGTAGTTCGGAGAATCGGTAGTAAAAATTCTGACTGGCCCCACCCCCATCTATTCTCTGCCTCCCAAGTCCCAGCTGATCAGGAGAAAATGGGGATTTTGCAGTAACCTTCCCCTGGATTGGGGAGGGAATGGTGATTTTACAGTATCCTTCCCCTGGAGTGGGGTGGGGATGGAGATTTTACAGTATCCTTCTCCTGCCATGCCCACCAAGCCACGCCCACCAAGTGATGCCACTCCCACCAAGCCGCACCCACAGAACCGGTAGTAAAAAAGTTTGAAACCCACCACTGACTTACACTAGGGGTGTCCAAACTTTTTGCAAGGAGGGTCAGATTTGGTGAGGTGAAAATGTGTGGGGGCCGACCATTCAGCCTGACATTCTTTGAACCATTAACATTAAATGCAAATGAACTATTTTATGAAAGACTAAACAAATAACTCAACTGCACTAATGTGAAGTTAGCATGTTTCGTCTGGTAGTGCCTCTTGATATTGAATTCCTTGAAAACAACCACAGTCTCTTGGCAAATTAGGCAGACACAGTTGTTTCGTATTTCAGTGAAAAAATACTCCGATTTCCACTTGTCCTGGAAGCGGCGGCGGCCCTCGCTGTCAACTTTCCTTTTTTTAGTTACAGTCGCCATTTTAGAAATGGGCACACAAACTCACAAGGGTCATGTGGCGAGAGTGCTGACTCAGGTCTACTGCCATCTTCTGGTGAAAAATATGGCTGAGCTCTGCAGAGCAGGGTGGCTGTGGAGCAGGAGGCAGCAGGGGACAGCTGCGGGAACTGCTGTGTGGTGAAGGGAAAAACGCCGGCCGGCGGGGATGAGTGACAGGCTGAGTTGGCGGGGAGAAGAGGCTGCGGGCCGCTCGAAATTTGAATATGGGCCACAATTGGCCCACGGGCCGACTTTGGACATGCCTGACCTACACAATACAATACAATACTTGCATTGGACTAATGCAGTGATAGCTTATTCTGATTACATCTATGCTAATGGAAAGAAATTGCTAAATCTGATAAAACGAAGGAAACATGAACTGCCCAAATTTCAGTCAGGATCTTTAATGCTAGTCTGGGTTATAAACAGAATGTTGGGAAGTATGAGATGCATTGCCATCCTTCCTCTATAGCAGGAACATTCAGACTTCGTAACTCTAAGGCCTGTGGACTTCAATTCCTAGAATTCCCCAGCCTGCCATGGTAGCTGGGAAATTCTGGAATTGAAGTTTATACATCTTAACATTACCAAGATTGCACTTCCCTGATTTATAGTGAATTCATTAAAGTGGAGCCTCTTTGAAAAATCAGAAATGTTTTTTTCTGTGGTTTATGGACTTCTGTCTCTCTCTCCCCCCCCCCATTTATTTTATCTTAACAATTTTTCCTCTTAAAAAAAGTGACTTAAAAAATGAAAATGCAAACTACAAACTAAGAAGCAAAACAAAAAATATATTTCATACCTATCAACAGTCATTGATTTACCAATGAATACATACTATAATATAAATAGATAAGATATTGCAGTATCTCTGCCATAATAACACATATTGCCGTGTCTTTTAATTGTTAGAAAATATTGCCTTTTCCAAAACAGATAGATCACATACAGAGGTGGGTTTCAGCAGGTTCTGACCAGTTCGGGAGAACCGGTAGCAGAAATTTTGAGTAGTTTGGAGAACCGGTAGTAAAAATTCTGACTGGCCCCGCCTCCATCTATTCTCTGCCTCCCAAGTCCCAGCTGATCGGGAAGAAGTGGTGATTTTGCAGTAATCTTCCCCTGGAGTAGGGTGAGAATAGAAATTTTACAGTATCCTTCCCCTGCCACAGCCACCAAGCCACACCCACCAAGCAATATCATGGCCACCAAGCCACACCCACAGAACTGGTAGTAAAGTTTTTTGAAACCCACCTCTGATCACATATTTGCAACAACAATTCTTTGACATCTGAAATAACATCACTTTTCCAATTTCTTAATAACTCTTTTTATTATCTTCTCATATTCAATACAGTCATAATTTCTGCTAAGCAGTCAAATTTCAAGACTTTGGTACATAACTGAACATTAAACTAATATCTTTAACATTTTATTTCTTGATGGTTCGTCTCTTCTCTCCTTTCCATTCCTTTCCCAGCTTCACCACAATTTCTTATAGGAAAGATTTTTTCCCCTGTTCAGTCATGTCAAATTCTCAAGAGTGTCTGAACAAATCCCTGCAGTTTTCTTGGCAATATTTTTCAGAAGTAGTTTACCATTGCACCTTCCTAGGGTTGAGAGAGAGTGACTGGCCCAGAGTCATCCAGCTGGCTTTGTGTCTAAGGTGAGACTGGAACTCATAGGCTCCCATTTTCTAGTCTGGTGCCTTGATCACTAAATCAAACTGGATCTCATAGGAATGGTAGGTGGGAATCAATTGCCATGCAAGTTGAGTATCTCCAGCCCTCCTTATTACTGTTTAGGGGGGAATTTTCAAACTTCTTTGTTACATTGACTTATTATTGGAAAGCTTTTATTGTTCCATTTTAGCATTTTTCTAGAATTTTAAATACATTTTGAATTGTATATGTTATATACTGTATGTATACTTATAAATCACTAAGAGCAATGGAATTGCCAATGTTCTAATTTATAAGTAAAGCAATTAATGGGAAGATTTCTTCCTCCTGGGATATTATCAGGAATTAGCCAAAGGGAAGATATTAGTTAAAATGTAGCTATGCAATAGGATGTGG
The DNA here is from genome assembly GCF_029215685.1 of Pituophis catenifer annectens. Classification (NCBI taxonomy): domain Eukaryota; kingdom Metazoa; phylum Chordata; class Lepidosauria; order Squamata; family Colubridae; genus Pituophis; species Pituophis catenifer. The sequence goes on along the minus strand of NW_027256887.1, from coordinate 17,716,700 downwards.
GATAAGGTTCCACTACAGTGAAAATAGCATTTTCTTATATGCTTAGGTTTATCTACAGCATTAACTCTCCTTTTTCTTGGAGATGTTCAATAAAATCCTGGTGTAACTTCTGTTGGGGTAAATAATATCTTGTGTAATAGGTGAGCTGCCTTTGAAAAGAATTTTGGAACTTCAGTTCTGCCTCAGAATATTGGTAGGGGCTGCTTACAGACTACCAGTCCAATTCTGGACACAGTATGAAGTCCCAAGGAATCTAACTTGACTTTGGACTCACTTTTATGAATGTATGTACTCCCTGTATACTTCTGCCCAAATTTAAAGAACCTCAGAAGAACCTTTATGGCAGGAACATGACAAAAAAGTTATGATGAACAAGGCTTGGGACAGAGGTGGGTTGCCCCCGGTTCGGACCGGTTCTATAGAACCGGTAGTAAAACTGGCGGGAGGCTCCGCCCACCAACTCCGACGTCATCAGAACGCTTCTGCGCATGCGCAGAAGAGCGTGCAAGCGCAGCCCCATTACAAGCCGGTAGTAAAGGTAAGTAGAACCCACCCCTGGCTTGGGAGCTCCTTATCAAAGACCCCCTCCCTTTCTGTAAGCCTTCTGTTAGCAAGTCAATAGGTTAAAAAAAACCAAAACCCTCAGTTGTATCTGAAACTTGTCGCCAAAGTATTTTTTTAATCTTATTGCTCTAGCTTAGTTCTATGACATTTTTAATTTTAAGGTTTTAAACCCAGCTTCATTATTTTGTTGTCAGCCACCTTGAACGGTTTTGTTAATGTAAAGTGTTCTCTGTTTAGGTCAGTATGATGTTCATGTCAGTTCCCTGTGCTTGGATTTACAATGCATATCCTGTCCTCCAAGAACTAATGTCCTGTAGCAACTCAATAAGCTTAACAACCCAGAAACTACTAAGTCTATATGTTTCACTCTGCCTAATAGAGTAGAGCAATTCCTTTGGAGCCAGTTCATTTTGTCTGGTAATTTTTTTTTTCTTTTTTTAGAAAAGAACAAACGATCCCTATAATTCAACATTGCTTTTGTGCCATAAAGAGCCCTTGCTTCAGTACAATCTGGTGAATGTAGTGCTCTGCGACCAAGAATTGTCTTTTGTTAGCCCAAAAGAATTCAATAGGCTTCCCTAACACAGAAACCTCCATTTCTTCTGGGTTACAATGCCCATCAGCTCAGGCAGTTTGACAAATTCATTGAGCAGAGGTGATATTCAGCAGGTTCTGACCAGTTCTGGAGAACCAGTAGCGGAAATTTTGAGTAGTTTGGAGAACCGGTAAATACCACCTCTGACTGGCCTCACCCAGTAGTGGGATTCACTTATCTTTGCTACCAGTTCACAAATGTGAGCACATGTGCCACATCTGTGCACATGCCACATCTACGCATGCGCAGAATGCTCTGCACATGCGCAGAGCATCAGTAATGACGTTCAGGCAGGTGGGTAGAGCTTCCCGCCGCTGCTGCTACCGGTTCGGCCAAACCGGGTAGAATCAGTAGAAACCCACAACTGGCCCCACCCCCATCTATTCTCTGCCTCCCGAGTCCCAGCTGATCGGGAGGAAATGGGGATTTTGCAGTAACCTTCCCCTGGAGTGTGGTGGGAATGGAGATTTTACAGTATTCTTCCCCTGCCATGCTCACCAAACCACGCCCACAGAACCGGTAGTAAAAAATTTTGAATCCCACCACTGTCGTTGAGGATGATGACTTGTAATCCAAACAGATGATAAACAAATGATGAACAGCCAAGAACGTACAGTAGATGCTTCTAAAATGATCAAGAAAATCCAAATAGGTTCTTCTCTTACTGCATGTGAAGAGAAATTGGAAGTTTCATGAAAGCTATTTGTCCATCTTTTCAGATAGGCCAAATCAAGCCTGTCCTGGTTTCTCTCTGTCTCCATTTACAGTATAGTAAATAAAACTAAAGCAGGGTAATTTTGAGTTTCTTACACTTGTTTCAGTCTTTGGACTATGTATATAATTCTGCAAGTCTACATTTTCCACAATGGTCCTTTCAGCCCTTCACCAAAGCCATCTTTAAATTCCATTACAAGGTTAAAGATGTTGTGAAGCCATCTAGTACAGTACAGTATGCTTGATTTTCTGATTTACCAGATAACATAACAATAAGTGAAATATTAAGGAGAAGCCAGTCATAGGGGATGTGGGAAAAACTTGTGCTCTGCTACCCATTATCATGGGATGCTTTCGTGTACAAAATATGGGAAGCAGGATCATGGAAGATTGATTCAATATGTTCTTATTACAGATAGTAATAAGTGGTAAAGAGGATTACAGAGGGTCCTCATTAAACTACAGTAATTGGGATTGGAAAATCCATCTCTAAGCAAAGCAATGTGTCATATTTCAATGCCATTTAGCGACAGCATTTCTAGCACTTCTGGCTACAGTTGTTAAGCGAATCCACTGTTGCTAATCATGACATCACATGATCATCATTTGTGACTTCCTGCTGTCTTCCTCATTGACTTCATTTGTCAGAAACCAACAGTAAAAGTCACAAATGGTAATCATATGGTAATCTGTGGGATGGTACAATGTTATGATTGTGCAGCAGTCGCTAAGTGCCCAAATCACAATCATGTGTCTACAGGTATGCTATAACGATGGCAACTATGAGGACTAGTTAGGGTACCACACATTCAACACAATTGTAACTTCAAACAGTTATTGAACAAGGGATAATTAAATCAGGACTACCTACAGGGGTGAAATCCAGCAGGTTCTGACAGGTTCTGGAGAACCGGTAGTGGAAATTTTGAGCAGTTCAGAGAACCGGTAGCAGAAATTTTGAGTACTTCAGAGAACCAGCAAATACCATCTCCGACTGGCCCCAGAGTGGGGTGGGAATGAAGATTTTGCAATATCCTTCCCCCAGGAATGGGGAGGGAATGGGAATTTTGCAGTATCCTTTCCCTGGAATGGAGTGGAAATGGAGATTTTGCAGTATCCTTCCCTTGTCACGCCCACCAAGCCACGCCCACCAAGCCACATCCACAGAACCGGTAGTAAAAAAAATTGGATTTCACCACTGACTACCTATATACCATAAGTTTATCTCCTCCCACAGCAATGTTTATTCTCTTCACCCTCTGTAAATTCCAGTCAATTGTGTCATGCTAGGAATGACACTTAATGATTAAAAGAAAGAGGAAAATTTCAGAGAGACAGAGGATAAAATTGCCAGGAATGTGTTATACTCATGGGCAAGACAGTTTTATTTCTGGTAGTTTGTGGAGAATGTTAGTGGTTTGTGTGTATATCTAAATACTGTTAAGTTTATTTTAGTTAATGAAGCATTTTTTAGAAATAACATTTTTTTTCTGCCTGATATGATGAGAATCAAAAATTCAGTGAGAGGAAAGATAAAGTCAAAAGCTAATTTTGCTCTAGTTTTATTTAAGATTTATTTTTTCCATTTTTGATCACTATCTCCTTATGACACAAATACCCAAAATTGAATGTCAACAGCAATTTTCTTGACACCATTTTCAAAATTGATTTGCCATTGCCTTGGGGGATGAGAAAAGTGGCCCACCTGACTTTGTGCCTATGGCAAAATTAGAAATCAAGGTTTCCTGATTTCTGCTCAGGTGTCCTTAACTACTACACCACAGTGGTTCTCTCACTATGAAATACATTTATATTTATACACTATGAAATACACATTTATTAAACATACTACACTGATGGTTTCTTAGATGCTGTTCAGAATTCCAATCTGAAGTTCATAAATAAATATTTGTGTTTTTTTAAATGTTAGGGGTTTTTTTTCACTTAAGTTTTGCTTACACTGTATATTCTTATCTCTTTAATAATTTTGTTATTTTTATGTTATTGTAGTTTGTTTTAATCGTGACAATTTTAAGTTTTAGAAAAGGACAAGTCTCTTTTCCATATTTTCTTGCTTCTCACTCTTCTATCCTTGAATTTCCCTCTCTATTCTATTTTTTTCATTGTTGTTCAAAGGCTATAAAGAAGAAAATATTCTTATGCCTGCTTATAAACTCAAGAGTTTATAAATATCTATATAAATAAATATAAATAAATCATCCTTGCCTTTTACCTGTCCACAAATTTCCAAAACCATACCTAGCTTGCAGTATCCATGTTTATTATATCTGATATATTTTGGAGATTGCAAAAAAATAGTGAAAGAAAAATGAATGAGAGACTGTCAAAGATTCCTCTCATCATACTTCATGTGATTATACGCATGATAAGCATACTTTCAGCCATAGGTTCCCATGGGTTGTTCATGCATCCATGCACACATCCACAGAAACATTTAGCTCTGTGCTTTTGCTTATAAGAAGATACTTTTGATTCCCATAGGGCATAGATTTATAAGAGAAAGGGGATATGAAGCCAACAAAGTGGAAATTCTTAAAACATCCAAGAGGTTGATGGGAGAAGAACATTGGAAACGGAGGTGATGGTAGGTGAAAGAGCGGGATTTCAGCAGTTTTACTGACTTCTTTGTTTTAATTCAAGAAAGAATAGATTATGATCTGATCTTAGAATGGATAGCCAATGTTTGTAACCACTGATGGCTCTTTAGTTCATGAGTGATTGGAAATCCCAAAAGTATTTCAGGTTGAGTCCTAGAAGATTAACCAAAAAAAAAAGAGCACAGTGTGATAAATTACTAAGAAATTGAGAAAGCATAAGATGGTGTATCACAAGACAGATGAAAGAAAGATTGGACTCAGGGCAGCAGCCATTTGACTGAGAGAAGAAAGTGGTCAATTTTAAGTTAAATGAAATTTAAGAAATAAGCAAATCCTGAAATACTGTACTAAGCACTGCCTGTATCAATCGAAGTCTTCAAATCCATATACATACCTTGGTGATGAGAGTCTGATGAGACAATAGATAAGGGGATAATGGGATTTGTGACAATAAACATGTAATGTCAATGTAATTTTGTAATAATTCTGTATTATAGATTTGAATCTGTAATCAAGCCTCAAGCCCTAAAATAAACTGGTTCTAGTTCAGTGATGATGTACTAATTAAGCATTAATTAATCAATTAATCAATCAATCAATTAATCAATTAATTAATTAATTAATTAATGTGAGCAGCAGAATGACCCATGTTATAAACATACATAAAATAAAGAGGGTTGTGGAGGCTGGATAAGCTGTTATTCAATCATTTTAACAAAATTGCACTTCATTTCCTAAAGTATGTACCTGGCTTCTCACTTTCTGTACCAGAATTAGGAAATATATTATGAATTGAAATGAGTTGGTGTATTCTTGATGCTTTAGTTGCTGGGCTAGCTGAAAAACTAGCTTTTTCCTTGAATTGTTAGAGAACTGTTGCAGAAGTCAAAAGCAAAAGTAGCTAAACACAAATAATAAGACGGCAAGCAGCAGATACGGGATTGTGCAATGGGGGAGGGGCAGGACGAATGAAGAACAGTTTCCCAGCTATTCATCATTAGCTCCTCAGCAGTTCCACTTGGATTACAGCAATTGGAATTAATTAGGTTTAATTAGTTATGACTAAATCAAATTCCATTGATTCCATGAATATTAATTACCTCAGGTTACGGTTGACAGTCTGGTAGAATTGTGAGCCTGGAATTCCACAAATAGAATATTTTCTCCTGAGTTTAGGACTCAGCTTTTGGTTCCTTAGCATGTCTTTTGGGCTTATCTCATATTTCTAAATGATATTCAGTACTTCCAATGTTCTAGCAATATGTTGATTTAATCCAGAAGTTTTCCACGATCACCTCAGGGGGATCTCTTTAAGATCACTGTCTAGCTACAGACCATTGTTCAAGAAAGACATTATTGTGTTTTCTGTGCTCCTAGAGAAGCATAACAATATGATATGTGCTTATTTCTATTGCCTCTGAAATCAGTGGGGTCCAAATTTAATTATTAATAAAGCTAGACCTATCCTACTTATCTAGCTGTCTATTCCTATGTGCATTAGGTATTTACATAAATCCTAAAGAGCCCTTTATAAGGTTCTTTTCCCTGTTTGTCTCACAAATATGCTTATCTGAGCCATGAATATCATTTTATCCATCATTTAACCTCATCGGAAAGATGGAGCTTATTTTTTTGGACTTGAATTCTGCTACTATGAGTTCTGTACTGCTGGCTGCATTTTGAACTGTTTCTGTGGCATTGGCTTTGCATGAACTGTTTGTTTTGGGGGAGAGGAATATAGTATATAGAATATAGAAAGGGATGACACATTATCAGCTGCTGGCTGGCTGTAGGAAGAGATTACTATGTAACTAGAGATTACATAGTAACTAGGTTACTATGCTCAACTTGCCTTTCATCTCTTCTCTTGTTATTTTGTTGGAATTCATGCCACTCCTTCTTCAACATCAATTCCCACTGCATTATATATTGGCATCTGTTTCCCTCCTTGCCTCCATCTTCCTCTCCTGCTCTTCCAGATGGCAAAAATCTCCTTCCAACTCACACTCAGGAACTAAAGTTGCCTTCCTTCTAGAGTTGGATCTCCAGCTATGATCCACTTGCTTAAAGTCCCAGGTAAAAAGCAACAAGGAAAGGAAGGGCACCTTCTCTCTCTGTCCAGGCTTCCTTTCCATAAATGGCCTAAGCTAGTGAGTCACTCGCAGCTTGTGAGTCACCAGTCTGAATCTAGTCTAAAAGAATGTAGTAATGATTTACTAAAGCCTCAGGCTTAACTGGCAGATGGGAATGCTAAAGTGGGGTTATTAAGCTAAATGCCAAGTACCAGGTGGGTTGTGTTTTGCTTAACATTTGTAGAGATGTATTTTTATGCCTATTTTTATGCTTCTATTTTGTGATAGAGACACAGATCATACTAAAATGCATCCTTGTTTCCTATTCTTAAATTATAGGAACCTCTAATATGAAACGCCAAGACGTTTCTAATGGCCATTACACTATGCTTTCTACTTCATTGTCTTAGTGCAGGGGTGTCAAACTCAAGGCCTGCAGGCCAGATCCGACCCGCAGGATGCTTAAACTGGAAACTGCGAAGGACTGGTCTGCAGTGCCTCTGCCAGCAAAAACGGAGCTCAGGAGGGCTGTGCGCAGCCGTCCCAGGCTCTGTTTTCAGCAGCGATGGACTCCTGCAGCCCTCTGCCAGCAAAAACAGAGGTTGGGGGGATTGTGGCTGAAAACAAAGCCCGGGAGGGCTGCACACGGCCTCCCTGAACTCTGTTTTCACCAGCAGGGGGCTGCAGGAGGCTGTCATGGTTGCAAATGGAGCCCAGATGGGCTGTGTGTGAGACCTCCCGAAGCTCCATTTTTGCTGGCAGAAGGCTGCAGGAGGCCATCGCAGCAAAAAACGGAGCCCGGGCCAGTTCTATTTTTGGCTGCGATGGCCTCCTGCAGCCCTCTGCCAGTGAAAATGGAGCTTCAGGAGGCTGCCTGCAGCCCTCTGCAAGAAAAAATGGAGCCCAGGGAGGCCGCTCCATTTTCTGCCATAACGGCCTCCTGCAATGGATCCCCCCCAGCCCTGTCCGGGTCACCACAGGTGCTTCTGACATGAGTGATGTTGAACTGGCCAGGCCCACCTACACTCACACCCTCACACTCACCTAGCCCCCCAAGGTCAAACACAACCCTGATGTGGCCCTCAATGAAATTGAGCTTGACACCCCTGTCTTAATGTAAGACAAAGCTTAGGAAATATTGGAAAAACCAACCAGTAGCAAAAGGGATATTGCTTCCCTTATGATGTTATTCTGAATTTTATCCTGCATAAAATTCTAGGAGTGTCAGCATTCCAGAAAAATCCCAACTCCAAGTAAAGACGCGGAAGCAAATAGTTTCCAAAGTTCTCTTTATTAGAATAGGCAAACTGGCACATCTGGGAAAACCCGAATCTGAAAAGCCCGGGTTTTCCTTCAGTAAGTCAAAGCTCCCCAAACCATCCCCTTTTCCTCCCAGTTGGTCACATGCTCCAATCAACGTCCACTCCATCTCGATCCAGCCCCCTGACCACGCCTTCTCCAGATGCTGGATCGCCCTGACCTTGACTGACAGGAAGAATGCTATTATGTCTACTAACAACCCCTCTCCTTAATCCCCCCTCCTACTTTCCCACACATGAGAAGGTGGCAGCATTGGAGCGTCCGGCCTAATATGGCTTCCAAAGACGACAAGGAGTTCTATAATTTCTTCTGGAACTGTAAATCTAGATGATTGACAGAAGCATAACAATTAGGGTGGGCCTTCCCAATCTGGCCTTTCTTCAGATACATGGGATAGATTTATAGATAGAGCACATCTCAGAATGCCAGATTGAGATTAATTAGAATTCTACTACTCCAACCCCATTCTTTAGCACCCACACAATTAAAAGTCAGGTTCATTTCTAGAAGCTACCATCTTCTTGATCTAATTTAGAAATTTTGTGTTGCCATACTTGTCCTTTGAATTATTCTTTATTAACATGTTATGGGTTGTAAATCTGAGGTTGCTTTCTCTAAGAGAATATACTATATTTCAAGATTATCTTAAATGCCTCAGATCCAGTTTGGGTTGCAAGAAAAAAAACATACCTAAAAAAATCCAGTTTGGGTTGCAAGAAAAAAAAAACATACCTAAAAAAAGAAAATACTCCAATCCACCCTTATAGGAAAATTGTGAAGAATTTGATGCAGTCTTTCATTTTAATCTACATTCACAATAGAAAGTGGGAGTGCAATGTGTAAAGAATGTGGGTTAATCATTAAAAAATAAAAATACAAGAATGGAAATGAATTGTATTAAGACAGAACATTATTATTATGTTAATATTAAGTCTATCAGGGTTCCCTTGAACATAAGGTCCCAATTTTGCAAAAGTTAATTGGATTGCCAATTATCTGCCTCTGAAATTAAACTAATACAAATGTACTGGTAGACTTACAAAATTATATAAATCAGAAAGATGTTGAATAAATTCCACAAAGGTCAAGATAATTCATAGATACAGGACTGTACTTCGTAAGCTTTTGGAGATACTGAAACTGTTTATTCTTATTAGCTTTGCAAATAAAGTGTCCAAGATAATTGACTGAAGCAGTAAAATCCAAGAGAAGGGGGGGGGGGATATAGTTAAATTTACCATGAATAGATCTTTAAATCTAGAGCCTGTAGTACAGTGGACTAAAGCACTGTTATTAACAGATTAACATCTGCTGCTTGCAATTACTGCAAGTTCAAATCTCACCAGGCTCAAGGTTGACTCAGCCTTCCATCCTTTCAAAAGTAGGTGAAATGAGGACCCAGATTGTGGGGGCAATAAGCTGACTTTGTATAAATATACAAAAGTATGAAGGCTATTGCTTAACGCATTGTAAGCCGCCCTGAATCTCCGGAGAAGGGCGGCAAATAAATTAAAGAAAAAAAAAAATCTAACCCAGGGGTGAAATGCTCCCGGTTCGGACCAGATCACCCAATCCAGTAGTGATGGCGGCGGGTGGTTCGGAGAACCAGTAACAAGAATCCCTGTGCGCCCCCCCATGCCCAGCTGAGCCGTGTGATCATCAGAGGCTTTTTTTTTTTTACTTTTAAAAGCATTTTTTCTACAACTTCTCTGGCTGAAAAAATGCTTTTAAAAGTAAAAAAAAAATGTGTCTGATTATCGCGGGGTTCAGCTGGGATAGTCAGAGGCTTTTAAAAGCATTTTTTCCTCTTCGGCCAAAGAGGTTGTAGAAAAAATGCTTTTAAAAGTAAAAAAAAAAAGAAAGAAAAAAGTTGGCCACGCCCACCCAGTCACATTACCCCCTCACCAAGCCACACCCACAGAACCAGTAGTAACAAATTTTACATTTCACCACTGATCTAACCCTCTAGAAACTTTATTTCAATGGATATGAACTTGAAAGGCCCACTGGAGACCTATTTGGATAACTACTGTACTTGGGTTGTTTTTATTTTTATTTTTACTAATGAAAATCTTCATGACTTATTTTACATATTAATGTTTCACTGGTTCTATTTTAAAGGTACCTATCACTTTATTATGGTCTGGAAGAAAAATGCTCCATTTCTTCTGACCTCCATTTTTTAATGTAATGAAATACAACCATTTCTTTATGGTGATTCAGTCTTGTCCCCAAGATACGATATTTGCATTTGATAGAAAGGTTTAAGCAAACCTGATTAGAACAGAGAGAAACTCAGTGCCTTTTAATTAGACCTCATTCACAAATGTCAAGCAATGCTCATTTTCAATTTGCCATCTATGTAATGTAGAAGACCCAAGGTGGAACATTACAATAGGATGCTAAATCCACCCAGGTTACATAGTCTTCAACGAGAGCCCTGTTCTAAATGATCTATGATCAAAATTAAGGGTTGGGATGAAGTTATTACAAGATTAGTCCCTTTCTGTATCACAAGTAGGAGGTCTTTTGGGGTTGTACACACACAGCTCGAATTTTAAGAGTATGACATGAGTTGTAACTCTTATAGTCGGCGTATCTAATACTGAAACAAATCATTATTGGAGGACCAACTGGTGGGTAAGGTTGTTTCCGCCATGCCTCCTCCTAGCTTCACAGAAAAGTTGTTATAATGACATATTTCTCAAACTTGGCAACTTTAATATGTGTGATTCAACTCCCAGGATTCCCCAGCCAGCGTGCTGTGTCAGACAGTAACCGATCAATTGTACCTGGGAGATTAGAAGAAAAAAATAAATGATGACTGTTCTCTACAAATGTTTTCTAAAATAACCTTTTCATTCTGATGATAGCTTTACAATTACAAGAGGCCCAATCCTCTATAAATTAGTATCCCCCTTAAAACCGTTCTAACTTGTCAGCTATTAATAATCTAGTACTAGGATAAAACTAGCTGTCATCCCCGCAGGGACTTAAACTGTACCAAAATTAAGAATGATGTTGAATCAACATCATGACATGTTGTCCATAGCATCATTCTTGGTACTCTGGACTGAAATAACTATACTTGTAAATTGTTTGTGCCATTTTTCATTCTCCGCATCTCTATGTCACATACTTATATTGTGAATGTCTATGGATATTCTCAATCATCCAGGTCATGGTTGTCCCAAAAGTACTTTTTCAAGAGGCAGCCTTTTTTCTTTGAAGATGTTTCACTTCTCATCCAAGAAGCCTCTTCAGCTCTGACCTTGCCTTCAAAGAAGAACAAGACAGTCCAGTTGCCTCTTGAAAAAGCACCTTTGGGACTTATATTATGACATTTCTGTTTAATAAAATATATAAAGTAAAATTTAGGAGGCTATACAATGATTGGTCAGCAATATTATCTGTTTGTTAATATGCACATATGCAGTATGGAAAACATATCCACATTTAATCTCTCTCCCTTTCTCTTCAATCATCTATCTGTCTTATCAGCATCATCATTGTCTGCTTGTCTGTTTGTCTGTCTGTCTATCATTTTCTCTCTCTCTCTCTCTCTCATCTATCATCTATCTATATATCTATCTGGTTGACTGATTGACTTAAATTCTGCTTCTAATATGGTTTACAAAATGTAATTTAAAAAGAAAAGAAGATAACATTTTAAACATAAATTATTGTTTATAATTGTTAAAATAATTTCATCATTCAAATCTTGGCAAAAGAGGCACAACTATTTACAAATTTTCTAAACAGTGAGATAACAGGAGCCAAACAAGTACAATCCTTAAGACTGAAAACGATAGGCTGGGATCAATGTAGGAGAATGCTCAAAGGATTTGACTGTAAGACCTTTCTCCATCTCATTTTTTTTATCCTCATGTATGTCAGCTGAAACTCTCCCTGAGCCACAGTGAAGCAAAAGAAAAATGTGACAGAAAGACTGTTACGCTGCTGTTGCAACACTTAATTTTGCTCTACTTTATATCTCTGTTATTTTACTAATATGCCAATGTCGACTTTTCTTGGACCAGCAATTATTTTATTTTCTTCTTTTCTTTTGAAAATCTGTCGAGTGAATACTATCCGTCATCTATGTTGGCATGAACCAATGGCCTCTCTGGTTATTCTTTATATCACAACTTTTGTGTGTGTGTATGCATGTAGCAGAAATCCCCATAGTCCATGACTGAACATGAATAACATAAATTTAATATCTTTTGTGTACTGGTTTATAATCCTTCCAAATATTTAGCTGGAATTGTTGGCTGAATAAGGAATATTAACTTCAATCTGTTTGCTGCTGAGCTAAACTAAGTTTGATTTCTGGGCTGTTAACTTCTTTTGCAGTAGCGTTTTGCTGGTGTTGTATGAAGTAATATTGAAATGCGTTCTTGTATTATTCTGCACAATATATGTTTCATACCTTTATGAAATACCCCTTATATATGCAGGATTGGTCTGATATACGTTTCTGAAGGAAACATGGTAGTGAAGTCAATGTTTAGTCTCATCAGTTCCCAACATCACTGAATTAGATCAAGAATCAGCCAAGTTGATTTTAATGTATTAAAGTAATTGATTGAAGTTCACCTTCAGTCTTAGAAACTTGCTAATAGACTTTGGCCCAATTACTATCTCTCAATCCAACTCAACTCACAGGATTGTTGGTGGGAATCTAATGTCGGACAAGGGATCCTTGTCCGACATTAGACTCTTGGGCTGCTGGAGGAAAAGCAAAATGTTAGTCTAGGAACTAAATAAATAAATTAAAATAACTTCTACACATGTTTTTTTTTCTCCACAAGAAAATGGAAAGCTATTGGAAATGTATTGCTCTGATGCCTTATACATAGAGGCAAAAATTGTGGAAACCTTTTGGGAAAAGTGTATTTTTAAGGTTTGGTGGCTAATAACACTACTTTTTTTTGGAGTTTCAAGATAATCATATTCTACTGCTGGAATGGCTTGGGAATAGCCCAGGCCTTAACCCAATTGAAAATCTATGAAGCCAACTAAAGAAACTTGTTAGTCAGAAGCCACCCAGCAATAAAACCCAGTTAATAGAAGAGATCATTCAATCTTGGTTTCACATTATAACAGCTGCAGAATTAAAAGACTTGGTTCACTCCATGGGAAGGCATTGTAAGGCCGTAATTCATGCTAAAGGATACCCAATTATTAACTGACATGGTGATAATTTTTGTATATCTCATTTTTTCTATGGTGATAATTTTTGTACATCTCATTTTTTCTACGTGTTTTACTTTTCTTCCTTATACTGTAACTGCTATTCTAATAGCAAATCCTTCATAAAAGTTATTGCATTACATTCTTGATTAAATTATCTTTCCATTGATATATAATTTTATGGTACAATTGCAAAAAGAAAGAAAGAAAAGAAAGTGGTGTTATTAGCTAGTTTTAGAAAATATACTTTCCCCAAAAGGTTTCCACAATTTTGGCCACTGCTGCAGAGCCTGCAGACAAGGGCCTCTGATTTATTCATATATCTCTGTGCCTTTCCAGATTTGAATTGCATTCTAGAATATGAATGCAGAAGTACACCAATGCCTATCATGATTTAGATCTCTGTTGAGGATAGATGATCCTGCTTCATCTCCTGCTTATAGTACATTGTATCTTGTACACCAGGATTCACTCTAAAGGGAAACTGTCAATACAAAAGCCAATATATTCTAACATAGAAACTTCTATGGGTATTACACTGTATTTCCCATAATTTAGGGCAAAACATTCTTTTATTTGGGAACACTTACAATATAGTCAAACACTTCTGGAGACTATGCTATATTTGGACAGACTAAATTTCTACTTTATAAAATTCAAGTCAATTCAATTTGTTATGGTCATAGACCAGAGACCAGAACAAATAAAAACAGTCAGTAAATATACGTTTAAAAATTCTAGTATAAAATAATGAATAACAGCTAAAATCTATGATAAAATCCTGCCTGTCAATTATACATGGTCTAACTATACTAAAATTACAATCCATAAACTGTGTGGCCCGTAGTCAGTTTAATACTAAAAGAGAAAGGAATAAGCAGTGCAATGGGTTTGCCACATTTGTTGTATATAAAATAGCTGTGGTGGATTAGACACATATTTCCGATGAATCCCCAGTGTTGATGCACAGAATCTAGCCAACTGTGCTGTAGTTTTGGACTGTTCATCCTTAAACAGCGATTGGAGATAAGCAATGTTGGAATGGCCAGGATACCTAGCAGTTATTGGAAGAATATGGTTTTTTTTTTAATCTCTCTGTAAAAAGAACATCAAAGGAGTATGTGACTAACCGTCTCCACCTCTCCTGAGCCACAGGAAAAGAGTCTTTCAGTCAACGGTATCTTTTTATACTTGCTGTACAGGACGGCTGATGGAAGCGCAGGGCACCATGAGAGTGAAAAATGCTTTCTGATGGTTTGCTCACTCCAACTGGCTAAGATACCTGACAGGAGTAACAACATATCTAATGGCATCTGGAGCCAGCGCTTTATAAAATTATCAGTACATCAAGAACTCGCAGCTTGGTAACCAGGAGACATAGCTACTCCCAGTCTCTGAAGATGAGGACTCTGAGCTGCCCAGTGCAATGGCTTGCAGTGCAGAGAGGATAGTTGTAACCAGGGGTGGGCTGCTGGGGGTTTGCAGGTGTTCAGAAGAACCTCTAGCTAAGATTCTGTGCAGTTTGGAGAACCCCCAAATCCCACTCCTGGCTGGCTCCACCCACCCCATCCTACCCCTCCCAGAAGTCCCCACATGGCCCATTTTGGATGGGGCTAAGTGCAGGGCATGCATGGAGCCTCGGGGAGAATGAAAAACAGGCCTACTGGTAGTTCTGGAAGGCCGGAAACAGACCCATTTCTGGCCTCCAGAGGGCCTCTGGAGCCTGGGGAGGCCATTTTTGCCCTCCTGGAGGCTCAAGGAAAGCCTCCAGAGCCCGTGGAAGGCAAAAACGCCCCCCCCCAGTGCAGAAGGCTGACTAGGCCACACCTACCATGGCCATGCCCACCCATCACCTGGGCAGAGAACCCCTTGCTAAAATTTTTGAAGCCCACCCCTGGTTGTAACCCACTTGATTGCAAGACAGGCAGCATATAAATTTAATCAATAAACACAATATATTTTAATTTTTATTTGATTATTTATATCCCACCTTTATTATTTATTATGAACATATCCAAAACACCTTCTTCCTCCTGTTTTCTCCACAACAACCATCCTGTGAGATGAATTGGGCTGAGAGAGAGAGAGAGACTATTTGGCCCATTGTCATCAAGCTGGGTTTCATGGCTAAGGCAGGACTTTAACTCACAGTTTCTTGCTTTCTAGCCTGGTGCCTTAACCACTAGACCAAACTGGCTATAAAGAACAGAGCGAAGATATTCTGCATGGCTCCTTGCAAGAAAGGTGCCTTGCCCTTTCAAATGACCAACACTAGGGTTGCTTCTAAAGGTTAAAAACCTTTTAAAAATGTGGTTTGATTAGCTTTTAACCTAAAAGCATCCTTATAAATCCATAACAGGACACCATAGAATAGAGCATGAAGTCCGGTTTTGAGCCTTGAATGATATGAACATCTGTTAGTACATATAGCTGTGAGCCTGTTGACATGCATATTTAATCATTGCAAAAGATGCTTTGAAGGCTCTTATACAAAGGTCCTTTGCTTGACTGAGCCAGCGAGTAGAGGACTGAAAGCGGACACGTAGGCATTTAAAGGTTATGACTTGCTCAGCAGCTCTACTGTTAATCTTCCAGACCATAAGAAATTTGAAATCCATTTTGGAGAATATTAAAACTTTTATCAAGGTATTCCTTATGGAGATAGGAAAATAATGTTCCAAGCTGTCTAAGCAGGCCCACCTGGGTTATAGGAAGAATAGCTCCATCACTGGCACAGAGAAGAATGGGAACAGGGAGATGGAGGGAAACTCTGGCTTAGCAAAGACTTCAGTCATATCATTAATATATAAATTAAGCCATAAATGGACATGATGGCTCAGTGGCTAAGACACTGAGCTTGTCGATTGAAAGGTCGGCAGTTCAGGGTTCGAATCCCTAGTGCCAAGTAACAGGGTGAGCTCCCGTTACTTGTCCCAACTTCTGCCAACCTAGCAGTTCGAAAGCACGTAAAAAATGCAAGTAGAAAAATAGGGACCACCTTTGGTGGGAAGGTAACAGTGTCCCATGTGCCTTTGGCTTTTAGTCATGCCAGCCACATGACCACAGAAACGTCTTCGGACAGCGCTGGCTCTTCGGCTTTGAAACAGAGATGAGCACTGCCCCCTAGAGTCAGGAACGACTAGCACATATGTGAGAGGGGAACCTTTACCTTTACGTTTAAGCCATAATGAGGCTACAATGCAGTCTTGCTTATCACCTGTTAGTATAGGGATAAGTTCAGGTAGATTTCTTTTACAATTAACTTGCATGGTTAAGTCTGAATGCAGAGTTACATCAAGCTCTCATTTTTCTTTGGTCTTCATCAACATATTGGTAGTTCTTGGACTTCCGGTTTGCTTCCTGCCACGAAAGACGTTCCCGTTTTTGGACCGCCAGCCCCGCTGCCTGTTAGAGCCGCTTTGATCCAGAGAAGCGGCTCGGAAGTTCCCAAATCCAAAGGATTTGTGGAAGAGAGTGGGCGAGGAGCAGGTTGAGCCCCTGTGAGCCCCCAGACAGCTGTTACTGGGGAGGAAACAGGTGCGGCTCCCTTTCAGTTCGCTGAGACTCTGGACGGCGTGGGACGAGTCTGCCCAGCGCAGAGCAAGGCGGCAGGAGCAACCTTTCTATTTAAACAAAGTTAACTCAAATAACCAGGGGAGATAACAACTTGAACCTCGAAACCTCGAAAATGCAAGTATTACTACCCCTGTGAGTCAAAGTAGAAGCGTGAGTGAGTGAAAGTTGCTTGAAAATGGCGCCCGGCTTCAGCGTTAACAAGCTGAAAGTGAGAGTGGATTAGCAACGTTACTTCAACTAGCTACAAAGTTGCGCTGTCTGTAACAAGGAAGAAAAGAAAGGAAAATTCTTTTAAAACAAGCCTGATCTTGCTTCAATTTTAATCTCATCCCCAATTTGATTAAAACTGGGGGAATTTTTTAGAGGACTTTGTGGTGGTGGAAAAGGAAAAAGGATCTCCTTTTTTGGAAAAGCTAGCCTACGTGGCAGAATGGCTTCCAAGCAGTCCAAACAGGAAGGGAAGGCGGCAGGGGAGGGATCCCCCACACGTAAATCTGAACAGTAGCCTCCCAGCCAGCAGAGCCAGAAAAAAGAGTTTGATTTTGAAAGTTTAAAGGATTTTATTACTCAGGCTCTGGATGAGAAATTTGAAAAGTCACAACAGGAAATTAAGCAGGAGATTAATGAAATTAAAGAGGTGGTGCAAGAGAAATATGACAAGGTGACTAAAAAATTAATGATAGTAGTGTCTGGTTTGTCAGAAGCAATTATTAAAACGGATGCTAAGGTGGAAGAATTTAAATCAGAAATGAATGTTAAAATGAAGGAAACTGACTATAAAATTTTTGATGCTGATAATAAAATGCAGAGAGTTGAAAATGAAATTACAATGATGCAGTTCAGGTCCATGGAATTCGCTATAAGGCTGAGAGGCATAAAAGAGAACGATAGACAAGATTTGAGACAGATTTGTGCTGATGCTCTAGCTGTGTTGTTAAAGATTAGCCCTGAAGAGATTTTTTACAAAATGGATAAAATTTACAGAGTGAATTCGTGGTTGGCCAGACAAAGACAATTGCCTAGAGATGTGGTGATATATTTTACAGACAGAAGAATGAGAAATGATATTTTGCAAAAGTCTTTTCTCTCTGCTGTGCAAGTGGAGGGAACTCAGATTGGAGTTTATAAAGAGCTACCATCTAAGATGTTAAAAGATAGAAAAGATTTTGGATTTTTAGTGAATGAATTAAAAAAACAACAAATTCCATTTCGGTGGGATGCTCCAACTGGCATAATTTTGAGGTATAATGGAGAAAGATATCAATTAAACACTGTTGAGAAGGCAGAACAATTTTATTCTAATGTTTTTAAAGAGAGTTTACCATCCCCACGTACATCTACTGTGTTGGAGATAAAGGAGAGTGACAAGGAGAAGCAACCTCAGCAAGAGATGGAAGAGCAGCTTAAGCAGGTGGAACCAGAGGCAGCGGAAATGCAGGGAGCTACAGGAGGTTTTCTGGAGGAGCCCCTGCTAGACCCTTCTCCGATTGTGATTGACCCACCTAAGACTACAAGAGATGTGGCTTTGGACCTAGCCCGGATGGCTGAAGCTAAAGACCAGCGCATAACTCGAGCAATTTCTAAGCAAGTTAAAGAAAAGCAACAACAGGAAAGGCCCAAGCCACAACAATACAAGAAGGGAGTCAAGAGTAATATACAAGAATGTGAAGCCATGGGGGGAGCAAAGCTGAAGACTATCGATTCGGAAGATATTCGGCAATTCTGCTCGTCGCTTCAAAAAAGTCTACATGACGATTAAGTTTTTATCTTGGAATGTGAATGGATTAAATTCACCACAGAAAAGGAAGAAATTATTCACATATTTGAGACAATTTAATAATGATATAATTTGCCTACAAGAAACTCATGTTAGAACACAAGATCAAAAATATTTAATAAACTCAAAATTAGGAACACATTTTATAGTCTCAAATTTGGAAAAAAAAGAATGGTATGGTTATTTATATAAATAAAAGACTGTCAGTAAAATTATAGAAGCAGATGAAGGTGGTAGGTTTATAGCAATTGAACTGCATACAGTAAGTGGCCTAATTCTAGTGATCAGAATTTATGCTCCTAATCAACAACAGGATAATTTTTACAAAACTTTGCATTCTAAAATACTGCAATGGGACTATAGATCTATTTTAATCATGGGAGATTGGAATGGAGTAATTGACTCTAAAATAGATAAAAAGAGTTTGGCGAAGTCAAGGATTAGACTACCACAGACTTTTTTTTGATATGAAAGAAGATTTGGAATTAAAAGATATTTGGAGAATACATAATCCAAAAGAATTGGATTTTACTTTTTTCTCAGATAGACACAGATCCTTTTCTAGGATTGATTTTATTTTACTATCAGCTGATTTACTTGTTAAAACAAAAAGAACAAAGATTTTTCCAAGGACTTTAACTGACCATAGCCCAGTATGGATAGAAATTGAGATGGGAAAGACTGAGAGAAGATCATGGAGATTAAATGAAAACTTGTTTAGATATGAAAAAAATATAACAGAACTTAAAAAGCAGATGAAATAATTTTTTGAAATGAATTTGAACAAGGGTACCCCTATTGAAATCGTGTGGGATGCGAGTAAAGCATATATGAGAGGGGTACTCATTCATATGAACTCTAAACATAAACTGAATCGACAAAAGGAAAGATCTGAAATGGAAGAAGAAATAAAGAATAAAGAACAGTTACTTATTAAAAACCCAACAGATGAAAGAATACGTGGTGCTATAAAACTTCTGAAAGATCAATTTCAAATGCTTATGGCGGAACAAACAGCAACAAATTTACAATATGCGAAACATAATACATTTTGTAACGCTAACAAACCGGGCAGATGGTTGGCTTACACACTAAGGAAGAAGCAGAGTACACGGACTATTGATAGTATTGATATTGGAGGGAAGGAAATTTCTCAACAAAAATTAATTAAAGAAGTTTTTGTAGATTATTACACTAAATTATATGCCAAAGATGACACGCAGAATGGACTTATAGAAAAATATTTAGAAAACAAAAGAGTTACAAAAATTACCAATCAACAAAAGGAGAGAATGAATTATCCTATAACAGCTGAAGAGATTATTGCCGCAATTAAACAATTGAAAACAGCTAAAGCTCCTGGGACTGATGGTTTAACTGCAGTGTACTATAAAACTTTACAAGCAGAAATGATTGAGCATCTTAAAGATTTATTTTGTAGTATACAACAAGGGGGTAAAATACCCCCATCATGGAAAACAGCTTATATTTCATTGATACCGAAAGAGCAAATAGGTCCTAAAAAACCTGAGAATTTTAGACCAATATCTCTTCTGAATAATGATTATAAAATATTTGCAAAAGTATTAGCCAACAGGTTGATGCCAGTTATTCAAGAGGTGATTCATTGTGACCAAGCGGGATTTATAGAAGGCAGATATATGAAGGACAATGTAAGGCAAGTTATAGATTTACTGGAATATCTTGAGAAGAATAAACAGATCCCTGCAGTGCTGGTCTTCTTGGATGTGGAGAAGGCCTTTGATAGAGTGGATTGGAATTTTCTATTAAAGACTTTAAAAAAGATGGACTTTGGGGGTCAATTTATACAGGCGGTTTCAGCAATTTATCAAGAACAAAAGGCACAGATTATTATTAATGGAAGTTTGACAACAGACTTTAATATTGAAAAAGGAACAAGACAAGGTTGTCCGTTATCCCCATTGTTATTTATTTTAACATTAGAAGTCTTGTTGAATACAATACGGGACTCGAGTATCTTGAAAGGAATAGTGATAAGGCAAGAGGATTACAGAATAAGGGCATTTGCAGATCATCTGGTTGTTACCCTAACAAAGCCGATGGAATAAATAATCCAGATGAAAGACATTATAAAAGACTATGGTACAGTATCAGGATTTAGATTGAACCAGAAAAAAACTAAGATGATAGTTAAAAATATGACACAAGATCGAAAACACGAACTTGAAAGCAAGGCAGGTTTTGAGATAGTACCAAAGGTTAAATATCTAGGAGTTCAGGTTGCAGAATCAAATATGAAACTGTTTCAAAATAATTATGAGGTGTTGTGGCGAGATGTACAGAAAGATATGGAGACTTGGAAAAAACTGCAGCTGTCTTTACTTGGAAGAATAGCAGCAGTTAAGATGAACATTTTGCCAAGATTTGTTTTTTTGTTTCAAATGATTCCGGTGCTTAAAAGTGATAAACAATTGAAAGAATGGCAAAGTGGACTGAATAAGTTTGTCTGGAACGAGAAAAAAACGAGAGTGAAACTGAAAATTATTGAAGATGTTCCAGAAAGGGGAGGTCTTAAACTTCCAAACCTACAATTATATTATGAAGCAGCAGTTTTGACCCAAGCAAGTGATTGGTTTGGAAGGAAAAAGACTGGAATATTGAATATAGAAAGCTTTGATCTTGAATTTGGTTGGCATGCTTACTTATTTTATGAGAACAAAGTGGATAAAGTATTTAAAAGCCACATACTTAGAGACTCCTTGATGAGAGTTTGGAAGAAGCACCGACTCAAATGGGATTACAAAATACCGCTATGGCTGGATCTTGGTCATATCATGTGGAATACAAATATAATGTCACTCGGGGGGGGGTTTATATAAAGAAGTTCTTTTTGCAGGTGCGGGCAGATGGCAACTGAAGACTTTAGAAATGCTGTTGGCAGAAGGGATTAATTTAACTTGGTTACAGTATAATCAACTTCAATTGAGATGGAAAGAGGACCCAAAAATTGGCATAATGATGCACGAGGAAGAATTGGTTAGACATATAAAAGAGAAAGGTCCAATGCATATTAAAAGGCTTTATAATGTTTTGTTAGAAAGGGATTCAGAAACTGAATTGGTTAAAGACTGCATGATTAAGTGGGCACAAAATTTTGCAGAACCAGTGATGTTGGAAACATGGGAAAAAATATGGGTTCAGAATGTTAAATTTACACAGTCGCAGAATTTGAGGGAAAATTTTTATAAAATGTTTTATAGATGGCATTTAGATCCTAAGAAATTGTCATGCATGTACCCTAATGTTCAACCAAAATGTTGGAGATGTGATTGCTTAGATGCCACATATTATCATGTGTGGTGGACTTGTAAGAAAGTGATAAAAATTGTTCTGGATAAAAATTTGGTGGGTTATGCAGAATGTCTTGAAGAAAAAAATTCAGTTTTCTCCACAATTGTTTTTATTGGGTATAGTTAAGGGTTTTACATTGGGTGAAACAAAGTTGATATTGTATATGATAAGAGCAGCGAGATTACTGATAGGTCAATATTGGAAAAATGAAGCTATGCCCACTATTGAGGAATGGACTTTGAAGATGGCCAGCTTTGCAGAGATGGCGAAGATTTCAGCATATCTAAAAGATCGCTCACAAGAGACTTATGAATGGGAGTGGAAAAAGTGGATAGATTATGTGCAGAATAAATATCAAACTAGGAAGTATCAGATAGCTTTTAACTGAAAGTATTATATAAGGATAGAAATATTTGAATTTTGTGAAGATGTGAAAAATATACAGGGGGTGGAGGGGTTCAAGTTTTATAAAAAGGGGATTTTGATTTGGATTATATTCTGTGGAAGTCCGGGGGGAAGGGGGGGTTAGGGGGGGGTTAGGGAGGGTTAGGGAGGTTAGGGAGGGTTGGGGGGGGGAAATGGGGAGAAAATGTAATTGTAAAACTTTTCCAATTAAAAAAAAAACATATTGGTAGTTCTTGTTTAGTGGTTGCCTCATTTAGCAACCCATCACAGTTATGACATTGATGAAAAAGTAATTTTGAGATCAATCCTTGTATTGACGACCTTCACAGATTTGTAAGCAAAGGAAAGTTGAAGTAATTCTGTAAGCACAGTCACAGTTTCATTTGGCAACTGCATTGCCTAAAAGTTGGATTGCCTGCCCCAAATGTGGTCACTGAACAAGGACTACCTTCATGTAGTCATCCATTCATACCATTCTATTTTATTTTATTTTTTTCATTTTCAGCTCAGATACAGGTTAGGAAGGCTACCCCTGCTATTGTTTATTTTTTTCCCCAGACTTTTGTGAAGCTCAGCCAGTGACAACAATTAACACCACTTCTTTTTATTCCTTGAAGTTAGGTACTACAGAATTATCATTGCTTCCTTCTTCTATATATTTCTTTAGCCATTAGAATTTTATGCAATGTTCTATCCACTCAATTTTGGATATTGGGTTGATAAAAGAATAATAAATGAACATATTCTATTTTCTATTTTGGTATATCATCTTTTGAGAGAAAAAAGTATGAATACATTGAAACCGAGAACATCTACTCAATCTTTTTTGTAGGGACAGACAGAAATCTTGATGGTGTATGCAAACAGCTCCTGGACTTCCTGATGAAAATGAACAAGTGCTCAGGGGCAGATATCTTATCTTAATCCCTTTGCGGCAGAGAAGAGCCTATTATTGGCTTTTGTGATAGCAGATTATACAGTACAAGAGCTGCAACATGAGGACAGGTTTGAGGGTCACAAGAAAAATGTTTCACCTCCTTATGCCCCCTTTTCACTCCAACATAAGCTTGGAAGTTAACCGCAGAAATAGGTTATTTATTTTCCAGGGTTTTTGCTGCAATCATCACTTGAAAATAGGGTTGGCCCTTTCTTTTGATTTCAGTGGAATCTGTTGTTGCTAAAGGACTGGCAGGAGATCTGGATATGCAATGCGTTCATGACAATATTTATTTATTTGGAGTTGCTCCACATCCTGATCCATGTTTTCAATAATCAATACGATAGAGATAGATAGGAGATGATCGATGGAAAGGAAGGAAGGAAGGAAGGAAGGAAGAAGAAAGAAAGAAAGAAAGAAAGAAAGAAAGAAAGAAAGAAAGAAAGAAAGAAAGAAAGAAAGAAAGGATGGATGGATGATAGATAGATAGATAGATAGATAGATAGATAGATAGATAGATAGATAGATAGATAGATAGATGGGACAGATAGGCAGGCTAACAGACAGATATATTAAACAATACACAATAGCACAAATGCATATGCACAAAATCACATATCATTGCAAGATGAACGTTTTAATTGTACAGATGACTTCAAATGATCTGCGATGGTACTTGCAAGAATCCTGAAGTTTTGTGGCAGGCAGAAGGATCGGGGAGAGGGGGGAAAAGACAAATGCCTCATAAAACATTAATAAAGCAAAATGTTGACATAATACATTGTAATCCTTCTAGATCCATAGTGTGAGAATATCAGCGAACAGATGTTCAGGATAATGCATCAAGGTTGTACTGAAAGACTTATAGGTCCATATTGGCTTATCTATATATATAAAAGTGAAAACCACTCATGCATTAATCACGAAATCTCCAGAACTGTAAAGCCTACAAACTTGAAATTTGCCACATATGTTCTTCTTGGCTTCTAGGTACTCACTAAGAAAGGATTTTTCAAAATGACCATCAGAGCATTAGTATTTCCTATATTATTATTAGCACGCTCTGATGCTAAGGAGTTGTACTCCCCCTCCTCACCTGAAAAGAAATATGTTCTATATGCAAAACACAAGCAGAGGAGTTTCACTTTCAGCTTTACTTTCACAGCAACAAGCAGCTTTGCTACAGAACAGTTGAGCTAAGCCACACCCAGCCTCCTTCCTGTCTCCTTCTTGCTCACATAGCAAATACTGTTTGAGTTTCCAAACACCCCTCAACTCTCTCACACACTGACAGGATGCTAGCCAGATAGTTGCTGATGGATGCTGCGGCTTAGGACATTCTACTTCCCCTCCCACTCTGTTCCAACTGCCAGTTGCATTATATTAACACACTCTGATGCTACGGAATTACACATTCTACATTAAGTTTCAGGCTGCAAGTGTCAATTTAATCAAGCCCAAGCACATAGTTTCATAGCAAAGCACGGGTGTCCAGCTAGTCTATAATAAGAAGTTATCAAAAAAGCTAGCCTGGCTTCCAGATTCCAGGCAATAAACCAGTAGAGGCAAAGTAGTGAACATCAAAACATTCATAGGAATCATGCAATATCAAAGGCTTTTAAAAAATGTTTTAATGCAACCTTTGTTTCTTTTAACACAGTGAAATACAGATATGAGAGCAGAGCATTTTGCAATAACAGTTTATATCTCAGAGTTACAGGGAAGGATCTTTCCATTCTTGTGAGATAGAAACTTCAGTTATGCCATGTAGCATGCTTGCAATAAGATTCCTCTAGAGGAGTGTTCAGGCTTGGCAACTTTACGATGTGTGATGTGTGGACTTCAACTCCCAGAATCTGCCCCATTTTTTTTTAAAGACCCAACTGTAGTGAACTGTAGGCTGTGGAGCAGACTGGATGAAGGTTGCAAAGCAGGTGTGGCCACGACACATGCAAGTAGACCTGGCACTTTGAGAAATATTCTTGCACAATGATATGCCTTCTTTAGAGATTCTAGTACACTTTTTCATTTGTTTGCTACTTTGAAATGGAGGGAACCTATTCCGTCAACAATGACCATTGGGACAGGGGCTAAAGATCTGCGGATTGTAGAAAGAGGACTTGGAGGCACATTATAGTCCCTCTTTTTTGCACATGACTCCTTCTCTTTTCTTGTCCCTCTACATATTCTCAAAGTACTGTGTAAAAGGTAAAGGTAAAGGTTCCCCTCGCACATATGTGCTAGAATGATTAAAAAGATGAAAATCTGAAGAAAAATATATTCATAATTAGATAGAACCGCACAAGGAACTGCCTGGAGGTGTGGAGAAGGAGTGGGAGGTCTGGAGATGTTTAAACAGACTCCCCACTGGTCTGGCTAGAACTAAAGATTATATGAGAAAATGGGGGTTTCTCCCTGAGGATGAGGACATTCACTGCAAATGTGTCACTGTTCCAACAACTACCCATCCTTTACAGTGTCCTCTGGGACTGACTCAGGGGTGAAATTCAGCAGGTTCTGACAGGTTGTGGAGAACCCATAGCGGAAATTTTGAGTAGTTCAGAGATATCACCTTTGGCTGGCCCCACAGTGGGCTGGGAATGGAGATTTTGCAATATCCTTCCCCCAGGAGTGAGGAGGGAATGGGGATTTTGCAGTATTCTTCCTCTGGAGTGGGGTGGGAGATTTTGCAGTATCCTTCCCCTGCCACGCCCACAAAGCCACACCCACCAAGCCACACCCACAGAACCAGTAATAAAAAAAATTGAATTCCACCACTGGACCAGGTTGCACACAGAATGACTTGCGGATCAGAAGTATCTCTGCCATTAACATGGTCAGGTACTGGGTTAGAATTATATAAATCTATATTTTATTAAAGCTTTTAATTAAAAAAATATTAAATTAATAATTTCCCCTTTTCTAGTAGGGGAAAACCTGTTCTTAGTAATGCCCAGAATCTCTTAGAAATCTCCTTACTGCTAATCAGACATCCAGACATGATTTGAATTTCTATACCAGAATGTAGGATATAGAAGATGTGAAGCCATTGCAGTTTTGAACCACCCATCAACACAACTCAACTTTTTCTGTTTTTCTTTCAATTGTAAGTCCGAAAGAAGAAAGATGTTCTCACTCGCCTGAAAGGTTATATGCATTAGTGGGCAGATGGGATTTGACTTCATGAGTCATGTGCTATGCAGGTCACTGTTACCAGGCTGTGGCTAATATTCTTCCTGTTTGATTTGCGTGGTGATGTTCCATGCCCTTTTGCAGATCACCATTATCTTCTGCACCATTAAACTTTGAAATGCTGGAGGTTATTGGTGGAATATTTGTCTTTGTGGACCCATATGTTGAGAGCTAAGGGTTGGCTATTATCATCATAGGAATCTTTTGGAACATCCTGTAAAAAGACACATTTATAGCTGGTTCAAGGCTATAAATTAGATACATCCAGCAGAATTTCCTTTTCCTTGACACCACATATTGTGCCCAAATAATGTAATAATAGACAATATTTCAGCTAGAACAGTAGGATTCCTTCAACCCCAATTATTTTTTGAAATGGTAATCAATGCCTTTGGGAGAAAAATATCAGCTAACCAATTTAATCACTTTAATGAAAGTTTGTATGGATTCTGAAGTTCTAAAGTTCTGTGGGAAACTGGGAGGGGGGATTGTATGGAGCATGGGTGATATATAGTCATAATAACATTCCTTTCTCACAAAGTCAAGGACAACTATTCTCAAACTATTCTCCAAAGCACCTGAGGGTAGAACAAGAAGCAATGGGTGGAAAGTAATCAAGAAGAGAAGCAACTTAGAACTAAGGAGAAATTTCCTGACAGTTAGAACAGTTAATAAATGGAACAACTTACCTCCAGAAGTTGTGAATGCTCCAACACTGGAAATTTTTAAGATGATGTTGGATAACCATTTGTCTGAAGTGGTATAGGATTTCCTGCCTGGGCAGGGGGTTGGACTAGAAGACTTCCAAGGTCCCTTCCAACTCTGTTATTCTATTCTATTCTATTCTATTCTATTCTATTCTATTCTATTCTATTCTATTCTATTCTATTCTATTCTATTCTATTCTATTCTATTCTATTCTACTCTACTCTACTCTACTCTACTCTATTCTAAACTTGCCCTGCACCTGGAAGGCTGGAACTGGGAGGCATCTCCAGTTGGGATGGTGCTTTGATTGGCCCATGTGATGGACTTGTGGGTGTTGGGCAGGGACTTGAACTTTTCTTTGGCGGGGTGGGGGGAACCTGGAAACTTTCAGATTCGGGTTTTCCCAGATGTGCCAATATGACATCTCTAATAAAATGTAACCCTGACAGAAACCTCTTTTTAGAGTAGTTTGGATCAAGGGTGAATTATTTTACATAGTTTATTATTCTCCAATCATCCAAAGTTTAAATTATTTCCATGTTTGTTTGAGAACATAGCCAAAAATAATAGTGATCAAAAAAGTGGGCCCATTTTCATATACACAACTTTTAATATTTTTCTTTAGGAGTGATTTCCACCCACATAGTGAATTTTGGGCATATTTCTTCTCTAATACATGCAGTTTTGTGTGTGCACTTTGCTTCATAAAGTCTGTGCATACAGGTATGTATGTCTATGTGTCTCCATTTGTGAGTGTGTTTGAATTGCATTCATATCAGGGAATTCTGAAATGTATTGGTTCTACTATATTTGATTCACAAACAAATCTTGAGAAATGCACTAAACAAATTCAGAAGAACATTCATGGCGATTCCTTTTCCATTCTTAGATTTGGATTCAATTCTATTGAGAAAAATGTTGCAGCCCGGACTTCTCCTTTACTACTCCCAATAGTGGAAAGAATCCAATGGAGTTATTAATCATGTTCTTACTTCTGCTTATGTGTCCCAATGTCTAAACAATAATGTTGCAAGCTCTCAAGTGAATGTGCCCTTCGTTTGTCTTTTTTTCTTTGATAAAAATGAATGAAGGCCGAGATTAAAACAAACATTTCAATTCAGATAAAAATGAGCACACTTGCAAACTTGAGAGATTGTCAGTCTTTGTTCATTCTGTGAATGAGTCAAATTGTCCTGCAATAACAAGAATATACCTTTCCAGCACCTTTCTTAAAAGTTACTTTCCTTAATCCAAACTACTTGAGGTCTAGTGGGATTGTTGCCTGGCTTGTGTTTGGGAGTTAGATGTAATTTGCAAAGTCAGAGGCCAGTTTATTTGCTTAACTGCTTCACATTGTTGAAGAAACCCAAATGAATGGTTTCACACTAGGCGACCAATCTTCTCATGCTATGGTTCTCATATGTAATGCTTTTTAGTGAAAATACCAAAATATAGAATCATAGATTCCTAGGGCTAGAACAGAGGTCGGCAACCTTAAACACTCAAAGAGCCACAAAGATCCTAACCGGAAGCCCCCGTTCAATTCTGGAGCTGACCAGAAATCCGGTTCCCCCATCATATTCTCTTCCTAGCACAGCATCATTTTCCCTCTACTGATCAGAAGTCCGGTTCCCCCACCATAGAGTCTCCTCCTAGCACAGCATCATTTTCCCTCTACTGATCAGAAGTCCGGTTCCCCCACCATAGAGTCTCCTCCTAGCACGGCATCCTTTTTCCTCTACCTGTCCTAGCCGAAAGCCCTATCAATTGTGGAGCCGACCAGCCACAGGGAGCCACAGCAGAGGGATGAAAGAGCCATGTGTGGCTCCAGAGCTGCGGGTTGATGACCCTTGGGCTAGAAGGACCTTGTAGAACTTGTAATTCAACTTCTTTTTAGGATATGAATCCTTATATTAATGGTAAATGAACAATTCCTTTCTATTCATTCCTATTCCTATTCATGGGTGGAAGGAGGAACCCCCTTCCAAGTGGAAAAAAAAATTGTTACACTACAATTTACCCAAGCAGGTATATAGTCATTGATGACTATCCTACTGGGAAGTTGTCTGCTGTCTTCAGAGGGGTTCAAGACAAAACACTCATGCTAACAGACCAAATGAAGCTTTTAAGTCATTAAATCAAAATCAGACACTTCAGAACAGGTTATTCGACTACCAGAATTACAAACAGCAGAACTGTTTTCTTTTTTGCCATCTAAAATTGATTTGAAAATAGCTAGAAATTGCTCTCAAGTGATAAAATTGCACCGTTCAATTCTAGAGGGTTTTTATCTGAACAGAGTTTTGTTGAAGAATAAGTACCTACTTTACCCAAAGCATTTTAATGGATATATTCTGGCCATGTGAATATGTTTTTCATTGGTAGCATGTAAGAAGTCAACGGAAAGGTTTCTGTCCAATGACAGAAAAGGGAAAGGGCTCAACAATATGGAAACATCAGTTTATTTAGAGCCAACACATATTCATGACACTCAGTGTATGTTTTATAGAAAGATTGCATGAAGATTGTACCCAACTGATGAAAGACTTGTAGTTTGTTTCAATCCTTCCCCAACACATACACACAATTAATCTTTTTTTAAAGATAATTTTTATTTAAGTTTTTTTAAAAAAACAAAAAAGAAATTTTTACAATTTTCTTCTTTTCAACAATTTCACATCAGTAAACATTTCTTACATATCCATTTTTCTCCCTTACTATGCCTTTACAGGGAGGATATGGGTGTGGCCTACTGATGACAGCTAACGAGCTAGAAATGGATCTATTTAGGTCTCCCACCTAGCAGTGAGAGCTTGCTAGGTGTTAGAAAAGAAAAAAGCCCAGAACCGAGTAGATGAGATTCTACTGAGCTGGAGCTACAAAAAAACCTTGGCTACATAGGGAAAACCTGGCTAGAAGAAAAACACACATAAACCCTACGAAGAAGTAAGAAAATTGATACTATGCCTTTACAGGGAGGATATGGGTGTGGCCTACTGATGACAGCTAACGAGCTAGAAATGGATCTATTTAGGTCTCCCACCTAGCAGTGAGAGCTTGCTAGGTGTTAGAAAAGAAAAAAGCCCAGAACCGAGTAGATGAGATTCTACTGAGCTGGAGCTACAAAAAAACCTTGGCTACGTAGGGAAAACCTGGCTAGAAGAAAAACATATATATATATATATATATATATATATATATATATATATATAGGTCTTTGGTTATTCGGGTCTTCTCCCACGTAAAATATATATGTGTGTGTGTGTGTGTGTGTGTGTGTGTGTGTGTGTGTGTGTATATATATATATATGCATATTCTTTCTAGCCAGGTTTTACCTATGTAAACTAAGTTGTTCTACAGCCCTGGTTTACGTAGGTAAAACCTGGCTAGAAAGAATATGCACATAAAAGCCTATGAAAAAGGAAAAAAAAAGACATATATATATATATACATACACACACACACACACACACACACACACACACACACACACACACACATATATATATATATATATATATATATATATATATATATATAGAGAGAGAGAGAGAGAGAGAGAGAGAGAGAGAGAGAGAGAGAGAGAAGAGAGAGAGAGAGAGAGAGAGAGAGAGAGGGAGGGAGGGAGGGAGGGAGAGAAGGAGGGGCAGGCCATAATATTTCAGGCACAAACAAATTAAATCTACAAGGCCAACAATAATGCCAATGTCATTTGGTGAAGGTCATCTTTTACATTAAGGAAGGCAAGAACATACCTGCTGCTATAAAACTCTTTAAAACAAAATCTATCTCCCAGATGTTACACTATATGGTTCTCAGATATGTGCATCTAATCACTTAATGTCTGCAGCTATTTTCTAGGCCAGATTCCTAAGAGTGCTATTCTGACTATCTTGCTGCATTTCAAATGCAACTCTTCATTTAGAAACTGGGATGTTTTCCCAGGAATCTACATTCTGCATATGCCGGGTTTATTCATAGTTCAAACTTCGCTTTTCCATTGACTCCCTAACTGTTTTAATCCTTCTTGATAATTTTACCTCTTTCTGAAAAGCCAGAATTCATAGCAATCTATGCTAGTGTGGCATCTATACCAGCATGTCTCCTTGTGGAAAGCACTCCTGGCTATGGAATAAATCAAGAGATAGGGTCATGATCCAACAATGGCTTATTATTTGACACACTCTCCAAGCAGAATGCAATCCATAGGCAATCCATTGTGGCAGAACATAAACAGGAAATTGTTCATGTGAGCAAGTTAACTATTCAATGTCTGTAGAGAGTCTCAGTCATCCAGGTCATGTTTGTCCAAAAGCTGCTTTTTCAATTGCCTCCTGAAAAAGCACCTTTCGGACAACCATGACCTGGATGACTGAGAATCTCTACAGACTTTTAGCTATACAATTTGGGATGAACATCCTTTGAATGGTGTGGGAGAAAGAATGGAGTTCCAGAGGGGGAAAAAATTGCAGACTACAGGAACCAGGAACACTACTCAGGTGACCCTGAGGACACAGATAAACTTCCAAGTGCTTCAATGACACTTTAAAAGGATGCAAATGATCAGCTGTCTGCAAGGAGTATAAATCCTTCCATTCCTTACTATCCTGTCAGAACTGAATAAGCTTCTTGGATGAGAAGTGAAATGTCTTCAAAGAAAAAAAAACAAGAAAGTCCAGTTGTCTCCTGAAAAAGCACCTTTGGGTTAACTATTCAATGCAACCTGCTCAAAAGACTGCAGACTTTTTACTTTAGCCACTCTTATGACTTGCTTTTTGAGATATTGGATGAGAGAGATGGAATACATCTTTTACAGAGCAGACCTTCCCAAGTGACCAGGAGGAACCTAAGACTTTATCCCACTGTTTCTTCAGTGCTTTTTCTACTGCAACACATGCTCTACCTTCATACCTCAGCTTGTTAATAGAAATTCTGAGGATTACATCCTTTGCTTTTCACTGGCAAACCAGAACATTGCAAAATTTGCTTTATATATATTTAGTATTTCATTCAGAAAATAGTAGATGGAATGTTTTCTGGTGAAAATGTTAGCGAAGGTGATGGGTTCCTGAAATTGTTTGAACTTATGTTGAGGAAGTGGGATGTTATTTCTTTATATTTCTTTTTTCCTTCCTCTTTTTATTCTTCATGCACTTTTTATTTTTCTTTAGCTTTTTATACCGTTTTCCCCAAAATAAGAACATCCTCTGATAATAAGCCCAATCAGGCTTTTGAGCGCATGGCAATAAGGCAATAAGGAAATAAGACAGGGTCTTATTTTCGGGGAAACATGGTATTTTTAAGCTTGTATTAGTTTTTTTTATTTATCAACTTCAATAAATTATTATAAAAAAATCTAAGTTTTATAATTCAGTCAATTTGTTATTTAAGTACATGGATTTTTGGTACGTTACTTGAATTTATAATGTTTAGTATTCTGACCTATGTTCTGATGTATTTACTGAGCTATTAATATGCATAACATTTCACAAAATGTTTATGTATTTAAATGTAATCTTGGAACCGATTACATAAATTGCACCAAATACTAGTTAGTGAACATAATAAAGACACAATTGTTCTTCTTTCATTCAGTAATATTAAAATATAATCACCTTGAATGTTACATATGAACCCTTTACTGTATTTTACAAAAGTTGGCAAGAGAGAGCATTTTGTTGAATACTCTTTGGGTATTACTTTTTTTAGAACATTCTGTGCCATGCGCTCAAGGAAAAAAATCCTCAAATACATTTTTGAGCCATTTTAGTGCAGATTTCTGATTTCCTGGACATATGTAAAAAGGAAAGAAAAAAGAATTAATGTAAGAAAGCAGGAGAATGATTTGAAGTGAGAAGAGAGTCCAAGTGACTGTGAAACTATATATTACAGTAATCGCGAGTTGTTTTGCAAAATTCTACCTCTTATTTTTCATTTATTTTTATTTTTCAATTAATGTAAAAAAGAGAAATCAAAACAGCTAAGCCCAGAGCGATGTGATGGAGATGTATACATTCTCAAAGATAAGAGAAAAAAGAACACATAAAAAGGGTTTAATTTAGGGGTTTCAAACTCAAGGCCCCTAGGCCAAATCTGGACCCTGGGGTACTTAAATCTGGCCCACGGGGCCGCCCTGGAAACAGTGAAGGACCGGCCGGCGGTGCCTCTGCCAGTGAAAATGGAGCTTGGGAGGGTCACGCACGGCCCTCCCGAGCTCCATTTTCACTGGCAGAAGGCTGCAGGAGGTTTGACATGAGTGATGTCGAGCTGGCCATTCCCCCCTGCCCCCCAGCTCCCCCCCCAGGTCAAACACAACCCTGATGCAGCTTTCAATGAAATTGAGTTTGACACCCCTGGTTTAAACAAAAGTGAAAAAAAATAACAAATGGGAACAAAACCATAATATGATATATTCTTGAACTATATTTAAATTAGAATTCTACCCCTTAATTTGGAAGAATTATCTGACCTGCAAGAAAGAAGGATTTTTCCCCTTTGCCTTCTTATAGTCAGGCAGAGATTTGTTATTATAAGATGCAAGGAGTAGCTAAGTTGTCTTTCTGCAATGTCTGTCTTTCTCTTCTGCACTAAAAACGCCCAGAGCTACAGTCTTCGATGGTCACAAGATGGTCCATGAAATCCTGCAAAGAAGAAAGCCTGCATGAAAGTCCAACTTTAGAGGCTATTTGCATGACTATTCAAAGAAATGCTTCAGGGAGATTGAAATTGATGATCTCCTTCCAAGTCTTCCACTTAAATGATTTTTTTTATTTTGAGGGAGCGCTCCAGAAATTTTCAACAGATTAACCAGCATCAAAACCAGAGAATGGAGAAGAAGAAAGAAACTCTGCAATTTAGATTGAAAGGGGAAATTGCACACAGAGATGAAATTAGTTACTAATGGATGTTACAGGTATCATATTATGTCTAGATTGGATTTCCATTACCCTTGAGCTAAAATTAAAAGAAGTATGGATTGTCTCTCACATTTTTGGATGAGTAGGTAGGGGAGAACAATGAGGATATTCATGTAATTGATGTATGGGACTAAATAACTAATTATATCAATTCTAATGTTTATAACAGATGTTAAAAAAATAAAATCTGTTTTCAGGCTCTAGAAATCCTTTTGCTTTCCTGAGTGACTCTCTAGATTTTATCTGAGATGGGTGGGTTGAGGGATGGATGGATGGATGGGAGAAAGGTAGGAAGAGAGGCAGGAAGGAAGGAAAGGAGAAGGAATGTGTGTGTGTGTGTGTGTGTCCGTGTGTGAGTCCATGTGTCCTTCCCTTCCTTCTTTCTTCCCTTCCTTCCTCTCTCTCTTTCTCTCTCTCTCTCTGTCTGTATATACAGTATATACAGTATCTATATATAAAGTATATATGTATATACAGTATATATGTATATACAGTATATACAGTATCTATATATAAAGTGTTTTTCTATCTAGACACCTGGTCTATCTCAGCATGTGGGAGGGAGCATACTGCATCCCTTTCGCCTTTCAGCTCCAATCCAGGAGCCCTCAAGCAGTCACATTCACCACAAACCATTTTATACCAAATTTATATTTCACTGATAAAGAAACAAAGGGAGACTAGTATAGATCTATTTATTTTTTTATTTTATTTTATTTTTATTTTTAATTTGACTTATATGCCGCCCTTCTCCGGAGACTCAGGGCGGCTTACAATGCGTTAAGCAATATTTCAAGCTGTTTAGCTCTCATCAGCTAGCCATACCCTTACTTGGATTTGAACTTGGGCTGCCTGCATGTTAGGCAATTGCATTAACCTCTGAGCCACTATCTATCTATCTATCTATCTATCTATCTATCTATCTATCTATCTATCTATCTATCATCTATCTATCTATCTATCTATCTATCTATCTATCTATCTATCATCTATCTGTCTGTCTATCTATCTATCTATCTATCTATCTATCTATCTATCTATCTATCTATTCTATTTGCTCATGTATATATCATTGGTATCATCAGCAAACTATTTTGTGACAGACTAGTTTTCAGGAAACATATTTTGAAACTATTTTGTAAGAAAAAAAAATTTCATAACTCACAGATATTATGGCAACATCCTTTTATTGTCATGATGCCATAACACATCACAAAGTAATTTTATTCATTTTAATGGATTGCTTATATGAATAAAATTACTTTATGCGGGATGAGTATAGGTAAGCCTGGTGTGTTGTTATGCTAGGATGCATTCGTTCTGCACATTTTCCCCATCCTAGCTGTGGGTAGGCTTTAAAAGAATACAAATCTAATGAATATAGAAGAGTGTGCCCAAATCACAATTCTATGAATTCCAGTACACATAAGCTAATGTGACTGTCCTCAACAAGGCTATGGAGGCATTCAATATTTCCCATGGAATTGTCACGTTGTTATTATTTATTGTATTTTCTCCTGGTATTATATGTTTTGTCAGTAGCGTAATGGGAGATGAATGTATTTCTTGCTGGCAGAAAATGCAGCTTTATAATGCAGAACATTTGCTTTGAAATACTAGGAGGTTTTTTTTTTTAAAAAAAGAATGATGCAAGGAGGGAAGGCAAATTAGGAAAAAAGAAGTACAATTTTAAATTACCTTTTAACTAAAATAATCCAGCTAAATTGTTCCATGGCGCCATCATACCTCAAATTTAGCAGCCCCTACCAGAAAACTTTCTAAATGCCCTATCTTTAGGACATTTATGATGTCCTAAAAATGAGAAAAAAGAAGATGAAGATAAAATACTATTGCAGTTTCAATAATCCCTATCCTGGATAGACAGCTATTACAATAATATTTTTTTAAAAAATGCTTTACATGTATTTACAGATCCATCTCATATTATGGATGTACCTTATTCCATCCTTTCTATCCATTTTCATTCCAATGTCCTTTAGATCTATGATTCATGTCTTCTGGTGCACAATTCAGATTATTGATACTATATGTATAGAGATGCATTGATGCATGTATCTGTAAGCATTCCTTCCATTCGGTCCAGTTTTCTTTCCACCATGCTTCTATCAATGATTCCAATGTTCTGGTGGACCACAACCTGATCATGGATTGTCAGGCATGCATCCATCCCTTTTTTCTACCTGCCCAAACAATGTAACCTGAAAACGTTTTAGTAGATTGACTAGAAGAAGCACCTGTTTGACTTTGCCCATCTTACTTAGCTCCCACTGTCTATTACATCTGCGAGTGGATTCATTTACTAAGTACTGATTGAAAGCCAGCTAGCTATGACCCTTTGAATCTGTTGTGGGAAAATACCTGACATTTTTTTAATAAGTTCCATTTGAGTTCACAACATGGAAGTTTTTGACACTGTCTTTTTCTGGAACTTTGTTTTCAACTTCTCAGTCTAGATCGTAGTTTGGAATGTTTTAGTGTCTTTCATTTCAACACTAGTTTGATCTGATCCAGTTTGGCCATCATAGCTAGAGGCTGTTCTGCCACAAACTACTGTATTTTTTGGAGTATAAGATGCACCGGAGTATAAGACGCATCTTAGCTTTTGGGGAGGGAAATAGAAAAAAGCTGATTGGCAGGTGGATCAGCCTCCCGGAATACCCCCAGTCAGCTGTTCCCAGAGGTGAATTTTAGCAACAGGTTCCTTGGTTGTGAGCCTCCATTTCAGCAAAAATGTTTTTTTGTGCCTCTGAAAGCCTCCGAAACAGCTTCAGAAAAAAGCCTCTGAAGCTCTGTTTTGGGGGCTTCTTTTCTGAAGCTCTGTTTGGGGGCTTCTTTTCTGAAGCTTCGTTTCTGATGTTTTTTTCAGCCTCTGAAATCTCCATTTGAGAAGCCAGGCGAGGCTACATTCGTAGTATAAGACACACCCAGATTTTCACTCTCTTTTTTGGGGAAAAAAAGGTGCATCTTATACTCCAAAAAATACGGTAAATTGATTATTATTAAAGAATACTTGATCAACCATTTTTTGGTAGAGAAGACAATCTGTAACACTGCTATGCACTGTAATTACAATTGTGGTATAAAACCAACAGGAGATAGCGGTCTCACTTTACGTCCCAATGAACTGACTACACCCAGGACTCCTTCCACTACATTTGGAATGACATTCAAAGTAGATTATGGCTATAGGATGAG
Organism: Pituophis catenifer annectens; assembly: GCF_029215685.1. Taxonomy (NCBI): domain Eukaryota; kingdom Metazoa; phylum Chordata; class Lepidosauria; order Squamata; family Colubridae; genus Pituophis; species Pituophis catenifer. The sequence continues at coordinate 17,679,559 of NW_027256887.1, read as the reverse complement.
ATAAGGAAAAATAAATACTGTAGATGTGTGAAATGAGGAAGTGTCTACAGCCTCCACAGAAAATAAATAAATAAAGTAAATCATCAGGCCAAGAATTCTGAGTCAGTGATGACATTTTTTTAATTATTATTTTTGCAGGTGATGGAAAACAAAGAAACTAACCAATTGAGAAGAAGAATATTATAACACTTTGCTGGAAATCTTGAATGCTTCATTGCTGGAGGTTTTCAAGAAAAGATTGGACAACCATTTGTTTGGGATGGTACAAGATCTCCTGCCTTGGGCAGGAGGTTGGACTAGAAGATCTTGAAGGACCTTTCCAGCCCTACGAATCTATGAATCTTTTAATTGGAAGGCCATTTCCTCACAACATTTGATAACAGTACCATTGGTTTGTTTGTAAACCAATTGGTCTGGGGTAGGTTCTACTTACCTTTACTATTGGTTCGCAACGGGATCGCGCGAACCAGCTCGCTTCGCTTGTGTGCGCATCAAGCTTTTGTGCATGTGCAGAAGCTTCTGCACATGTGCAGATCGCCTATGATGACATCCGGGGTGGTGGGCGGAGTCTCCCACCGGTTTTATTACCGGTTCTTGCAAACTGGTCCAAACCGGGGGCAACCCACCACTGAATTGGTCCTAACATTTATTTAACCTAAAATAACACCTAAAATTTAAGATAGCTTCAGCTATCTTAAACAAAATGCCTAAATTATCTTCTGTTTCTCTGAAGAATCTAATTATTAATAGGCACCGTTAGTAGCCTAGTATTTTAATTTTTTTTAAAAAAAATTGGTACATTTATAAGCACTACTTGTAAGGCAATGCAATTACTATGGAAGTTCTATATCTAATATACATGATTTTTCTACTGACTAGGCATGTATATTCCACAGACTTTTATGTAATGTGATGTTTATCCAAGAAGAAAGTCTAGAATGAGGTCGTCATGGAAATCTTGGGGTTTTTCTAACTGAATCAGTGAAAATTTAACTGACTAGGAAATTGACATTCTAGACATGTGTCCAAAATAAGGTTTTCTGTTCTAAAGGGATAATGGAACCCAATTTCTGCATAAGATTTGTGCTTTCTTGTACCAGTTCTCACTAGTTATGTATCATAACTAGCAAGTGGATTTCCTGAATCTAATCATTTAAATGTGGTATTGCAGGCTATTCTGCTCTATTATAGCTGGATTCTCTACTGCATGTTAAAGATTAATAAAAGAGCATTACTGAAAGTAATGTTACACTTGGTGACATTTTTTTCTCATTTATCTTGGTAAATCTCATTGTTTCTTGCTTCAGTTTCATTTTTAAAGAACAGTTCTATCCAGGGGTGGGCTGCTGGGGGGGTCGCAGGGGTTCGGGAGAACCTCTAGCTAAGATTCTGTGCAGTTTAAAGAACCTCCAAATCCCACTCCTGGCAGGCCCCATCCACCCCACCCCACCTCTCCCAGGAATCCCCATGTGGCCCAATTTGCATGCAGGTAAGTGAAGGGCACGCAAGGAGGCTCAGGGAGTGCGAAAAACGGGTCTATTGGAGGTTCAGGCCCATTTCCAGCCTCCAGAGGGCCTCTGGAGCCTGGGGAGGCTGTTTTTGCCCTCCTTGAGGCTCGAGGAAAGCCTCCGGAGCCTGGGGAGGGCAAAAACGCCCCCCCCACACCATGGTGCAGGAGGCTGACTAGGCCACCCCCACCATGGGCACGCCCACCCAGCAACCAGGCAGAGAACCCCTTGCTAAAATTTTTCAAGCCCACCCCTGGTTCTATCCCTTCATCTCTTCAGTTTCTTCAGATACTGCAAATTAACCACAGAGACATGATAATCCTATCAAAATCATCACTGACTGTAGAATGCTTATATCAAATACGAAAGACAACACATTTGTTCCTCAATTCCATTCTGACTCATATAAGAAGTGAACATATAATAACTCAGAAATTGTGCCTTTTCTCACAAGCTGAAGTGCTATTCACCTACCCATGAGTTGAAGTGCTATTCACCCACCCATGAGTCAAGCAGAGAAGAATCCCAGCACAAAAGATGCTGTCCTTGATTTTATGTTTACTGCCTCTATACCAGTTACTCCAGGATTATAGATGACAAAGTATAACAGCCTTTTTACATATTTTGAGCTATTGGATGGTGGTGGAAGAAGAGTAGCCCCTATTTAAATACTGGTACAGCTAATGATAACTCAAGATGGTTTCATTTTTGGACTGAGGATGAGATAAGGACAATGTTATGGCATCATGACAATAAAAGGATGTTGCCTAAAGATGTTTGTTGTCTAGTTAAATACAAATGGGAAAAGGCCCTCAACTACAAACACAACTGTATTGTTATATCCCAATATTTTTTTTTAGTTTGGAAGCAATAACCATACTAATATAAGCACTTAAAGCTTCATTTTATTTTAACAAAATAACATAATATAACACACCAAAGAATATTAAATTATTCATGCCTAAGGCAGGACAAGAACACATAGTCTTTCATTTTCTATTACTTACCAATGAATAGAGTAGAGTAGAGTAGAGTAGAATAGAATAGAATAGAATAGAATAGAATAGAATAGAATAGAATAGAATAGAATAGAACAGAATAGAATAAACAGAGTTGGAAGGGACCTTGGAGGTCTTCTAGTCCAACCCCCTGCCCAGGCAAGAAACCCTACACCACTTCAGATAAATGGTTATCCAACATCTTCTTAAAAACTTCCAGTGTTGGAGCATTCGCAACTTCTGGAGGCAATTGTTCCACTGATTAATTGTTCTAACTTTCTCCTTAGTTCTAAGTTGCTTCTCTCCTTGATTAGTTTCCACCCATTGCTTCTTGCCCTTCCCTCAGGTGCTTTGGAGCAGCGGTCACCAACTGGTGGTCTGTGGACCACTGGTAGTCCGCAAGAAAATTTTGGTGGTCCGCAGAAACATTATTTGCATTTTTTATATTGCACTAAATCAGAGGTCCTCAAACTATGGCCCTGGGCTGGATACGTGCAATGAATGTTTGTGTTGCTGCAGAGAGTCTCCCCCTTCTGGGTCTTTTTGTATGGGTTGGGGGGGGGGAACAGAAAGTCCGACTTGGGGTCTGCTTCGGCCTCCTGGTGCAGGGCTTTGGGCGAAGGCTGGAGGGAAACGCCGCTGGTGGTGAAGAGCCAGAGGGCCTCATTCCAGTGGGACTGCATCATGGCCTGGAGCTGGTTGACCATCTCAGCCCGCTGAGCCTCCAGGTGCCGGTACCTGGCCTTGCACTCCTGCAGGTCTACCCTCTGCTTGGAAAGCTTATGCTCGTAGTCCTCAATGAGGTGCTTCTACTGAGCCTCCTTCTCAGTCAGATCCAATTTGAACTGAGCTGTTTTGCCAACTTTTTCTCATGGTGGCTGCTTAGCTCCAACAATTTCTTCCTGTTGGGGCCCTAAGGAACTTGGGTGGGGAGGGGAGGAGTGGCTGGGAGGGGAGGGGTGAGTAGAGGATGGTGAGGCGTCCCTTGATATGAGTGACATCGAGTTGGCCACGCTCGCCCAGTCACATGACCACTTAACCACGCCCACACAGCCGGTCATTAGGCAGATCATATTAGTGGTCTGCGGGATTTAAAATTATGAATTTAGTGGTCCTTGAGGTACGAAAAGTTGGTGACCCTGCTTTGGAGAATAGCTTGACTCCCTTTTCTTTGTGGCAACTCCTGAGATATTGGAACATTGCTATCATGTCACCCGTAATTCTTCTTTTCATTAAATTAAACATACCCAATTCCAGCAACTGTTCTTCATATGCATTTTTCATTGTTTTCCATTTTGAAATCCCTCTCGCTATATTCTAGAATTTGCAATTAAATATACTTTTTTCTGTGTCTTTCTCTTGCACCCCAGTGAGTTCACTACTTATCCCCAAAGATGCATTTGAGGAAAGAGAAGATTACAAAGGCCATTTAATTTGAGGACAGAATTATGGATTGTTGCATTTGGTACTCTCCACAGAGCTATTCAAGAATCATTTTACAAAAAACAGCAGCTCGTGTTTATCTTCTAATAATTAAACATATGCCATTAGCATACTTTACACTAACATTGTATTGTCCAGTTGGGTGTCCTCCAGATACAACTTCAAGTTTCACAATATTCAGCCAACATAGTTGTCTTGATATTAATTCTGGCAGTTGGGGTACATCACATCGCAAAAGCAAAAGGCTTCAGAAAATTACAACTTGGGAACTACAAACCTTCTGTTTGCCAGGCATTGTGTAGTGTTAAAATAATTCATACTAAAACTATTGTGGCAGCAGAAGGAACAATAAGAATACACAGTCCAGAGGATGTGAAGAAACTTCTACATTGGTTTTCCAATTTCAATCATTTTTCACAAAGGGAGAAGTTTTCAATGTAGCCCACATCCCTTGTTTGAAGACTATAAACTGAATGATGACCTTGTGACTAACGTGATAGTAATTATTTATTTTTTTAAAGAGGTATTCTTTCAACAATCTTCTTCTGCTTTATCTTGACAAAAAGAAGAGGAAGGGGGGAAAAAAGACAAATCCATATCATTTTCTTGGTAGCATTTTCAAAAGTGTTTTGCCATTACGTCCTTCCTAGTGCTGAGAAAGGAGTCACTCAGCTGGTTTTGTGCCTAAAGTGTGTATCAGTTTGGTATAACCACTATACCCATGATGACAAACCTATGGCATCAGGGGTGGGTTCCACTTAACTTTACTACCTGTTCATAATGGGATCGCGCATGCACAGAAGCTTCTGTGCATGTGCAGATCACCCATGATGATGTTGTGGCAGGTGGGTGGAGCTCCCACTGGTTTTACTACTGGTTCTATAGAACCAGAAGCGGTTCCGAACCGGAAGCAACCCACCACTGTATGGCATGTGTGCCACAGGTGGCACGCAAAGCCCTCTCTGTGGGCACACCAGCTGCTGCCCCAGCCCAGCTCCATGGTGCATGTGTGTGCGCCTCCCACCAGCCAGCTGGTCTTCAGGTTTCTGCCATGCATGTGCAGGGGGGCAGGGTACATGTGGGAGGCACATGCATGGAGGAGTGAGACACATGTGCGGGGGTGCAGGTTGGTGCAGGAGGCTTTCCAGGCCCAAAATGAGGCACGGGGGCCCTCGCAGCACCCACACACCCCATTTTGACTTCCAGGTTGGTGCAGGAGGATTTCCAGGCCCAAAATGGGGCGCGGGGGGCCCACGGCACTCCATTTTGGGCCTGGAAAGCCTGCTGCACCATCTGGAAGCCAAAACGGGGCACGGGAGGGGGCAGGAGACATCACGGGGGGCAGGAGGTGCTTGCATTGCATTTTGGGGGTTCGGGCACACGTACGTGCGCACTTTGGGCACTCGGCACCAAAAAGGGTAACCATCACTGCGCTATACCAAACTGGCTGTCTACACTATGTATTGTTGAACCTTAATTCTTGATTAAGATGATCCAAATAATGGTTTGGCTATTTATTTATTTTTTTTGAAAGTGAAGATACTGATTAAAAAGTTTTGTTCAGAACCAAAGTACACAAATGGTTTGTTTACGTTTTGGTGATCAGATTAAAGATCTACAAGACAGCTCATTTCCATTGCTTTCAAAGCAGTTGAACTCATATAAAAGCAATTGTATACTTTGAAAGAAACAGACATGGGGTTGACGTCTAGGGAGCTGTCCCTGAGTGATAAAGAACTGGTAAAATGGGCATTATAATGGAAATGCTGACAGCTCACCTAGCAACAATCCTCTCTGTTATCTATTGCATGATGTATTAAACATGCAAGCCACCTGATAAATACATCCTGTGTTAAATCGATAAAATTTCTACTGACTAAACTAGACAAGGAACTGAACATGATAAACAAGCTTGAATATCTTGAATATCTGATCCATCCAGCAGATAAGTAAAACCCTGCGATATGATACCAGGCATCAATGTCATGTGATTAAGTTTACTTTTTATAGAGTAGCTTTCATCCAAAAATAAGCCAGAAAATAAGGAGTAGACTGAAAAATAAGCAGCTTTTAATGAACAAGCACATTGACTACAGTGGGTGGGGAAATAATAGAATAGGAAAACAATTCCTAATTTACACTGTACATGCAATTTACTCTGGGCCAGGTCCATAAACTTTATTATAACTTGCAGTCCAATTTAGGAATTCTAAATTCTGAGATCCCTAAATTTAAAGTTTTTCTTCTACCAACCTCAAGTTGCAGGTTTACTTGTAAACCAATTAAGAAAAAAAACCTTCCGTAGCATATAGTCATGGACAAAACTCCAAAAGGCCCTGGGATATTTGATAGAATGAATATTGAGAACATCTTTTAGTTCAACAAAGAAAAACAAATATAAACATGTGCACAAATCTGAAGGTGAATATTATCAGCTTTCTTTAAAAAAAAAAACTAGATCTTCTGGAAGGTTAGCTGCTAGAAAATGACTGAGTAATTTCCAGTTTAGTTTATATTTAGTTTATATTATATGCTTACAATCTTTTTGGACTGTTGCCTTCTGGCAGAAGATACAGAACAATTAAAACTCAGACCACACGTTTTCTGAATAGTTTTTATCCCAGAGCTATAATTGCACTCAACAATGAACTAAAGGGCCACCATCAGTGAGCTGTTGGACAGCATTACTTGGTCTGTTGTGTGGATGTTTGGGTGGTTCAGGGGTGGGGAAGTGTGGTGGATGGGTGGGGGTATTTGGGGATTGTTATGTGTGTTGGACCTGGTCTTTGGATGTTAAGTGAATTTCATTGTATGGGTATACTGTGTATTCATGTACAATGACAATAAAGTTATTATTATTATTATAATTCCCAGACTCAATTTATGAAAGAAGACAGCTGAAGAATAAACAATGCATCCATTCCTTGCCATTTCTTATGGACACCCATATCCAACAGACATAAGTGGAATCTAAATAATCTGAACTTAATTTAGCCAGCTTCACTTAACAACTGTGTTGCTAACTTAACAATCACAGTGATTCACTTAACAACTGTGACAAGAGGGTCATAAATTGTCAAATATCTTGTTTGGCAACATAAATTTTGGGCTCAGTTGCGGTCATAAGTCAAGGACCACCTGTACAAAAAACGAATAGGTTGATGTTTGTTTATTTAACATCCATAAAGACTTTTTTAAAAAGTCAATTGGCAGAATGGGATAAAAGGCAGACCAAAGCAGAGAGATACAGCTTAATCTGAATGATTCAAGTGCTGGATTAGAGACACTGGGAGTTCTTTAGGCACAAATCCAGCTGGATGATCTTTGGACAGTCACCTGTCAGTTCTAGGAAAGTCTCCCAGTCAGTTTTAGGAAAGAGGTAAGGGCAACCCTCTACAGGGACCTCCCGAAATCAAAACCTGATTTGAAGTCTCACACAAAGTCCATGGTATTACTAATAATATCATGGCTTACAAAAAGAATTGATCTATCAGTCCTGGACCAAAGGAAGGCTGACTGTTCTCTCAAGACAAAGAGAAATTCACATACTTTGAGATACAAGCAGATAGTGGAGTATAAAAAATTGTTATGTTATATTATGTATGTTGGTAAGGTTAAGATAAGAAGAAAGAGAAGAATATGAATAAGATGGATGGACAACCAGATGAAAATCGTGATTGGAATGTGCTTAAATGTGCTTAAAAGGGATATTATTATTATTATGTGAAGCTAGTAGAAATAGGCAGCGTTTCCCATGTAGCCACTAGGAACTAAAGCAGATATAACAATTTCTCAAATGTTTTTATGCAATATAAGGATACTAACTAATTCTCTGAGTGATACAGGGCAGGGGTGAAATTCCGCAGGTTCTGATAGGTTCTCAAGAACTGGGAGAAGAAATTTTGAGTAGTTCGGAGAACTGGCAAATGCCACCTCTGGTTGGCTCCAGAGTGGGGTGGGAATGGGGATTTTGCAGTATCCTTCCCCTGCCATGTCCACCAACCCACGCCCACCAAGCCATGCCCACAGAACCGGTAGTAAAGTATTTTACCTTATCAAGGTAAATAAATACCTTGATATGGTATTTATATATACTTATCAAAGTATTTTGATAGGCTGCAAGTTGAATGTAAGCCAGCAGTGACTGTAAGAAAGCAATACAATTTTAAACTACCATATATCAACATAAGAATAACATCCAAATCAAGGAATGCGATCATTCTACTCTATGTTGCTTTGGTCAGTACATGCCCACCTTCAGTACTGTGTTCAATTCAGGGCATCCCAAAGGTGCTTTTTCAAGAGGCAATCGGACTTTCAGGTTTTTCTTTGAAGACATTTTGCTTCTCATCCAAGAAGCTTCTTTAGCTCTGAAGAAGCTTCTTGGATGAGAAGTGAAACGTCTTCAAAGTAAAAGTCCAGTTGCCTCTTGAAAAAGCACCTTTGGGGCAAACATGACCTGGATGACTGAAAATCTCCATAGACATTCAGGGCATCACACTTTAAGGAAAAAATTAGACAAATTCAGAGAACAGCAATGAAGTTGACTAGAAACAAGGTCTTAATAAGTGGGCTTAAATAATTGAGAAAGAAAACTGTGATGGGATATAATGTTGCTATTCAGCCAATTCCAACTCTTGATGACGTGATTATTCTGCTACAGGTTCCTGTGAGTAACTGCTTTTTGTAAACTCATCCTTGTATCACTAATGATGGTATACAGTTCACGTTTTCAAGTCATCTCTTTTTTTAATTGCCTTCATTTTTTTTTCCAAGCTTCCAACAACTCTTACTTTGTTCAAAGAATCTAAGCTTTAGTTTCATGATTAGTGTTTCCATTGAACTGTCTGATTTTACTGCATCTAGTACTGAATGATTCATACTCCCTGCTATTCAAGATATTCTCATTAATTTTTTTCCAGCGCTACAATTCAAAGGCATCAATTTTTCATTGTTAAGTCTCCAGATGATCCAGATTTCATAGCCATATGTTGCAACTAGGAAAGCTATAGACTTGACAATATGTTCCTTTATTGTCACTGTGGTGACAATAATATTTTATCTAGATTTATCATAGTCTTCCTCTCAGGTACCAGATGTCTCTTTTATTTCATGCTACAGTCATTTCCCTGTAGATATTTGATCTTAGGAAAATAAGGTTTTGCTATATCAGCTTCTTCTATGCCCTGGGTTGGCATTTCTTTTTGAAATGAACACAAATTTGTACATACTAAGTAGTACACTAACTATCACAGTTCTATCCTTGCCTTCAGTAAGGGATTTTTAAAATCTTCCTTCCAGCCATCAGGACATGTGAGGTTTTTGATATTTTTCTCAAAAAAAATATCAGTTATGGGGTCAATAAGCTGACTTTGTATAAATATACAAAATTATGAAGGCTATTGCTTAACACATTGTAAGCCGCCCTGAGTCTCTGGAGAAGGGCGGCATATAAATCAAATTTAAAAAAAAAAAAGGAAATATTTGTAAGAACTGTCCATCTTTCTATGGCCCCTTTTAGTTTCTTCTGATGCAGGATGATAAATATAAAGTGTTTTTCTATCAAGACACCTGGTCTACCCCAACATGTGGGAGGGGGCATTCTGCTCCCTTTCGCTTTTCAGCTCCAATCCAGGAGCCCTCAAGCAGTCACATTCATGACAAACTATTTTATACCAAATTTATATTTTGCTGATAAAGAATCCGAGTAAGGGTATGGCTAGCTGATGAAAGCTAAAAAGCTTGAAATAGATCTATACTAGTCTTCCTTTATTTCTTTATCAGCAAAATATAAATTATACACACACACACACACACACACACACACATAATTGTATAATATATATATAACTAGAGGAAGGATGAAGTTACTCAGACTGATGATATTGCAAGTATGCATCTCTTAAATTTTCTCACTGTAGCAGAGCGTTCTGCACCAAACCAATTTTCAGGTTGCGTTTGCTTCTTTCAATTTTGTGAGCTAAGGGAGTCAGCTCCCAATCTTAAGGAAATTTTTAATTAGAAAAAAATTAGAAAGGTAATTAAACACCTTTATAACTTCAAGAGGGATTTGATGTAAATTGCGATCAATCTTAAAAATTGCTTAGCTTGAATATTTTGACTTAAAAGCATTGAATTGAATGAATTGGTAATATTAGAGATGGATGTTTATTGACTGCCAGCTATTACTGGGGGTGGAGGGGAATCTAGGAGCATTGAATGGAGGAGAATTAGAAAAGCATTAGAAAAGTAAATATGGCTGCCATGACTTTGTAATCAAAGCCTCGCCCTTTAAAAAGGGAGGGCTTTAAATGCTGCCATTTTGAATTTCCTAAACACCATTATTTATTCTGGAAAGAGCAACTGGCATATTCTGCAGTCATAGAATTGTAAATAGCTGGGACTAGGGTAGACAATTAGGAAAGAGTTATGGATGGTTGCTTTATGTATAATAATTATGTGCATGATTATTATTATATGCACAAAAGTAGAAAGACTGAAATTTTCACAACATATTGGGTAGTAGAAAAAATTGAGCTCTTTTTTTAAAATTGCAGAATTAATGTTGTAAATGTATTTATATTTACTATAGAAGAAATCAGAAACTTCTGTTTTCTATTTTTTCATACTCTCTTTCTATACTTTTTATCTTTTCTTTCTTCTTTCCTTCTTTTGCTTTTTATTAATTTCTGTTAGCTTGTATGCTCTTTGCAAAACTTAATAAACTAAATAGAAATGAAATACTCACAAAATGATTGGTAAAGCTGGCAGAATGAGAAGAGATGGCAAAATTGACTTTTTGAATAAAGAAAGGACAATTATTGCATTTATTAGTGACCGGAAATGCCTTATAGACTTTTTGCTGGGGAAAAAAAAGAACTTGTGATTTATGAGTTTCATGATTAGAAAGGGTAGACTGTGAAATGAAGATTATTTTGTAATCTTAGAGAGAGCCCAAAATATCCATGTACTTGTAACTATGGTTTCCTTTCCTTTCCTTTCCTTTCCTTTCCTTTCCTTTCCTTTCCTTTCCTTTCCTTTCCTTTCCTTTCCTTGTGTTGGGTATGGAATTCTGTATTCTCACATGAATGTGCATATGTATCTGTATTTTCCCTTGTCAAGTAGCCTCACCAGCCATTCTGGACCTATTGACACAACAGAATAGATTTCATTTATCCTATTTGGTGTAGCCGAATAGAATAAATAATGCTGAGCTCTATAAAATGTAAAGGTGCAAGTGCTGTTGATGAAGATCAAGATCCTGAAAGTATAATGAATTATATCATCAGAATATCATTTGTTTGTGAGATATCCATTGAAAGTTCATATTTTTCCTGGAAGCTGAAAATGAAAAGTAATGCATTTCCTGACATTTTGTACCGAGAGCCTCAGCCTGTTTTGCTCCTGCTAAATCGAAATATCACAGGAGACATGAATTTACACAACATAGTGTATTTCATTTACACCAAACCAAAATATTCATTATTATTAGGGTAGTTGCTTATTCCTGAGAAGTTGCTTGCCATAACAGGGTGATACCAGAAAGAGCATTATTCTCTAAAATCTTGTGTCAGACAGTATTACTATAGTGCCTGCTGTCATAACTTATCTATGTATTCAATCTTAGCTAGCCTGAATTTTGGATTCCCTGTCCAAGTTGATCTAACCTATAACTTGGTTTTCAACATCTACAGAGCCATGAATTCCCCATCCTTATGGTAAGAGTGGGAACTTCTTTCTTCGCCTAGATCCTTGACTTTTGAATAGTTTGTTGGGGCAGAACCTCAAAAAGTAGAAGAACTGCAAAAAAGGAATGGTTATATTAGGGAAAAAAATGAATTTCACTTTCTGTTATTTAAATGATAGAATAGAACAGAACGGAACGGAACGGAACGGAACGGAACAGAACAGAACAGAACAGAACAGAACAGAATAGACCACTTCAGACAAATGGTTATCCAACATCTTAAAACTTTCCAGTGTTGGAGCATTCACAACTTCTTCAGGCAAGTTGTTCTGCGGGCAAGTTGTTATTAAAAAGGAATCCAAATCCTATAATTAAATGATTATAATTTAAAATGATTATTCTTATCATATTTAATTTGTAAGGGCTCAAGGCTTGCATCAAAGAACTGCAAACTGTGAATTCTTGTCTTATTACATTTCTCTTCAAATGACTGTTCAGATGAGGAAGATTACCAAGGAGGTTCCTCCCCTTCCTCAAAATTTCTAAAGAAAGTAAAGGAAGCAAGACAACCTGTCTAGAAGCTGACATCTTTACTGTCTAGGAAAGCAGGGTTATTGCATAATTTGGGATGGGTGAGATAGATGATAGGACCCAAACACTAATTGTCTATTATTGGTTAGATGTATGTTGAGCTTTCTAGTTGTTCTTATGATTTATAGCTGTTAATGGTTTATGAATGTACAGATAAGTGAGAATGTCCTTGGAAGACAAGAGGAAGAATCAGAGACTAAATAATGGTCAGAGAAGACGTAGCTGAGCCTGTAGAAGGAAAGGGGGTATGACAAATACTTCAGAAGGAACTAGTCAGGGGTAGGATTCAGCCGGTTTGGACCGGTTTGGGTGAATTAGTAGCTCGGACGATTAGCTGAGAGTGAACTGGTTCACTCTGATGATCAGCTGGGCCACCTGCCCGCCCTCCCCTATGCTATACCGACCTATATTTCCTTTATTTGAAGCCCAGCTGATAGACACGGCAGAGCGGATTGCCATGCCTCAGCTGTTTTATTTATTTTATTTATTTATTTTATTGAATTTCTATACCGCCCTACTCCCGAAGGACTTTTACTCACTGGGGCTGCAGTAGAAGGTAAGCTTTAGAGGTGTTTTCAAATGCATTGCATGCTCGTGGAGCACATGTTTGTCGTGCATGCGAGTGACACGCTCTCTCAGTGAACCAGTTGAATCCCACCACTGGAACTCGTACTAGTTCTTGGACAGTAAAAGTAAGGGGCAATAGGTGGATTTTCAGACTTGCAAGATTCTCTTAACCTTACGATAAAGATGAAGCTAGTACTCCTTGGTGTGCGTTTTGCCTGGGCTATTTCATAAGACTGATATCAATTTTGCAATTCTGAAAGAGCATCACCTCTCCTCATCTTCACAATCCATTAAACTAGGGAGAATCCCTTTTGAGATATTTGCCATTTCCTTTGCAGGGTCAATTACCTCTTATCTGACTGTTGTCTAATCTGCAGCTCTTTCTCCCAGTCTCCCAAGGTCATACCAGTACAAGGAGAGTAGTGTAACTTGGTGCAATGCTCTTTGAGTATTCAAGAACTAATGCTTGAACAGGGCTTAATTCTCTGTTGCAGAGGTGATGCATTAATTTCTAGCTTTGTATTGGTAATGCTATAAACAAGCCGCCATAAATGCTTCATCTTCTGAATAAGATGAAGATGTTAAGAAGACCATTGGCATAATTCATTCTGGAAAGTTATTGTATAAAATGCAGAATTATAAGCCCTTCTGAAGAAGCTGACATTGTTTATATAAAAGCCAAATGTAAAGTGAATAAATAATTGCTCTCAGCTTGGCGGAGCTCCTTGATGAAGTGTGTTGTGTTATAAGTCAATAAAGAAGAACTATCTGCTCAGTTGGGAACACCTGCAATATCTTCTTCTGTTTTCTTGCTTTTTATCTTTTGTCACTTGAAAGCAATAAAAGATACCTTGATAGCATTCAACATTTAATTTAAGTCTCTGCTCTTTTAAAAATACCTTCAAAATATTCCTGCCACACTGTATTCACCAGAAAATTTAGCTAGGCTAGCTTCTCCTTCTTGCTTAAATTCAGTCAGAGCCTAAAAAACCCCCCCATGATTGATATTTTTGGACTTGTGTAAGATCCGTCTGCTGGCATATAAGCCTCTGTTAAGAACTCAGCCTGTTCATAACCCTGGCAGTTATTTCTCTGGCTTTATGCCATTCTTTGTTTGATGAAAAGAAGGACTAGGCGAGACATGATAGCAGTGTTCTGATATCTCAGGGGCTGCTGCAAAGAAGAGGGAGTCAAGCTATTTTCCAAAGCACCTGAGGGCAGAACAAGAAGCAATGGGTGGAAACTAATCAAGGACTAGAACTAGACCTAGAACTAAGGAGAAATTTCCTGACAGTTAGAACAATTAATCAGTGGAACAACCTGCCTCCAGAAGTTGTGAATGCTCCAACATTGGAAGTTTTTAAGAAGATGTTGGATAACCATTTGTCTGAAGTGGTGCAGGGTTCCTTCCAACTCTGTTTCTATTCTATTCTATTCTATTCTATTCTATTCTATTCTATTCTATTCTTAGAGGCAAATTTGAAGGAGGATATTTCTAGGAGTCACCTCTGATAGGAAATGGGCAGCTATATGATAATAAATAAATAAATATCAAACAGCAGTTATTTGGACCATATAAGCCTCTGGATTTCACTGATATCACAATGTTGTTTTTTTAAAAAAAAGTCACTGAGAACCTATACTGATAAGGCTTTGAAAAAGATGTTGGTGGGAAAATGCTCTCGCTACAATTTATTTGAGGGAATCCACATATCCCAATTTTATAAATATATAGAATTTCTCCATCCTTTAAAGAAGAACCCCTGGGGGAAAAAAAAATGCTGATCAACTTTCATGCATTTTCTTGGTTTATATAAGGAAGGAGAAAAAAAGGAAAGCCTGCAAAATAGCAGACTAGAGTAGAAATCTAAAAAGCAGAAAGGATGGAGTTATGCCTCATAAGAAGAAAAGAAAGAGATGTGGGGGTGGGGGTGGGGGTATGACTCACTATTGATGAATAAAAAAATATGCCCCATCTAGATCCATTGGCTCATGAAATATTTTTCTTGTGAGGACCTTGGATTAGAAATGTGACAACAATATCCAGTATTTGTCAGCTTCATTGATAACTACCTCATGTGCTGTTCCATGTAAAGATAAATGTAACTGCTAAAACTGCTTAAAACCATATCACCATGTATTTTAAGGATCCAGGAAGGATTTTAAAGAATCTGGAGCTATAGGTAATGTCATCAAGCCATCCTGTTGACTGAAGAAGATTGAAAAGCAAAGAGGAAGGTTACAGGTGCTTGTCTGGTTCCAGAAATGCTGCCTTGAGTGTAGTGATCTATAATTAGATCTCTAGACCCAAGGATGAAGTGCTTATATGATGGGTTTCTGAGATGAGAAGGAATTGTATTTTAAAGGACTAATAAAATGTTTTTGGCTAAGGGGTGCTAAATTGATTTTGCTGGCTTGCCACAATCAGCTGATTGTCGGCCGGCTTGCAGTCCGTCAGGATCAGCTGTTTGCCAGCTCTGCGTTTCTCGCTGCTTGCAGCCTCTTTCCGGGACGATCTTCCCATCACCCACCTCCTGTGCTGGAGTACCTCCCCCAGGTATGGCAAGCCATGGACCACAGTTTGATAACAGTTTTAAACTTAATTTTATTGGGAGGCATGCTAGACATGAAAACCTATAGAGTGAGACTGTTGATGAACTGGGGTCATTTAAACATTCAGATAAAAAGCAGGGAGATCTCTCTCTCTCTCTCTCTCTCTCTCTCTCTCTCTCTCTCTCTCTCTCTCTCTCTCTCTCCCTCCCTCCCTCCCTCCCTCCCTCTCCCTCTGTGACTCCCCCCTCTCTCTCCCTCTTTCCCTCCCTCCCCCCTCTCTCTATGATAGGCTTGAACTCTTAGTAATGAAGACAGATATGAGTTACTCAGTATAACTGATGATTCCCATGACTGGAATAGAACAATCACAGGTTACAATTTATTCAAGAGGAACTGAAGCAATAGAAAGAGAGAATGAGTCCACTATATTCAGAACTCTCACCGTGGTTCAGAAACCAAATGGAATTAATTTAGTTGTACCCTAGAAGGAATGAATAAAAGCCCTACTGCTTTCCTTAGCAATAAAAGTTCTTCAACGCTGGAACCATTTGCTGAGAAAGCTGATAAGCATCACTGTACCTAATGAGATCAGATAGAGAGAGGGTAGCTCTCTGTCATTGATGATTTAACTTGGATTCCTGCACAGAGTGGAAGATTGAACTTGGTGGTCTGACTAATCCCATCTCTGTGATTCCTGAAGGAAAGAGGGAGAGTATTGTCAAACTCTGTATTTTCCATTGCTGTTGTTTTCTTCTCAGCTTTTTTGTTTGTTTGTTTTTGCTGAGCCAAATACTGGGATAAACATATTGCTGGTATATTGGGGTTGTTGGCATATTGGTATTGCAAAATGGTTCTGTCCAAGGCTGATTTTTTTAAAAAAATAAAACACTTTATAAGACTGAGCAATAACTGGTCAAGTATTAATGATGGCTCAGTGGCTAAGATGCTGAGCTTGTCGATTGAAAGGTTGGCAGTTCAGTGGTTCAAATCTCTAGTGCCGCATAACAAGGTGAGCTCCCGTTACTTGTCCCAGCTTCTGCCAACCTAGTAGTTCGAAAACACGTAAAAAATTGCAAGTATAAAAATAGGGACCACCTTTGGTGGGAAGGTAACAAGGTTCCGTGTGCCTTTGGCATTTAGTCATGCCGGCCACATGAGCACAGAAATGTCTTCAGACAGCACTGGCTCTTCGGCTTTGAAATGGAGATGAGCATCGCCCCCTAAAGTCGGGAATGACTACCACATATGTGTGAAGGGAACCTTTACCTTTTTACTAATAATGTTCATTAATATTGGTCTATGGCATCATTAAAGAAAAGTAATTTGCTGGGCTTCTTCAAAACTCTTCCCCCAATTCACGTCTTTTAATATATTTCTCCTTGTTTAGCAGTCATTCGATTTTTAGTGCTCTGATGCTAGCATTGGCGTTCTAGTAAACATAATGCATTCTCTAATATATAGGAAACATTTTTTTTACTTGGAAAATGTAGTTTCCAAAACCGTTTACCAAAAGATAATAAAGTAAAACAAATAAAACTAAGCATAAAATACAATGAAGCTTCAAGCCACTAATTTATAAAAGTGGCATTAAATAAAAGGAAAATTTGCATCTCAAAAGAAACCACAGCAAGAATCACTTGATTCATTCCATAATATGTAATTGTCTATGTTATAGGAAGTTTGGCTATTTATTCTTCTTAGCTTTTAACTCAGCCTTCAAATTGTCAAAAGTATGGGCCCAAATCTGAACTTTAGTTCATGCTCTTGTCAGGATTATTACTTTATTTGTCTTTATTTTGTAACATATGAACAACACCATATTTCCATAGTGAAAAATGAACTTGTTTATGAGAATATTAAAACTTCAGCTCCTTTTCCAGGGACTTCCAATTGGGTATCATGAACTGTCATTTTTTTCCTGCCATCTTCTGCTCACAGCATTATACCTAATCTGCATGAAATCTGCTAACAGTATTTCTTACTGTCAGTTTGTGTCATCTTGACACACTGGAGGAACAAATGATATTTTCTGTTCTCAAAAGTATTTTTAATGCCAAAACAATGCACTTCACTAAAATGTCTTAGATAATCTTCTTAACTATCCCAGCTGAGGCCTGTTCCAGCTGGTTTTTAGTAGATTAAAAAAATAATTGAGTACAGTTACATGCATAATTTGTTTAATTTGCATGTCAGGATCAAAGAAAAATGTGTTGTTAACATTATAATACTAGGTTTACTGAATAGTACAATTATGCTTCAATTGTATCTCCTAAAACTTCTTTTTTGGGGGGGATGCTCCAGTTGTAGACAGCACTATGGGAAGAGGAAAAATTGTCAGAAACCATCCAAAAATTGACAGGAGATCCATTTATCTACCTAGTCAGTTAGATATATGAAATATGGCTATATTAAACTTTTCAAGACAAAATGTTATGTGCTTCCTGCTCCAGAACGGGGGTTAAAGTATAGGTCAATTTTTGGGGTAGCTGAGATTCATCTCCTTCGTGGAGCTTCATTGTTGAAATGAAAGTCCAACAATAACACATTAAATTGCAAATGTTTTGCCATTTTCTGAATATTTCAGTGAACACTGAATTCACCTAGTCACCTTCATTTACCATTGGAATCCTCTTCTGACCCAAAGCAGTTTAAAAAAACCAAAAAAATTACTTTGTCAAGGCCAAGCATGCTGTTTATCCCTCTTAGCAAAGAAAATTACATTGCCTTCATGTCGTTATTCTCTTCAACAAAGCAGATCCAAGTTGCTTCTGCACAGGCCTACTCTATTGTAACTAACTGGAGCTTTAAGAGCCCATGGTTTTACATGGAAGTCCATGATTCTCACAGAATGAAACTTAGTTATTAATTATGTATATTATAGGAATTTCTATCAGGAAAATCTCACTTCCATCTGAATTCAAAGTTGTAATTCTTACACGAACTTGTTATTTTTAAAATTTTATGAGCCATTGGTTTCCTTCAAGAGTTGCTGAAAGATCAATAAGTTTCTAGTAGTGCATTTATTTTATGATTCTTAATGACATTTCCTCCATGTACTGCTTTGTTTCCAGGGCTTATGAATATGGAGTATATAAAAATTTAAAATAGCACTCTATCTTCCCGTGCTTTCCATCCTTATTTTTAAAATAAGGGACCTAACTGAAAATGAAATCAAATGTATCATTAAACAGTAACATTAAAATGTCATCTACTGTTTGGAGCAGTTAGTCAAAACCTATTTCATCATAACTTTCTTCAAGAAACTTTTTAAAAATATCTGGACAACTTCAAAATCTTCTTGAGCATTTATTATTGATTGTATTCCATTTTATTAAAAGAAGGAGCATCATGCCTAGTCAAATGTTTGAGGATCATTTGACTCTAACATTATAATCTATCGTCTTTCTGTAATACTGGTGCGAGTGGACTAATATTCAGAATTATCTCATCCTGGCACCAATATCTATCCAACACTTTCCAACAACATCTGCTGAACGCTTCCATTTCTCTTCAACTAGAAGTATGATGAAGACAATTTTTTTTAATTTGATTTATATGCCGCCCTTCTCCAGAGACTCAGGGCGGCTTACAATGCGCCTTCATCCTTTTGTATATTTATACAAAGTCAGCTTATTACCCCCACAACTGGGTCCTCAATTTACCTACCTTAGAAAGGATGGAAGGCTGAGTCAACCTTGAGCCTGGCGAGATTCGAACCTGCAGTAATTGCAGGCAGCTGGTCTTAATAACAGGGTGCTTTAGACCACTGTACTACCAAGGCTCTTGGTAGAACAATATGTTTTATGCCATGAATAAATCATTCCATGTTCTACTTATTGCATATAATGGACAGGACGCCGACAAACTACAGGACAGAAGAAAAGAAAAGCTTCTTTGGCAAAAAATTGGAATTGCCATGGTATGTACAAACTTCCTTTACAAAAATTGTAAAAGGCAGATCTGTTATGAATCAAGGGATTAAGTCTGATTTATAAGACTTATACAATTTGGCTGTTAAAAGCATATTGATGGTGTAGTATTCATAACTCCTATCACCTTGTCATTGGGCTTGAGGGAAGAGTGTCTGTTGAAGCATGTGTATTATTTTTGTTGAAAAATCTGTATCAATTTTTTTAAAAAAAATCTCATCTAGGGGTTGTCTATTTCATTTGTATTTTTTGCTATTACTTTTCATTGTTCATAATCACCCAGAGTCACTTGCTTGAAATGGACAGCTTTATAAATTGAACAAATATTTAAATAATTATGTGCTGGCAAAGATGTTTCCTAATACTTCACCACTATGTTGGAAATGTAAACACCAAAAGGGAACATACTATCACATGTGATGGTCCTGTCATAAAGCGAAACAATACTGGCAAAAAATTAAAACACAAATAGAAGAAATTATAAATCAAACATAGAAATGAGGCCAGAAACTTTCTTACTGAGAATAATTTCAGGGTCATATGAAAAAGAAATACGGTATTTAATCATTCACATAATTACAGCAGCACAAATAGTTTATGCTCAGAACTGGAAAAATAACAATATACCATCAGAAGACAATGTGATTAGTAAAAATCATGGAGTGTGCGGAAATGGATAAGTTTACGAGGGAGATATAAGAAAAAGAGGAAACAGAATATTACCTAGTCTGGGAGATATGGTATAAATGGTTGGAGGAAAAGGGAAAAAAGGACAAGGAAAGATTAAATAACGGTTGAATTAGGAGTAGAAATATAAGAACAAATGGGAAGAAACAAAAATTGTGAAAAGGAAATTGGGTACACATTTATGTTTAGTGTAAATGAAACAATTAGAATAATATAATACATTATAGTGGTATATATATGATATATTAGAAATATATGTATAAAAAATATACTAGGATAAGAGAGAGAAAATGTATAAGTATGCATTACCGATGCTGTTGAAAAGAAGAAATTGTTAATATTTCTTTTTGATTTTTTTAAAAAAGCTGTTTAATAAAAATATTTTTTTTTATAAAATGAAATGAATGTATTTATTTTTTTTTAAAAAAAGTTGACCAGGTGACAGCCCATTTGAGTACTCTTTGGGTGTGAATTTATAGAGACATCATATTTAGCATATAGCAAAGATATGCTGATATCACCATTTTAATTTATTGAATATGCCCCACAGGGACAAATGTGATTTAAAATAATAAATAAATAAATAAATAAATAAATAAATAAATAAATAAATAAATAAATAAATAAATAAATTTATTTCTATACCGCCCTTCTCCCGAAGGACTCAGGGCAGTGTACAGCCTATTAAAAAACACAGACAAACATCAGTTAAAAATAATTAAAATTATTACATAATTCGGCTGAAATTTAAAACCCCAAAAATTTAAAACCCAATTTAAAAATCATTAAATTGATAGCCCGGCTTGGCAGAACAGCAGGGTCTTGAGGGCACAGTGAAATACATGGAGGTCGGAGATCTTGCGCATTTCCGGGGGCAGTTCATTCCACAGGGTAGGGGCTCCCACAGAGAAGGCCCTCCCCCTGGGTGTTGCCAGCCAACATAACTTGGCTGATGGCACCCTGAAGAGACCCTCTCTGTGGGAGCGAACTGGCCGGTGGGAGGCTGTTTGTGGCAGAAGTCGGTCTTGAAGATACCCGGGTCCTATGCCATGGAGCACTTTAAAGGTGGTGACCAACACCTTGAATCGCACCCGGAAGACCACTGGGAGCCAGTGCAGCTCGCGCAGGAGGGGTGTCACATGGGCACAATGGGTTGCACCCATAACCACTCGCGCGGCCACATTCTGGACCAGCTGGAGCCTCCGAGTGCTCTTCAAGGGGAGCCCCATGTAGAGAGCATTACAATAGTCCAGCCGGGAGGTGACAAGGGCGTGAGTGACCGTGCGCAAGGTATCCCGGTCCAGAAAGGGCTCCAACTGGTGAATCAGGTGAACCTGATAAAAAGCCCCCCTGGCCACGGCTGTCATATGCTCTTCTAAAAACAGCCGTGTGTCCAGGAGGACGCCCAGATTGCGAGCTCTCTCTATGGGGGGCAAAGATTCACCCCCAATAGTTAGCGATGGCACCAGCTGACTATATCGGGACGGCGGCAGCCACAGCCACTCGGTCTTGGAAGGGTTGAGTCTGAGCCTATTTCTCCCCATCCAGACCCGCATGGCCTCCAGGCAGTGAGACATCACATCAAGGGCATTTTAGCCCATCTAATACCAGTGTTAAAAAGGGATGCAATGTTAAAAAGGGACGTGGTGGCTCAGTGGCTAATACACTGAGCTTGTCAATCGATAGGTCGGCAGTTCAGAGGTTCAAATCCCTAGTGCCGCGTAACGGGGTGAACTCCCATTACTTGTCCCAGCTTCTGCCAATGTAGCAGTTCAATAGCACGTAAAAAATGCAAGTAGAAAAATAGGGACCACCTTTGGTGGGAAAGTAACAGCATTCCGTGCGCCTTTGGCATTTAGTCATGCCAGTTACATGACCACGGAGACGTCTTTGGACAGCGCTGGCTCTTCGGCTTTGAAACAGAGATGAGCACCGCCCAGCTAGAGTCGGGAACAACTAACACATATGTGCGAGGGGAATCTTTACCTTTTTAATACCAACGTTGAGTAGTGAGGCCAGTTTGGGCTCTGAAGTTGGAAGAGTTTAGGCCAGTTGTCTCTTGTGTTCATCTTCCATGTGAACCTAAAGCTGACACAATGTCAATATTGGCTTCCTGACATTTTTAACATTTTAGGATAAAATTCAGTTAAGTTAAAAATGATATTGAATATTCAGAGCTAATTTCCTTTTGATGCTCTACTCTTAGTGACTGTCCATATTTTTGTTTGCAGAGCCCTGAGCCTAAAGCTCTGATTTGCTTTAGTGGTGCTGTCTACAGCAGGAAGAACACTGACATGTTTAAACTTTAACATCTTTTTATAGACGTCTTTTAAACTTTGTATTTTCTCAGAGAAAGAGATGTGAAATGGAAGACAGATGTAATAAAAGATGAGCTATAGGCATAACACTGGCTCAGTCTCAGGTGTTTTTTTTTTCTCCCTTTCTATCTCCTGAAAAAAGAAGATTAAATCACCTCCAAATTTCATGTACTATATTTCTCCATTAAAAGTAAATGCATTTATCATTTTATTACTTTGTTAACTGCAAAAAGGAACATTTCTTTTAAGTGCTAATGGAGTATGCATTAGGATATTAGGGGCTGGAAAGGTTATTAGTAATAGCATATACAGGTAGTCCTTGTTTAATGACTTGTTCACTTACTATTCAAACGGTGCTGAATTAGAAGATTTAGAGCAGAGGTGTCAAACTCAAGGCCCATAGGTGGATCTGGTCCATGGGGTGCTTAGATCTGGCCCGCGGGGCTGCCCTGGAAACAGTGGACTGGCTGCAGTGCCTCTGCCAGCAAAAATGGAGCTTGCGAGGGACACATTGGGCCCTCCTGGACTCCATTTTTAGATGTGACAGCCTCCTGCAGTTCTCTGCCAGCAAAAAGAGAGCCCAGGAGGAATCCCAGGCTCCATTTTCACTGGCAGAGGGCTGCAGGATGTCGAGCTGGTCATGCCCACCCTGGCCACACTTATCCCACTTGGCCCCCTGAGGTTAAAAAAACCCTGATGTGGCCATCAATGAAATCGAGTTTGACCATCTTCATGGTTTTGTGGCCATTGCAACATACCTGTGGTCATGTGATCACAATATGGGTACTTGGCAAACAGGTCACAATTATGACATCGTAGCCTCCCACAGTCCTTTGATCACCATCTGCATCCTTCACTGACAGCTTCTGAAAAACAAAGCCAATGGAAAATACAGCAGAAGGTTGCAAATAGCGATCAATTGCACCTAATGACCACATGGATTTTGCCTAATGACAAATATTGTCAGAACTACCACAACTGCTGTTGTAAGAGTAGAACAGAACAGAACATAATTCTTTATTGGCCAAGTGTGATTGCACACACTAGGAATTTGTCTTTGGTGCATAAGCTCTCAGTGTACATAAAAGCTATAAGTGATAAATCATGATCATAGTTCTCATAAAAACACATTCATCATAAATCATGAGATACAATACTTAGTGATAGTCATAGGATACTAAATACATAAATCATACTAGGAAACTAAATAAAACAATATAAATCACAAAGATGCAAGCAACAAAGTTAAAGTCATAAGTAGAAAAGGAAATAGATAATAGGAAGGATGAGAAGAATATTAGTAATACAGACTTAGTTGTAAATAGTGTAAATAGTTTGACAGTGTTGTAGAATTAGTTGTTTAGCAGAGTGATGGTGTGGGGGGGAACTGTCTAATTGTTCTGGTGTGCAATGCCCTGTAACGTCGTTTTGGGGATAGAAGTTTAAACAATTTATGTCCAGGATGTGAGGAGTCCGTAGATATTTTCACAGCCCTCTTTTTGACTCGTGCAGTATACACGTCCTCAATGGAAGGCAGGTTGGTAGCAATTGTTTTTTCTGCAGTGCTAATTATCCAGTTATATGTAGTTCTAATTCTAAAAGTCAGTGGAGTTGCTTTTTCAATATAATTTTTATTGTTTTTAAAACAAAAACAGTAAAGGAAAAAAAGAGAAAATTGTACAAAATACACACCAAAAATAAATAAATAAATAAAAATACATTGGCTACAAAATAAGTGACAAAAATACATTAAAAATGCATAATAAGTCATTACAGTAACATTTACAATTTTATATATTATACAAACACTATACAAATGTGTGTGTGAATACATTTTAACACACTCATATACCTATCACACTGTTTGAAAAACCTACTTTATTTTGTACTTCATTATATTTATCCACACAAAGTTTATTTATTTATTATTGTATTAGTCATATTTCTATGCCGCCCACTCTCCGAGGACTCTGGGCGGCTTACACCAAAGACAGTATACTAAATAGTATATTGCCCTCAACAATCTGGGTCTGCATTTTACCCACCTCGGAAGGATGGAAGGCTGAGTCAACCTTGAGCCGGTGAGATTTGATCCGCTGATCTGCTGAACTAGCAGTCAGCTGAAGTAGCTGCAGTACTGCACTCTAACCACTGCACCACCTCGGCTCAGAAGTTCACTTCTATAGCCAAGGCACTCATAAGTACCAAAAGCAATCAAGTCTTCAGTCTACTTAGTACATGGGACTATATATTTATTTTTCTACTATTGCAATATGAGGTTTTTTATTTATAGTAAATAAATATGGAGAGTACATTTATGTTGTCTGATTGTCAAGCTACATATACTAGGTATGTAATTCAAAATAATATTATCCTCTAAATATTCTACCTTCCGTTGGACAGTCACATTTATTTAGTCCATTACTTTCTACCAAAACACAATAAGTATAGGACATTGTGAAAGCATATGTTTTAAGGAAGCATTGCTCTTCTTACATCTCCAGAAAAATGCTGTCCTAGACATTTTTTTTTTCTATAGAGGCATAATACAGTCAAATAAATTCTAATATTATATTTTATTGCATAAATTGTAGTTTAAGGTCAATTGACACTCTTGCTACAAAAGTTGTTATTGTCTCGTCAATATAGGAACCTCTCATTCTTTATTCCACTCATTGCTTAACTTTTGCACATCAAACTGATTTATTGACAACAAATATCTATAAAAAAAACTAATAGTAGAAGGTTTTTTTTAATTTTAAGAGATTTCATCAATTGTTCTAGTATCTTTGATGCTGATCCAAACAACGTAGTTAACAAATATTGTAGCTATAAATATTGCTACTGTTATATCTGTTTGTTAACTCATCCTCATCACTTATTAATGGTGCAAAACAATATTCTAGGTTTCATCCAATTTCCACATTTTTCCATATTTCCATCATTTTTCCAATTTTAAATGTCGCATGTCCCATAAAGTCAATTTAGCATAACAAAAAGGATCAACTCTGTCATTATTAGACATTCTATTCCTTAACTTTCTAACTGATATATTTGTTTCCAAACATACTAGAGTTGTATTATATCCAAGCGAAGGTGCTATAATATGTATATTCCAAAGTTGCCCAAATAATTAACACAGATTGTTGGCTCCTGTATTTAATATTTGGCAATAGGAAAGCTTCATGATATATCTCCAGAGTTGGAAAAAGTAAATCCTACTTCCTTCCTTTCTTGGTAATTGCATACAATTATTCTGTAAAAATATTCTCAGAAATTGAAGAACCCTGTACAAATTTTCTAAACACACAAATTATTTTTTGAAAATATTTTTGGGATATTTGAACAGGGATTCCTCTAAGAATGTAGATTAATCTGAGAATAGTATTTATTTTGAGAATATTCATTTTTTTCCTAAAAAGTGAATTTAATGATTCCCATCTATTCATATCTGTAAAAAATCTCTTTATATATTATATTTATATTACATGTTGCTGAGTTATATTTTTCAGTATACACAAAGCTAAATATTTAATGGATTTGGTATAAGTTCAAAATTGATACTTCTTAAATGGATGGTTGTTTCAATTCATCCTTCAAGTGGTTTCAATTTTTTATTTTTGTTTTTAGATAATGTAATGCAGAAGTAATAATTCTACCTCAGATATAAGATTTATATGCTTCCCATTCAAATATTCTGGCACTTGATGCTTCTGAATTCATTGAAAACAATTGTGAAGCCTCTACATGCATTATTGTACAAATTCTTCATCATTCAGTATGGAGACATAAAAATACCAATTTCTCAGTACCATGACCAGTTTTTGAAATGAATATTTTAAAATAATTTCACTATGGTCTGATAGATAATAAACATCAGTATTATATTCTTGATTTTGATGATATAAAAAAATTAGATTTAAGTATTTTTTATGATATAAAAAATACTTAAATCTAAAAAATTATGGTGTAGACTTGAATAGAATGTATATTCTCTTTTACTTGGATACATCAAACAACAAAATCTATCAAATTCAGTTTTTTTCCCTATAGGTCTTAATTGTTTTTCTCAGTAGTTATTGTCTTCTTCTTCTTCTTTTTTTGGTCCTGATATATTTCTATATTAACAGTATCATAAATGTGCTCATTCAGATGTTGAAAACATCCATAAAACAGAATAGAAGAATCTAAATTAGGTCCATAAACATTAACGATAGCTGTTACAGTCCCTGTTATTTTAGCACATAAAATTAAATAACACCCATTTATATGAGTAATAACTTGTTGTTCATCAATTGGAAATCCTTTTTGGACCAAAACAGCCACATTTTTTTTTGCTGTGATCTGTGAGGTAAACCTATCTCACTTAAACCTTCATTAATAGAGACTTAACCTGTTCCATTAAATAAGTCCCTTGTAGGCAGACAATATCTGTCCTTAACAAATGTAAATATGCTAAAATTACATTTTGTTTTTTAGGTTCTTGTAACCCTTCTACATTAATACTAACTAACTTCATCCACTGATTTTATTTTGGCTCACTTACCAATGTTTTCCCAATACCAATTCAGTTTTCTAATATTGCTTAAAGATGTCAAATCTCCATAGGATCTCAAATTAATATTCAAATAGCATTGTATTACTGCATATAGAATCCACATTGTCTAGTGATGGGATTGCTGATCCCAATTACCACCATTTAGTGAGAATTACCTATAGTCAGTGTTTTGTAACAGCTGGCTTCTGTTTGGAAAATTTAATTTTATACCTACATTTTAACATGGGGCACATTCATACCCACACAGATACATAAGTACATGCATACTACAGAGTGCTTTTAGAGACAAAGTAAAGGAATTACACTGGAAGTGGAATAATT
Source organism: Pituophis catenifer annectens (assembly GCF_029215685.1). NCBI lineage: Eukaryota > Metazoa > Chordata > Lepidosauria > Squamata > Colubridae > Pituophis > Pituophis catenifer. The sequence goes on along the minus strand of NW_027256887.1, from coordinate 17,652,399 downwards.
TTCCCTTCAATATGAGAGATCTTTTTTTAATATTGTCTGTGTCCTTGCATAGATTAATTTCATTTTCTGTGCTCCAGAGCAAGTTAGGATAAACTTTTGTTTGAGGTTGTAAAAAAAAAACCAAACCAACTGATCAATAACATTTTGATTAGGAAGAGTGACAACAATCTAAACAGTGATAATCCATCCAAATCCTTTTAGTCTTTTCAGATGTTTGTAAACACTTCTCCAAGCAAAATCCTAATCCTTAATTTGTCTTGCCTTTGTGGTGTGTGTTTTTTTATTCTTATCAATGAATGAAATAAGGCAAAATAATTTCAACTTGAAAGAATTTTTTGTCTACTCCATCAAGGTGCCATAGGTCTATCTATAGGTTATATTCATTCAACTCTGTAAGTCAAATGGTCCTAAGGAATATTTTTTGTATTTCAGGATAGGAAATCATTTGGTGATATTCCTAACCTAGTAATCTTCAAATTTCCAAAGTAATCGCCAAAGAATTGAGGCCTTTGAACTATGGTGCTGGAGAAGACTCCTGCGAGTCCCTTGGATCAAACCGGTCAAACCTAGAGGAGATCAACCCTGACTGCTCTTTAGAAGGCCTGATCCTGAAGATGAAACTCAAGTACTTTGGCTACCTAATGAGAAGGAAGGATTCACTGGAGAAGAGCCTAATGCTTGGAAAGATTGAGGGCAAAAGAAGAAGGGGACCCCAGAGAATGAGGTGGCTGAATGAAGTCACTGAAGCAGTCGCATGAGCTTAAATACACTGCAGAGGATGGTAGAGGACAGGAAGGTCTGGAGGAACATTGTCCATGGAGTTGTGATGGGTCGGATACGACTTTGCAACTAACAACAACAACAATCTCCAAATATGCTGTGATTACAGCTTCCAAAATTAACCTGCCATCAAGGCCAAATGTAAATAGAGATATAATGGCCCAGTTTTCAAATATATCAATAAAGAAAAAAAAATACTCATCTACTGGTTGATGATGTCACAAGTCACATTTCTATATTTCTCATTCCATGCTGGTATATCTTACGCAATTTATAAGGAGGTAACTGACATTTAAAAAGTTAACTAGGAACCTTATTATATAATTTTTTTTCATGAAAATGCACTTTCATTTTTAGTGACTTGAATGTAAACTTAAATATATTACATTTTCTCAAGTAAAGGTTCTTTTTTGGGGGAAGGGATATTGTACTACTCCCAGAAGATCAGGAATTGGTGGACTGAATTGATAATCATTTCTTGTTTTACCCAGTGTTTGAGTTATGTGTTATGCAATGTTATGATGTTATAGTCTGTATTTAATTTCTTTGTAGGAAGTGAAGCTTCATTTGTTGATAATATGTATGATTATATTAACTTCCAAATGTGATTGTTTGAGGAGACTCAGTATATTTTTTTGAGTATACAAGGCAGAAAAAAAAGCAAAAAAAAAAAAAAAAAGCAAGGCACAGAGTTCACAACCAAGGAACCTGTTGCTAAAATTCACCTCTGGGTACAGCTGATTGGGGTTATTCCGGGAGGCCGATCCACCTGCCAATCAGCTTTTTTCTTATTTTCCTCCCCAAAAACTAAGGTGCGTCTTTTTTTTTTTTTTTAATTTGATTTATATGCCGCCCTTCTCCGAAGACTCAGGGCGGCTTACAATGTGCTCAGTCTTATACTCTGGTGCGTCTTATACGCCGAAAAATACAGTAATTTTATCACTGCTTTCCATCATAAATCTATTTCTGCTCTAGAATACCAGAAAACATGGTGTTAGTCAACTTGGTTAGTCAACTTGATTAGTCAACTGGGTCAAACTATTGAAAAGAAAATAAATGTGAACAACATCAGCTTTTACTGCTATAGGAAAATGTGTGAGAATATTCTTCTGATGTCTAAATAACATCATACAAAGGGATAATGGGAAGATCTCTCCCCTGTCTTGATGAATGCCTAGATGTCCATGTTTCAAAAAAACTGAGAAATGTTTGGATTACAGTTTATGTAGAGATATAAAAGTTTGCATTTAACATCTAACCTTCCTGAAACAAACAACCAGTGAAAGTCATTAACACTTCTTTGTTCGTGAGAGCTGTGTTTTATTGGCGTTATTAAACAGTGGAAAGGTACATTGAAATTTATCACCTTGGTTCTCTGTGATAATTACTTAGATTAATTGGAATTTTAATCTGAAGTGTGATCTTCCCCTTTTTATAACTTATAGAAATATGTTGGCTTTCCTTAATTATGCACCTTGAGAGGTTATTTGCTTTTTGAAGGAATATTGCATTTTAAAGACAGAGTACAGTATATGTTTAATTATCCGAATCTATGCATCAAAATGCCTTTATTGAAAAACTACATTGTTTACTGAAGCTGCAGGATAGCCTTAATAATCCTGAATCCACTTTTTTTTTTTGTTCACGATGATGATTAGTTTCTTTTATCTGATAAACAAGTGAATAAATAATATGTCTATAGTTTATAAGAAGAAAAAGCATCTTGCTGCCTTTGCAATGTGCGGGGTTTTGTTGTTGTTGTTCCTGTTCTCTAAGGTGGTGAACATGAGACTTGTAGAAATCTTAGAACCATGTTTGTTTATAGCATGGGTCTCCAACCTTGGCAACTTTAAGACTTGTGGACTTCAACTCCCAGAGTTCCTCAGCCAGCAAAGCAAAGCTGGCTGAGGAAGTCTGGGAGTTGAAGTCCACAAGTCTTAAAGTTGCCAAGGTTGGAGACCCCTGGTTTATAGCATACTTTTTATACAGCTATCCTTCTCCCTCCAAAAGAGTAACACAGAAAATTATTCAGATAACAATTCAGATATGAAGCAGAAACAGGGTTAACATCATTGCCCAGAGGATCACTGGTTGCCCTCTCCCCTCTTTGGAAGAGCTTTATAGCTCCCGCTGCCTTAAGAAAGTTCAAAACATTCTTAAAGATCCATCTCATCCTGGACACCCTTTTTTTTAACTATTACCATCTGGCAAACGGTACAGGATAATAAAAACAAGGAGAAATAGGCTAAAAAACACCTTCTATCCCAGAGCAGTAACTATATTGAATTCTATTGTATAGTGCAATATTAATGCAATATCAGGAGTTTTCAATTCAATTGTATTGAATGTGAACGAATGTGAATCTTAAAAGAGCCTTGGTGACGCAGCAGATTAAAGTGCTTTTAAGTTACACCAGCTGCCTGCAATTACTGCAAGTTCAAATCTCACCAGGCTCAAGGTTGACTCAGCCTTCCATCCTTTCGAGGTAGGTAAAATGAGGACTCGGTTTGTGGGGGCAATAAGCTGACTTTGTATAAAAAAGAACACCGCTTAGGAGGGGCCGAAAGCCCTACTAAGCAGGTATATACAAAAGTATGAAGGCTATTGCTTAACGCGTTGTAAGCCGCCCTGAGTCTCATGAGAAGGGCGGCATATAAATCGAGCCAATAAATAAATAAATAAATAAATAAATAAATAAATAAATAAATAAATAAGGATGTATGTTTTTATATGTATAATGTAATGCCACTGAAGATGGCATTTAATTTCATTGTATGAGGTGCAATGAACTCAACTCACCTCAACTCTTCAATCAGCTTACATGATTGGCTGTATGCTTCCCGAGGTGAAAAAGTTAGTGCGCTATTTTCATAAAGAGCAGCAGTATAAACTACAACCTCACATTTTCCAAAGTCTAATTTCAATGTTTTCTAAATGTTCACAAAATTTTCCCATTGTATTGATTTGCATTTAGGAACTGAAAACCAAGACCAAAATAATGAGCCATTGTTGGAATAGCCTTTGATTTCCCACAGAAGCTCCTGTCAATGAGAACAATTAATCAGTGGAAAAAGCTTGCCTCCGGAACTTGTGGATTCTCCATCACTGGAGATTTCAAGAAGAGATTAGACAATCATTAATCCAGGATAGAATAAAGTCTCCTGCTCAAACAGTGGGTTGGACTAGAAGAGCTCCAAGATCCCTTCCAACTCGTACTCAATGTTATTCTATGTTTCAGTGTTTCTATCAACAGTTCCCTCAAGCATGAAAGTACTTCCTCTAAACATGGAGATTTCATTTTAAGTATTGCAAGTGGTGCAACAATTTTATTAGGAATGAGATTAAATAGATAAAACAGTTACAAAAAACCCACTAAAGTAACAATATATTAAAAATAAATTAAAAAATGCAACCTACCCTACCCCCCCCAAAAAAAAATAGGAAAAGGAAACTTTCCTTTCTATCCCCTGCAAGAAAATTCAACATTAACTATTTATCATTGTCTCTTAAAATACGATATATATCTTCGTTCCATTTCCCAAAAACTCATCTGTAAATCCTCAGCTAGCCTTATCAATTAGCAAAGGTCCGATAAAAGTTAGCAGAAATATCTAACGTAGATATATATATTTCCGTTTCCATTTAAAGTCTAATCCTCTTAATGCCTCATAATAATAAGCAAAATCTAATCTCAATTAGCAATTAAACATTACAAAGATTAAAACTCATTAAACATTACCAGAGATAGTAATCCTTCAATTATATATCAAGTGTACTAATATAGATATTACAAATCAAGCCATTACCCCCAACAGTACAATTCCAAAGCAAAAACAACAACAACAACAAAAAAAACCATTAAACAGTTCCAAAAATAACAACCATTATTATAAAACTCCCTTGTTTATATATACGGCTCAAAAAAATAAAGGGAACACAAGCAGAAGACATCCGAGATCTGAATGAATGAAGTAGTCTTATTAAATACTTTGTTCTTTACATACAGTAGTTTATACACTGCTCAAAAACTAAAGGGAACACAAAACTACTGTATGTAACAAACAAAGTATTTAATAAGACTACTTCATTCATTCAGATCTCGGATGTCTTCTGCTTGTGTTCCCTTTATTTTTTTGAGCAGTGTATATAAAAAGTAATGTCATAGGTATTACAGAATAGACCATTACACTCAAAATGTCTATTCACAACACCAAAAATACCACCCCATTATTTAGCCTTAACCAAATAAACCAATATTGCTTTTTTAATTCTTCCTTCCAGCAGTCTTCAAGTTCCATATATCCAATTGTAACATCTGTTTTCTTCTCTTATCTCTAGCTCTTCTCTCAAAGTCCTGTCATCTTATCAAAGTCCACTTGTACGTGCAGTGTAGCTTCTCCAGCAAATCTCTCATATTTCAATTTTAATAAATAATCCACATGATTCTTTTGGTACCTTACAGAATATAATATTTCAATTTTTTATGATTATAATTTTAGAGTCCCCTATAATTGCCTTTTTAATTTTGCTCTAAGGAGCTTGAATCTCTTCCGACACTTTTGGTTCCAATGTAGAGTTAACTAATTCATAGTGTTCTTGAGTCCACGGCTTGTAAATTTTCTTTAATGAATCCATCTGGTATTTTATAATGTGAGTCTTAAAAGCCTTCTTATCAGCAATTTATAAACACAGAACACTCTTTTCTACCGGAGAAGATATTTTAGTTGACTTCCACATATTTCTTGAAATCAATTTCATCCAAATTCTTAATATTTAAAAACCAAAACAACACTACATTCTTCTTTTGATGCATATTACAAAAAATTAAAATCTTACACAGCTGGAAACATATCTTTTTCTTTTAAAATTGATTAAAGAGGGACTCATCCAATGATTACCAATCTTGTAATTTCCGAAGGCTTTTCAATCTTGAAGAGGTAATAAAAAGAAAATTAAACACCAAGGTGTTTAAAAAGTGAGGCTTGGTCAAACTCGCTTCAAGGTGTTGGTTCTCACCTTTAAAGCGCTCCATGGCATAGGGCCGGGATACCTGCAAGACCGCCTGCTGCTACCGATAACCTCCCACCTGCCAGTACGCTTGCACAGAGAGGGCCTCCTCAGGGTGCCATCGGCCAAGCAATGTTGGCTGGTGGCCCCCAGGGGGAGAGCCTTCTCTGTGGGGGCACCCAACTTGTGGAATGAGCTACCTCCTGGAATACGACTGATCCCAGACCTCCGCGCTTTCCGAAAGGCCCTGAAGACTTATTTATTCCAACAAGCTGGTCTAGCTTAAATGGTTTTAATGGGGTTTTTAAATTTTCGATTTTATTGATTCTGGGTTTTAAATTGGGAACTTTTCAATTTTGTAGATCTGGGATTTTAAATTGGAAATGCCGATGATTTAATTTATTTTAGTTTTTCTTAACTTTTGTACTATATGTGTTTTAAGTTTGGCTGTCCACCGCCCTGAGTCCCCCTGGGGAGAAGGGCGGTATATAAGTTGAATGAATAAATAAATAAATAAATAAATAAATAAATAAATAAATAAATAAATAAATAAATAAACAAACAAACATTGAGTTCTTAAAAAAAGATATATTCATGGCACGATAGAACCTACAATTCCTAGCTGATGTCTCTTCCTCCAGAGAAAATGATCAGATGTCTGGATCTCACATCCAGCTTCATTTTGACTAAAATGTCCTCCACAAAACACAGAACATCCTTTTGTCTGCCACACTGGAAGTGCTCCAGAAGTAATGGCTTCCTCCTCTTTACTCATTAAGCAGACTATGTGCATGCAATCCTTAGAGAGTAATCAGTGCGGTTATGAGACAATACAATGAATCTGTATACTATATCACAGAACTAAGGAGTCTGACTTGACAGATATGCCTAAGACTATTTATTTATTTGTTTGTTTGTTTGTTTGTCAAACATGTACAAGATGACAAGTATAGTTATGAACATAAACATAAACAAAGGAAGTACATACAAATAAATGGGGACAGTAAGACAGGGACGGTAGGCACGCTGGTGTGCTTATGCACGCCCCCTTTACAGATCTCATAAGAAGGGAGTGAGGTCCATGGTAAACAGTTTGAAATTGAAACTGTGAAGGTTTGAGGCAGTTGGGTAGAGCATTCCAGGCATTGAATACTCTGTTGCTGAAATCATATTTACTGCAATTGAGTTTGAAACAGTTTACCTTGAGTTTGTATCGATTGTTTCCCATGTACTATTGTGGTTAAAACTGAAGAAGTCATTGACAGGCAAGACGTTGTAGCAGACAATTTTGTGTTTATGCTTAAATTGGACTGCTAACTATCATCTGCAAAGAGGGAAACTCGAGTCTTAACATCAGAGGATAGGCCGAGATCCCAACAGGCAACCAGTGGTGTTGTAATGCCTGCCAGAATCCTTCCCTCTTTGCAGATGATAGCTAGCAATAGGGAGGGGGAGACAACCGAGCCAGAAGATAGGCTGAGATCTCAACAGGCAACCAGTGGTGTTGTGATGCCTACCAGAATCCTTCCCTCTTTGCAGTTGACAGTAATAGAGAACCAGACAAAGCTGGGCCTTTGACACGCAGTCAGGCTGCAGCTATGATAATGAAGCAGGAGAAAAAAATGGTTGCCCTCCAATCAGGACACAGAGTTGCAGGCTAATCAGCATACGTCAGCAGCGGCGAACAGAGAAAAGTGACAACTCTGACCTCGCAGCATACCTACAGCTTCTAAACTGAAAGTAAGGGCCCGATGATGACAAGTTAGAGAGCTTGTCAAAACGTTGCCAAAAAAACTTTTAAACTTTTAAACTTTTAAAGTGTTGGTTAGGATTTTAGCCAAAGTTTTAAAAAAGATCTTACAAAGTGTTTTGTTAGGATTTTAGAGGATTTTGAGCTGGGATTTTAGCCAGGATTTTAAGCATTTTAACTAACAGACTTTTAATGACGCGGGAAAACACCCAAGATTTTAACTTTTTACATACACACACCTGCGAAAACCTGAGAAGACATATATATATATGTATATGTATATGTATATGTATATGTATATGTATATGTATATGTATATGTATATGTTTATGTACATACATACATGCATACAGTACATACATACATACATATATAGTATATGTTCTGCATCTCTATCTCTTTATATACTCTCTCTCTCTCTCTCCCTCCCTCCCTCCCTCCCTCTCTCTCTCTCTCTCTCTCTCTCTCTCTCTCTCTCTCTCTCTCTCTCTCATCTATCTACCTAATTTTTTGAAAAATAGAAAATGGAAAGGACTTTGAGAGACAGTATAGCATTAACCACGTTACATAGTTCTGCTACACTTGACATTGTTTTTAGTTGTTTTTGCATTCTTTTGGATTTTCCACTTTGTCAGTTAAATGGGCAACCACATAAATTTAGCAATAAATAAATAAAAAATTGAAAACCTGGCTCTGAGTTCTTTCAGTTGACCAGTAGCTACCGTAGTACTACTGTACAACTTCAATAAACATGAGGAACATGTAGAATACATATTTTACGGTTGTAACTCATTTAAGAACTTGTTTTCTAAGAGACATGCATATCATTACACTGTTTAATGCGATCTGGCTTTCCCATCTACCAGCTGTCTTGTGTGCCAATCCTTCTTGTTCTTTCTTTAGCTATTTCCTTTTTCTGCTTGTCACTCAATTCTGAGCCTGTGTGGCAGATTCTGACTTGCTTTCATGCTGTCCTTCTTTAACTCATTTCTGACACAAGAACATAACCATTGTTATTCTACTTCTGTTAGAATATACCCATCCCATCAGTACAGCCATATCCTTACTACAATTATTACCAACCAATCATTAATAATACCATAATACCAGTCCTTTTTTATTTGTTAAAAGATATGAATGAACCTGAATCTTTCACAGTAGCTTTTATTTACTCCCCCACCCCACCCCAGAGTGTATTGGAAACCAATATTAGTCAACCTGTGTTCAAAGAGGCTGAGTTTAAGCATGTACTCTTAAAGATATCATATCCTACATATAGAAATACTGAGAACCTTTGACTATGGAGGTTCTCAGTATAATAGGTGGGTTATTTTCCAGATCCTCAGCTACAGGGAGATATTTCATGACAGGAGGTGTTCTACTTACTACATGAACACTCTATCTATGGAGTAGGAATTGCAAGCTCAGGTCCATTGTTATAGATTGTTCAGAATGCTTGAAACTGTTTTTTCCTTTCCTACAGGCAACTAAATTTGTATCATGTGAGTAATCTTTGACTGTGTACATCAGCAGGATTTTAAGATTTGAAGTATCCTGATACAATGGCCTGTTTTTATACTTCTTTTGGCATTTTATTGAATTAATTTAATGAAATACACCTTTTTACGTTCTTCATGAAACACATTGATTTCTCTTTTATGACTTCTACTGTATACTTTATCTTCTGAGGTTTGTAAGTTGCCTATATGTTATGTTTTGTTACAATACTTATTTCACGACTCCCATGTCTTTAACACTGCCATCAATTTAATTTTTTGTTGGTTAGAATGCCTTTGGAAAATGAAATATAGTTTAAAAAAGTGGGGTAGAGAGAAAAACAAGGAAAAAGAGTTTGTTAAATAATTTCTTATTTTGATCATAGAGTCAAATGGCAGTATAATTAAATTGTAAGCTTCATTCTTGACCTTTCTGGTCATTTACTCCTTTGAGTGATCAAGTGTCATCAAGTCAGTGTTGATACTTATTGATTTTCCCCAGCCTGGTCTTTAAGATCTTCCAATTGTATATCTACCATTGTTGTAACTGAGTTCACTCACCTTGCTGCTTGTCCTTGAACTCATGCTCCAACAAATTTTAAAAAGGAAAATGATGATTGTTTTATGGCTACTGAGAAGCAGTGAAATAAAGATAATAGACCAAATATTCATTTGAGGATGATTACTAAAATGATAAAATAGTTTCCATTGACTTCTAGATCAATCAATCAATCAATCAATCAATCCTGGATGAGATAAAGACTAACAGTTCCTTTCATGTAAGTAGAACTCATATGTTTTATGCATATGATACAAATAGATGATGATCTTGAAAAAAATAGCTATGCTTGGCAAGCATACATCTGCTGCAATGTCCTACTTATCAATGACTACTTCAGCTTCAACCACAACAATACACGAGCACACAATAGATACAAACTTAAAGTGAACCACTCCAAACTCGATTGCAGAAAATATGACTTCAGCAACAGAGTGGTCAATGCCTGGAATCCACTACCTGAATCTGTGATTTCAACCCAAAACCCACAAAATTTTAACCTTAGACTGGCTATTGTTGACCTCACCCCATTCCTAAGAGGTCTGTAAGGGGCATGCATAAGAGCACCAGTGTGCCTACCATCCCTGTCCAAATGTTCTCTTTAATTGTATTCATTTTATGTATTCAATTCATGCTTATATATATATATATATATATATAATATGTACTTGACAAATAAATAAATAAATAAATAAAAAAGGTTGAGAAAAGTAAAAGAATGAAGAGAAAATTAATAAGAAAGATGCAGGGAGTCAAGGAGATCACTGGAATATTTTAGGCAGAATTGTAGGCTCAGACATGAAGTAGTCAATGCCTGAATGAGACCAGAAAAGAATTTTGGTGAGGAAAAATGTTCAAGTGGTCTTGATGGAGAGTAAAATCTGCAGACAAGGATAAAAGAAACTGAAAAATTAATTTCACAAAGGACTGGAATGTTCAAGATTTGTAATTGTTGAATTCAAGCTTCCTGACTTCAGAATAGGGCAGTCATGCCAGCATTTGAACATCTGTGCTAACAATGTTCATTTCTCACTTGGCGTGATGGTCCAACCATTGAAGGAACCAATCCATAATGGTACTGTCTTGCAAACTAGAAAGTTAATTTCCATATGCTGCTTTGCATAAAGAATTCAGGTACCCTTTCCAATCAGTCCAACTGAGTTGGGAATTGTAGAAGTTGTAAGTTCATCTATTCAGTACTCAATGTTATATTCAGTGGGTATACAAAACCTGCCACACAGCATCAGCTCAAAAACTGCAGTAACAGGGGTATCAGATCTTAGATGCCTTACAAATTTGTCTCCAGGTATGTTCTTCATATGATGAAAAGCATTTGGAAGCTCCAGTTGGTGCAAAATACAGCGGCCCATATATATCACCTCTCCTGTGGGAGCTGCATTGGTTGCTGATTTGCTTCCTGGTGCAATTCAAGGTGCTAGTTGTCACTTTTAAAGCCCTTCATGGCTTGGGACCAGATTATCTGAGGGAGCGTCTCTTGCCGTTCACATCTACCTGACCCACCAGAGCAGGGAGGAAAGGAATGTTGTGGGTCCCATCCCCTAGGGAGATACACCTGGTGGGACCCAGAAAAAGGGTCTTCTCTGTGGTGGCTCCCTCTCTCTGGAACATCAGTCCCCCAAAGATTAGAATGGCCTCCATCCTAACACTCTTCTGGAAGGTGCTGAAGACCTGGTTCTGGCAGCAGACCTGGGGAATGCAGAGCGGGATGGAGCCCATTAAATGGCTCTTGTGATATGTTGTCACCGGGGTGGGGGGTTGGGGGTTTATTTTATTATATTATTTTATTAATTTATCATATGATTCTCTCTTTTATTAGTTTTATTGTTTTTTATATGAGTATTTAATATTCTTGTAAGCCACTTTGGGTCACCATGTGGGAATAGGCGGCAATATAAATGAATGAACGAACGAATGAATGAATGAATAAATTATTGCTGCCATGGGAAGTAATTAAAAATAAAATAGAATAGAATAGAATAGAATTCTTTATTGGCCAAGTGTGATTGGACACACAAGGAATTTGTCTTGGTGCATACGATCTTGGTGTACATAAAAGAAAAAATATATTCGTCAAGAATAAAAAGGTACAACACTTAACGATAGTCATAGGGAACAAATAAGCAATCAAATCATATTAGGAAACAATCAGTATAAATCGTAAGGATACAAGCAACAAATTACAATCATACAGTCATAAGTGAGAGGAGATGGGTGATAGGAACGATGAGAAGATTAATAGTAATGCAGACTTAGTGAATAGTTTGACAGTATTGAGGAGATTATTTGTTTAGCAGAGTGATGGCGTTCAGGAAAAAACTGTTCTTGTGTCCAGTTGTTCTGGTGTGCAGTACTCTATAGCATTGTTTTGAGGGTAGGAGTTGAAAAAGACTGTAGTTCTTGTGATCCACAGAAGAAGAAGTTGATCTGCAGCTCTTTAAAGCAGATGTGGCTTGTACGGGGATTGGATTGTAGGTGCTGATTCTGGAAAAGATGCTTTTCCTATACGGAGTACAAGCAGGACCTACATGAGCATCCCTATACATTAAATGTTTCATTTGCCTTTAGAATCAAAGCACCACACAGCCTTAGGAATTAAAAATCTTTTATGAATTTAATTAAAATGTATTAACAATTTAATTTTCATTTTATGCAAGCCTCCCCTGTTTCTTTATGGACCTTTATGCTTTTTACAGTCTCACTTCTGGCATGCAGTCAAAAACCAAATGTACCTATTGGCCCAATTCCACCAGGTCAGAACAATGTGTGGCTCATGAGAAAATTGTGGCCAAAGTACAACATCCTCTTCTCTTCTACTATCTCAGATCGTGATCCACTTCAATCTTTTTCTTTTCATGAGATAATCACTGATGTAGAAAAGCTTTGGGTCTTCTCTGATGATAAAGCTAAAAGTGTTTTCTCAGCAATACTATTATAATTTATAGGAACTTACAATGTTTTTCAAATTGTTGGCACCCTTGGCAAATTGTCCAAGGCTATCATAGAATGGTGGCTACTTATGGAATAGCTGATATGGAGGAACAGTGACATTTTCATTTTATTGTGTGGTTTTTTTCACCCATAAAGATAAGTTTATTATTTATCCTTTTGAAGTGTGTTGTTTTTGCAACAAGACTCTCTCAAAGCAGAGTCTTTGGCCAGGAAAAGCAGCCCTGGGTTTTTTCAACAAAAATTGCAGGTTGAGAAGACTGTATTCATAATCAATGGATGACTTCATAACAGAAATTGGGAGAAGTATTGAACAGGTGGTTTTCTGTAGAAGTACCTCTTTTCTGGTTTAAAATAATGACGGTACCCCTTAAAAAAAAGAAGAATGGACTTGGATGAATACTTTAAGGGAATAATGCATGAAAATGAAAAAGAAAACCTTAGGTGGGAGAAAAGATCAAGATTTGTAACAGCGGGATCCTGGATAGTGAGTCTTGCATCCAGTAGAGATCTTAGGAAGCAATCTAATTTTGCAAGCTTGAAGGAGTCAGATGTACAATGCTGCTGAAACACACAGCTAGCTGAAGAAAGAAAGAAAGAAAGAAAGAAAGAAAGGAAGGAAGGAAGGAAGGAAGGAAGGAAGGAAGGAAGGAAGGAAGGAAGGAAGGAAGAAGAGGAGGGAGGGAGGGAGGACATTACAGATAGTTGTCAGGGATCATGCTAATTTAAGAGGCATGACAAACGCCAACATATGGTAATCCAAAGAAATATGGCCTTGCAGATGGTGTGCACTTCAGGATACTTTTTGAAATATTTTGAACAACTTAAAAAATTGAAGCGTAAAGGAGCGGGTTCAACAAATTTCTATTTAATAATGATCTAAGGATAAATCTTTGCAAAAAAAAAAAAGGAAAATATGCATAGGATGATAATACAAAATAAATTAATAAAAGTTTATTATCTGCATTTGGTAATTACCTGCCATTTGTCAGACAGTTTGTGGCTCTTTTTTCAACACCATCATATAACTTTACAGTAATCATACACATGTATAATTTTGTCAAACTGATATGCATATGTGGTTTGTTTTTTTTCATATTGCAATCTAGTTAGAAGTTTGGGGGGTGGGGAAGCCATTGAAGTAAAGGAAGGCAGCATTGTTTGATATGGCTAATTTACTACAATATTTATTTATTTATTTATGTATTTATTTATTAGATTTGTTTTCTACCCATCATTTTTCGAGGCAACTCTGGATGACTTACAGCATTAAATGAAGCCTCACCAATCTGAGAGCTTCTTTTTGGAATGCTAATGACTTCCAATCAATGGGTTTGGAATTATGGTAAATGGTGGTCTGTACTTCTGGAAACATCAGGCTGAGGATCTTCTATTGTGAAACAGGAGTTGGGCACATAGAAGCCCTGTGCAAGATAGCTTGGTGCTGCAAAGGCAGCATAATATTTTTTTCATGAGATATGGAGATGATATGGCTTGTCTTGCAGCCTCTCTGAAGTTTCAACCAGACTGTCAGGGTTCCGACTGATGACCTAATTAAATCATGAGTCTTGAGCCAAGCTTCAAAAGAAATCCAAGTATTTATCAGGAGCTTCGTGTAGGCACGTTCCCAAGTGAAGCCAGCTCTGACCCTATGTAATTTACACTCCAATTATGACCCTCTTTCCCTCCTCCCCCCAGGGTGTGTCATCAATCACATTCGCCAACGGATGTGATTTCGCCAATTTCATGGGTTGTAGAGGTCACTCCCCTTCGTCTGCTGCAGGTATCCCTGGGATATAGCCTTGAGGGAGATAAGCATGGAATGTGCTGCTGTGCAGTTTCGCCAGTTTCCCATCCCCCCTGGCCTATGGCAACTCGAGAGCAGGCCAAGGATGCTTTGCGAGTTGACACAGACCTTGTAAAGGTCTACAAAGGCTTCTTCACCCATGCAAAAGCATCTTCTTAGAAGCTGAGTGGAGGTGTAAAAAGAACTTCTGGGTAAGTACTGAACTTGCCCAGAAGTCTTTTCCAACTATGGCACATGTTATAGAGGATGTGAGTGGAATACATGAAGTTTAGTAAAATGGCTGCTTTGATTCACTGTAAGAAAGAAAAGTCCACAAATTATACTTTTCACATTTTTTGCATGTGGAAGTAACAGTATCAGAATGACTATTTATTAAATAAGATGCTCAGCCTTAGAAAGATATACTGTATTTTTTGGAGTATAAGACACACCTTTTTCCCCCCTAAAAGAGGCTGAAAATTTGGGTGGGTCTTATACTCTGAATGTAGCCTTTTCAAAGCTTTTTTTCAGCACTAACGAAGTGCTAACGAGGCACTAGCGAACGATCTTCCCAGCTTTGCCGGTTCCCTCGGGACTCTCTGCTGTGCTTTAACAAGGCATTAGAGAGTGAAGCGATCTCCATGCTTCGCTCTAACTCTCAGCTGTTCTTTAGAAGCTTTTTTTCAGCCCTAGCTAGGCGCTAGCCAAGTGAAGTGATCTCCCCCTGTGCTTTGCCTGCTTTTCTCATTGCTGCTTCTTCTCAGCTGTGCCTTAGAAGCTGTTTTTTATCCCCAAGCAGGGGATAAAAAAACCAGCAAACTAATGTGCTGAAGCTGACCAGACTAAGGACGCTAGCCAGATGAATACCTGGTAGGCAGATTTCCCCCCCCTATTTTCCTCCCCAAAAACTAAGCTGCATCTTATACTCCGGTGCATTTTATACTCTGAAAAATATGGTGTATCTAAAATAGCAGTGGGTTTCAGATATTGTTATCACAGGTTTGCCATGCACGCGTGCCTTCCACACACGCGTCCGGCTTCAAAAACATGGCTAAATAGAATGGCAGAGCACCGGGGGGGGGGGGGCAGGCCCACCTGCGATCTCTGCTACCAGTTTGGGCAAATCGCTCCAAACCGGCTGAATACCACCTATCTAAATCATATATGGAAATCCTTTTTCATGTGATTCAAATATGAGTGCTGCAAACAGTAGAAACTTTATTGATTTGTCTTGTTGGTGGCCTTCAGGAGAAGCCCAGGTGAAAATGATCACTTGAATCCTTGTTAACTTGATACAACAATATGATTCACAAATACTTAGTTCAGGGATGAAATGCTCCCAGTTCGGACCGGATTGCCCGATCCAGTAACAATGGAGGCGGGTGGTTCGGAGAACCGGTAACAAAAATCCCTGCCCACCCACCCCCACGCCCAGCTGAGCTGCACAATTATCAGAGGCTTTTTTTTTTTTTTACTTTTAAAAGCATTTTTTCTGCAACTTCTTCAGCCGAGAAATGCTTTTAAAGGTAAAAAAAAAAAAAAGCTTCTGATGATCATGCCGCTCAGTTGGGATCATCAAAGGCTTTTAAAAGAAAAAAACCCTTTTTTTCTTTTAAATGCCTCTGACGATCCAAGCTGAGTTTCCTGATCAGCAGAGGCATTTAAAAGAAAAAAAGTCTCTGCCGATCAGGCAACTCAGTTGGGATCGTCAGAGCCTTTTGAAAGTATTTTTCTACAACCGAAGAGGTTGTAGAAAAAATGGTTTTAAAAGTTAAAAAAAAAAAATGGCCACGCCCACCCAATCACATTACCCCCCCCCCCCACCAATCCACACCCACAGAACTGGTAGTAACAAATTTTAGATTTCACCACTGCTTAGTTTCCCAGTGTTTTTTTAATTAAAAGGGAAAATTCATCTAAATACAGTTTGAGAACGGTAAGAATCCTTTTGGCTTAATAAAAAGAGTTTCTGATTGATTTCCAAAGTTTTCGATTTCAGTCAGTAACAGAATAAGAATAAATAATGTTTGGTGAGGATGATTAGTGAGGATGATTGACACCCCCATTGGGTTGTGTGGGTTTGTTTCTTTTAAATTCTTGTCCAGTTTTACCATCCTTGCTATCTTTTGCTCCTTTTTGTTCATTATTTTTTCCCTGTTTTTACTATTATTTGGATGTGAACTGCCTAGAGTCATTGGTAACCACATTTTTTTTTTAATTTGATTTATATGCCGCCCTTCTCCGGAGACTCAGGGCGGCTTACAATGCATTAAGCAATAGCCTTCATACTTTTGTATATTTATACAAAGTCAGCTTATTGCCCCCACAAACTGGGTCCTCAATTTACCTACCTTAGAAAGGATGGAAGGCTGAGTCGACCTTGAGCCTGGGGAGAATTGAACTCACAGTAATTGCAGGCAGCTGGATGTTAAATGCTGCCTTAGGAGGCATTAGCCTCCTACGCCACTCAGGCTCCAATTGAGACTTGGTCATTAATTGAAGCAGTTGCTAAATGGAATTGCAAGTGTGCCTAGGCTTATCCTTCAGCTTTCTTCTGCTTTATAAGAAAGTCATAAATGTAAGGGCTGGTCATAATGTTGACATAGATAGGCACACAAAGAAACATATCACACTAAAAACACTCAAAACTGTAGAAATGGTCATAGATTTTAGGAGAAACCCTCCTATACTACCATCTCTTACAATACTAGACAACACAGTATCAACAGTACAGACCTTCAAGTTTCTAGGGTCTATCATATCTCAAGACTTAAAATGGACACCTAACATAAAAAATGTCATCAAAAAAGAACAACAAAGAATGTTCTTTGTGTACCAATTCAGAAAGCTCAGACTGCCCAAGGAGCTGCTGATTCAATTCTACAGAGGAAGTATTGAGTCTGTCATCTGCACCTCCATAACTGTCTGGATTGGCTCTGCAACCAAACAAGACAGACACAGACTTCAACAGATAATTAGAACTGCAGAAAAAAACAATTCCTATCAACCTGCCTTCCATTGAGGACCTGTATACTGCACAAGTCAAAAAGAGGATTGTGAAAATATCTACAGACCCCTCGCATCCTGGGCATAAATTGTTTCAATTTCTACCCTCAAAACAACGTTATAGGGCATTGCACACCAGTACAACTAGACACAAGGACAATTTTTTCCCACATGCCATCACTCTGCTAAACAGCTAATTCCCAGAAAACTGTCAAATTATTTACTAGGACTGTATTACTATTATCCTTCTCTTCTCTTCTCATCCTTCCTATTACCTATCTCCTTCTACTTATGACTAAAATCTTGTTGTTTGTATCTTTATAATTTATATTGCTTTATTTAGTTTCCTAGTATGATTTGATTTCTTATTTAGTATCCTATGGCTATCACTAACTATTGTATCTTATGATTCTTGAATGAATGTATTTTTATTTTTAAATTAAAATTAAATTAAATTAATGTACACTGAGAGCTTATGCACTGAAGACAAATTCCTTGTGTGTCCAATCACACTTGGCCAATAAAGAATTCTAATTCTAATTTATTGTGTTGCTTATACATCTGATTGATTTCTTAAGTAACTTAGAAAAAAAATCTTTGTGGACAAAAATGATGGACCATGGTTCTTTTGCCAAACTATTACCTTTGATGTTATCAGAATAGAACATAGAGCATAGATTGACACGCCCACACCTGACTCATCACAAGACCCTCACTGGACACATCACAAGACCTACTGATCACACAAAAACCTTATAAACAGAAGAACACTGACACTGACATCACCTAAACTTCACTGAAGATGTTACCCAGCCTGGTAACAAAACATTCAGAAACCAACCCTCAAATTCGGAGAATGAACCTTCATCCTCATGATCATATCTGATTGGAGATAAGCTTCCAATATAAGTTCCAATAGAAATAATACAACAAATCTGGAAGTCAGATTTCTAGAGTAATACGGACATTCTTTTACCTTTAGCAATTGCTTAATTAATTTCAACTGTTGTCACTGGAGCTAGGACTTCAGGTAATAGCTATCCTTGAAGACCGAGGGCTGACCAGAAGGAAACACTGGAAATGGCTAGTGATGTGTTTAGCACTGATGCTGAAAATTATGCCCCCCTAAATTAATGTCATTTACTTTGGGGTACACAGTTCATGGTACTCTAACTCAGTGTTCATAGTTCAATTATCAACTATCAGTGACCTATTGCTGGATTGTCTTACTTTCATATCTCAGACATCAACATAATTAAAGTTGCCCATTTGCTTGAAGTGATTACTCTTTTCATTATCTTGACAATTTCATTATCAAACTAGGTGGAATAAAATATTTATTAAAAAGAAGAAGAAGAAAAAGATGAGTACAGCTCAGGGGATATCATTATATTTTGGGACTTTAATTATTATAATTAAGATCAGTAATAATAGAATACCAATTCAGAACCTGACTAGCAATACTCTCTCTTTTTAAACAAATGGCGCAAAGATCATTAATCTATTCCAGTACATAAAGTCCTACGGTTATGGGACTCTATGTTTTACTTCTATGTATAGGTACTACATGTCTTATATATATTTCAAATATTGTGAGTTGAGTGATTTGCCTCAAGGGGAATCTCTATACACTATATGTATTGGAAAAGTGTGAACAACTTCCATGATAGCTTTCTTGTCCTTTCTTTTGTCCTTTCTTCATCCCTCAACATCCTCTAGCAGCAGCAACAAGCCTATAAAACACATGAATGGGAATGAAGATGATTTTTTGGCTGTCTCAAGTCCAGGAATGCCACAAGGTGATTTGAGGGTTAGGGGGGGAAAAAGCATTTTCTTTTCATATAAATGAAATGATTCATTCATGAAAAGAGAACACCACAAATGCAACCATTGGGCTCTGCGGATATCTCAACTGGATTTTTATGCTCCATGCGTAACCCACTGGGAACTTTATAATCTTACTGAGGGTAAAAAAGAGAAGACAGAGAGGCAGAAGAAGAGAGAACTAGGGTGGTAATAATTTCAAACATCCACATAATCATTGCCATTTACCATCTACCTCAGAATGTAGTGATGGATAAAGAACATATTTCTCATAAATTATGAATATTGACATTATGCCAGAGGTGGTATTCAGCTGGTTTGGACCGGTTCTGGCGAACTGGTAGCAGAAATTTTGAGTAGTTTGGAGAACCAGCAAATACCACCTCTGGTTGGCCCTGCCCCCGCCTGCCCTGCCCCTTCCAGGAGTCCCCATGCACCCCATTTTGGCTCCCAGGGGGCTGCTGGGGCACCCAATTGATCTATTCACTGCCTCCCAGCCTCTCAGCTGATCGGCAGGGTCTTCGTTTGTTGTCCTGCACAGGAGAACGGAGCTGGAAAGCAGGTTAGTGGGGTGGGGAGGGAATGGGGATTTTGAAGTATCCTTGCCCTGGAGTGGGGAGGGAATGGGGATTTTGCAGTATCCTTCCCCTGCCATGCCCATGAAGCCACACCCACCAAGCCATGCCTACAGAACTCATAGTAAAAAAAATTGAATTCCACCACTGCATTATGCATATTGCAGAGAAAATCAGAACAGCTAAGGCTGCTGTTGCTATGACTGGGCACCAAGGGCAGTAGCTGAGCTATTGTTATGATCAGTTCAATATTATATTTATATATAAACATTATATGTTTCTTTGTGTGCCTATATGTCTGAGAGTGACAATTACAGACGCCATTTGCATGACTTTTGGCTAGTCTCTCTCTCTCTCAGTCCTAGGAGGAAGGTGATGGGAAATCACTTTTGATAATGTTGAAGAAACTGCATAGACTTCTCCATCTGGTCATTGGAAGTCAAATTTGACTTAGATGTTCCAAATACAACAGTTCAGTCCAGCATCATGATTATGTTAACAAGGGTTTGGTTCTCATATTCCCATACAAAGTTTTTTGGTTATTAAAGAATCAATCACATTAGAAAAAGAATAAACAGGAAAGGAAGGAAGGAAGGAAGGAAGGAAGGAAGGAAGGAAGGAAGGAAGGAAGGAAGGAAGGAAGGAAAAGAAAGAACTTAGTTTTCAGGACTAGAAGATGTATGAATCAATGGTATTTACTAAATTGTTATCTTCAGTGATCATCAGAAAATATTGCCAGGGGCTCTACTACAATAAAGAGATGTTGAATGAGATGACACAAATTGGAACTCTAAAAGAATAAATATATGACATGGCTCCAGCTATTTATCCCATGATCAATGCTGAAAATCTTCCCCAAGTCAAATGTAGTTCTAAGCACAGGATAAATTGATTTATACAATGAAGTCATAGTGAGGAATGCGTGTAGTTTATTTTATTGCAATTGGGAGTAGGATAAATAAACATTAATCAAAAGTTAATGATAAAGCTCTTCATTTCATATTGACCACCAATGCTGAATAGCAGTTGAAAATAATGGACCTTTTTGGAATATGGAATAATATATTTTGATGGGAAGTTCTCTTATGAAGTACAATAAAAATCAATATATAGATTTTCTGTTTAATTTCTCTATTTGCTTTTTGTAATTTTCCTCCTGAGGCTCATATCAACATGTCTATATAGTTTTGTTCTGGGTGTCTTATATGCTAATTATGCTGCCTTCATCATCCATTGTTCAATGCAATGTTATCTTTAAAGTGATTTAATTCAAATGTATTAACTTATTCTGAGCTTGTCCAGGTTTCTTTTTTCTTTTTTCTTTTATGGAAGGAAAATGAGGAAGGAAGAAGTGACAAAACATCTTTACAATTAAACAAATAATAAATGCTTGTATTCATAATGGCCTTCAAAATGGCACATTAATTGAATGAAAAATGTAAGCTTCCTGAAATGTATCATCTCCAACTATAAACAGTCAAAGCTCTTTGCTTAGTTGGTTTTAACAAAAGAAGAGTCTAATGGAAGGGAAAGCAATGGATATGGGTAGCATGAGAAGTCAATTGATACATATCAATTTTTTTTTTTTTGCTGCTCAATCTCTTTTCTTTTTAATGTGCCACTTATCTCATCTTCAATGAATGTTATGCTGAAGAGCTGTTTGTTTTTTTCCATTAGAATTACATATGCAGGGAGATGATTTTGTCCATCATAACATGCTAAATTCTCCCCCTCCTTTTCTTCATCCCTTCCACCCAAATAGACCTGCATACACACTAGTGGTGAAATTCATTTTTTTTACTACCAGTTCTGTGGGTGTGGCTTGGTGGGTAGGGCATGGCTTGGTGGGTATGGCATGGGAAGGATACTGTAAAATTTCCATTCCCACCCCAGTCCAGGGGAAGGATACTGTAAAATCGCCATTCCCTCTCCAATCCAGGAGAACGTTACTGCAATATTCCCATTTCCTCCCGATCAGCTGGGACTTGGGAGTCAGAGAATAGTTGGGGGCGGGGCCAGTCAGAATTTTTACTACCGGTTCTCTGAACTACTCAAAATTTCCACTAGCGGTTCTCCAGAACTGGTCAGAACCTGCTGAAACCCACCTCTGATTCCCACCCCACTCCAGGGGAAGGATACTGCAAAATTCTCATTCCCACCCCACTCTGGGGCCAGCCAGAGGTGGTATTTGCCAGTTCTCTGAACTACTCAAAATTTCCGCTACCGGTTCTCCAGAACCTGTCAGAACCTGCTGGATTTCACCCCTGATACACACATCATACAGAATAAAATAGTGTCATCCAATAATTCACCAGGCTAGAACTATTTACATCCAAAAGCTGAATAAGCGTCAGTCCTCCAAACTTGTACAATGCATGAGGTAAAATGTACAATTAATATCCTTGAATATGTTCTGCAAGGAGAAAACAATTATGAAGTATCTTGCCACACTAATCATCTGGCAAGGTGGTGTGTTTTTGATGAAACACCTTCAAATGAAAAGTGCTTTTGTATTACATACATTGACACTTGGGAATATCACAAATTGCTTTTATGTTTTGAGTGGACACATCGAAGCACCCACCGACATGTGTGGCTGGGTGTCTATTCAGACACACAGCTGTGCAAAATGTTGGAAAATTTTATTTTGTAGCAATTTGATTGAATCTCTAAATCAAATTGAAAAGTCAAATCAGATCAGCAAATTGAATCGGATGTCTTCCAATCCATTTAGATACTTCTGCATGTCTATATTTTTCTGAACTGAAAAATATAGATTTGACAATTAGATTTGACTCAAAAATGACCAGGCATCAATTTCAAGTTGCTAACCTTGAAGTCCAAACTAGATATTACATTAAATGTTTGGCTCCTATTAAGTGTTAAAAACATATTTCTGGTTCTCCTGCTGTTTTCTATAATGTAAATAAAATAAAATAAAAATAAAAATAAAAACTAAGAACGTCGTGTCTTTGTAGTCTGATGGTCAATATTCTTCTGTAAACTACTTTCTAACAATAAGAGGTGTGTGAAATATGACATTGATAAATTAGTTAATTTCTAAGAGGATCTTGTAAAATCACTCTATTTTGCAAAGGCCGAAGTTTGCTATGCTTGTTATTTGTTGTTTAAAAAATACATAATTGAGTTAACTGACATGTCTGTTAGGGACAGAGTAAACCGTAATTTTATTTCAGCTTTTAAAAAAAGAATCATGTTGTAGAAACCTATCATTTTTCCAAGCCCCTTGGAATATCAGAATAAAGTGAAATCCTTCATGCAATACATGAAATCTGCTATTGCTCTTGGTTTAGAAAGCTTCAAAGATGCATTAGACAAGACTAGAAATGCTAGTTTTATCAGCAATTTCTTGTTTGGATAGGTATATGAGCTGTTGTGGCTCAGTGGTTAGAACACAGTAGTACAGGCTACTTCTGCTGCCTGCCAGCTGCCTGCAGTTTGGTAGTTCAAATCTCACCAGGCTCAAGGTTGACCCAGGCTTCCATCCTTCTGAGGTTGGTAAAAGGAGGACCCAGACTGTTGGGGACAATATGCTGACTCTGTAAACCACTTAGAGTAAAGCACTGTGAAGTGGTCTATACATCTAGGTGCTATTGCTAAGTGTTATTGCTGTTTATGTCTAATCACCACAGAATTCCACACCAAATGAGAAGGTCAACACCTTTAGGCATCCCTATGGATTTTCCAGAGTAGAGGAACTTCTAATCTGGTTCATCATAATTAAATAAATGCTTCAATAGTAGGGACAGCAGATAGCAGAGGACCAAATAGACATGGCAATATAAAATTTCTGAACTGCTATCAGCTTTTCCTATTCTCCTCTTAAGAATGAAATAAGTTATTTTCAAATCCCTATTTTGACTGCCAATGAATTTCTACACCAGTTTTCTCACCCTACTTGTAGAAACTAAGACTTTCCATCTCCAAAGGCAGTCATGGACTTCTATTCCACAAAGCAGATATGGAACAAAATAAAGATTAAAAAAAAGGAAAGGAGTCTGCCAAACAAACCAGACACAAAGATAAACAGAAAAGAATGGGACAATGTTGGCTTTTATCTGCAAACATATTTTGCATTGGATAGCGAGGATAAGTGATAGGAATTCAGTTTAGATTAAATTGATTTGTTATACTAGGAAACTGAATGTAGCTAGGGTTATGCAGCTTTTCAGATTAAACCTCTGAAAGTGCTTCAGTGTGTATGGGAGCACTTGTCCACAACACTTTAAAGGTAAAGGTAAAGGTTCCCCTCACACATATGTGCTAGTCATTTCCGACTCTAGGGAGCGGTGCTCATCTCCATTTCAATGGCAAAGAGCCAGTGCAGTCCAAAGATGTCTCCGTGGTCATGTGGCCAGCATGACTAAATGCTAAAGGCGCACAGAACGCTGTTACCTTCCCATCAAAGGTGGTCCCCATTTTACTACTTGCATTTTTTATGTGCTTTTGAACTGCTAGGTTGGCAGAAGCTGGGACAAGTAACGGGAGCTCACCCCATTATGTGGCACTAGGGATTTGAACTGCTGAACTGCCGACCTTTCGATCGACAAGCTCAGCATCTTAGCCACTGAACCATTGCGTCCCTCACAACACCTCACAACACCTTAAGCAACTACATTCTTTCTGGACACATGTCACAACTGTTCCTACCAGACTTCGATAGCTGCTACCTGAATCCAAAACTGCAATTTTTTGAGAAATATATATATTTTCTCAAAGATATATTTATCATATTCAATGAAGTTCATATGCATTGTTTGTGCATATATGTTGGCCTTGGTGAATATAATAATAGCACCATATGTATTTTGTTTTCACAGCCAATCTATGTCTAGATGAGGAAAAATTAACAGGGAAAAGCGGCAAAATTATTTCTTAAAATATGAGGCATATCAAGATGCTTTAGTGTATGTAAAAGTGAATAAAATATGTGAGGAAATTCTACATGAGGCTGTGATACAAATGATCCTTGGAATTTGGACATTACATCTTCTTTATTGTATTCATTTGATGTATTCACTTCTAACCTTCTTCTTAACTTTAATGTGGTTGATGTTGTCAGCTTGAAAGATGCCCAGATGTTTATAGTGATCTTCTTCATACAGACTATGTTATTTCTATAAGGCTTCTTGATTCCTTCAGTTTTCACTATTTTCCCTGGTTGATGGTGAAAGTGGCACATTTGCCCAGTCTGAACTCCATTTCAATCCGTTTCCTATTATTATTTAATGGTGGACTTGCAGAATTTGTAAAAGGAGGCAAAAAAAGTTAAACTAAATTCAGAATCCATTGCTGTAGGCCAGGGGTGTCACAGTGGCATCATGTGATACGTTGGGACTTTCCCCCCCTTTGCTAAACAGGGCATGGGCGTGGCCAGTGCATGATGCATCTAACCCGAGGGTTGGGAGTTTGACAGCCCCGATCTAGGCAATAGATGTAGGTTAATTCAGAGGTAGGTTTCAGCAGGTTCTGACCAGTTCTGGAGAACCGGTAGTGGAAATTTTGAGAGGTTTGGAGAACCGGTAAATACCACCTCTGACTGGCCCCGCCCCCGTCTATTCTCTGCCTCCCAAGTCCCAGCTGATCGGGAGGAAATGGGGATTTTGCAGTGTCCTTCCCTTGCCACGCCCACCAAGCCACACCCACAGAACCGGTAGTTTAAAAATTTGAATCCCACCACTGGGTTAATCATATCATACCTTGTAAATATCAATATTGATAAGGAGTTCTAAGCTTTTGTTGTCACTAAATTATGTTTAGTAGAAGTAACAAACCCCATTTTCCAGAAATCATGGATCTGTGGCAATAAAAACACTAAAGATCTTATGGTACTTTCAAGGCACAGACATTGGTTCTGGCAATGGGTTTTTGTGGACTAGCTTAATATTCCTTTGGCAGTTTCCTTTCCACATGGATAAAGTGGAAATGGTAGAAGCTGGAGAAAATAGCAGTGAAATAGATCCCAAATAGCCCATGACAATTCAATTGCAACTTAAAATGTATGAAAAATAAGCCAAAATGAACCGCACTAATTGGTTATTACATGACTCTCTTAGTGCTTCTAAGTAAATTAATACCTGTACAGAGACAGAAACTCATTTCCATATTTGGCCATGGTTATGTGTACTCCTTTCGCAAAGATTGTAAGCTGCAGTTGAATTGCCTTAATTGATTCGTGTCATTTTGGTTTGAGCTACATTTCTACATAGAACAGATTAATTGAACTCAATATGTATTTGAATTCCATTGCTTTCAGTGAGTCCATTTTGGTAGCCTGGGCAGGAAAGGCCGAATGTTGAAAGCAGCTTCAGACTTATTTAGCATAAACACTGCCCCTTTTGCACATGTGACATCACACTGATGTACAAAATGATGTACAACGCGATCCTGTTGCGAACCGGTAAAGGTAAGTAGAACCCATCCCTGTCCAGAAGGAAAGTGGGAACAAGGGGAAAGTTAACCATATGGTTTGCAAAATCCTCAGACCCAGCTTTGCTTCTATTGTAACCCCTTGGCTTTAGTAAAGTGTATTTTTGGCAAACAATGGCCTCAAAAGTCTTTTTTTTTTTTTTTGTAACTGACCATGCTGGGACAGCTGACACCTCCACAGTCACTCAGCTGGCTTTGTGTCTAAGGGCAGGCCTAGCATTCCCTCTCTCCTGATTGCCTTTAGACACTACAACAATCTGAGTCTCTAATTATTCCATCAGGAAGCATAAACTCCAGCTGGAAAAGCCAGAGGTAGCAAAAGCAGGCACAAGTCTACTTTCTGAATGTGATCTTTAGTTCCATCTTATCATAACACATGCTTTAAGAAATGTTTAGCTCTTGCAGAAAAGGGCACAATATTAAGTTAGCATCATGTATACACTCTTCCTGCCAAGGTGACATCTGCCAGAATATATAATAAATGTATTTTTCCAGAAGACATATGCTATGTACATATGGGCTGCAGTAATCTGTAAGATTCCATTACAGGGTACATTTTTTTAGATGATATATTTTTCAGAGATGAATGCATAGCAAGGGGGGAAAATGACTCAGGTAGATTTTTAACCTTGAAATTACAAGCAAAGTTAACAACCTTACATTACAATGTCCTAAGCAAAATACTTTTTAAGAAACCTTCTCTCCTCATTTACATCTCAACTCTTGAGCATTGCCATTTCCAACTCTTTGCTTAATATACTTGTCTTAATTGCACATGGCGTTAAAAAAATTACACTTTCCCCATTCTGTTTACACCTGCCAACCCTAATGCATTACCATGTGTGAGATTTACAAGAGCAGCACATGAGCCCTGTCACAGTTAATCATATTTGTAACCTTTCAGTTGTGTGACAGCACAGCTCCAGCTGGAAAACATGTTCCTTTTATTGTGTACTTTTTTTTTTTGGGTGATGTGGTTGTATTGCTGAGCATATTTGTAAAATAATACTCTAATTTACAAGCAGTTTTCTGGTGACAAGTAGGAAATGCAATGGTAATTAGATCTTCATTGTATAACAAAGATCTATTTGTATTTCAGGATAATAATATCCTGATAGTTGGAAAGACCAGATAAACGAGTAAGGTTTAGTTTTCTAGTGGGCTTGGAGAATGGAAAACTGTAATACAAAGTGCTGCATTTAGATTAGCTATTTATTTCCAATTTTATCACACCGAGGGCAAATGTAATAAATTGTGATTTTAGACACGACAGAATTCTTTCAGAAGTTCAACCAAGAGTTAATGTTTTGGGTGCCGGATAGAAAATGAGAGGACAAATTAATCTTCTAATTCAGTAAAGCCAGAGAAATAGACATGTGTAGGTCTATTCAATTTATTAAGGAATTTTAGTATTTCATCGCTATTTCACAGATTAAAAATGATGAGATATTTAAGAAGAGATTTGCAGTAAAAGATTCAAAGTTATTTAACACACTTGGAAACATATTAAAGAACATGGCACAAACCATTTAAATACACCATAGAATGGGAGCCTAATGATTTAATCTGCCAATTTGAAATTAATTCCAAATTTGAATCAGTCAAAGAACAATCAGAATTTGGACAAATCCATTGATTATTGTAAAGTGTCTAATTTCATGAAGCTTTCAAAAGGGATAAGTTCAAATAATGGGTAAAATGTTTTATTTAACTTTCTGAGCAAAATTTCAGATGGAGTTCTTTTAACAAGTTTTGAACTCTTTCCCCTATCCCTCCACCCCAAGCATTATAAATAATCAATTGGGTCACTTCTCAAAATTTTGAATGTATTTATTTATTTTAATTACTCTTTTGAAAGCAGAGTAAGTAGAAGTGGATATAATACTTGAGGTAGAGACCAATCAATTCCCCTCTAATATAGAAAAAAGAAAAAAGAAATTATTACCTTCTATGATCTGGAAATTTTGTTTCTGTTAAATAAGTAAAATATGCAACCAGATTGCACTGCTGGCCCATGTTCAATCTACAATTTATTACTGTGCTCATATTTTGGGGGGGGCGAGGGCCAGGTACCAGATCTACAAGAATTAACTTTTTCACATTTGTACCTCATAACCTAGAATTTTTCTAATATTTGCAGGAAAGGGTATCAAAAGCATCGGGCAGTCCCCACAATTACAATATCATACGTCTAACAAGTATAATTCAGACTATTTCTTGCTCAGACATAGACTGTTTCTTGTCCTGCCCTCAGGTGCTTTGGAGAATAAGCCAACTCCTCTTCTCTGACAGCCCCTCAAGTACTGGAAGACAGCTATCACATCACTATGACTAGGCATATCTTGTTTCCTTAACCGTTCATTATATGATTTAGCCTCCAGACCAGGGGTGGGTTCTAAAATTTTTTACTACCGGTTCTATGGGCGTGGCTTATTTTGTGGGCGTGGCTTGATGATCATGTGACAATTCTTTAGGATTTAGCAGAGGTACTGGTCTACCAGGCTTTTAACTGCTTGCAGAGCTGTACAGGTCTACCCATTTGTTTTTGGAGGCACTGGTCTACTCATTTGTTTTTGGAGGCACAGGTCTACTCATTTGTTTTTTGAGCACCCTGGTCTACCACCACACTGTCTTTTAACATTGATCAGCTGTAGAGCGGCCCTTTGAAGCCCTGCGGCAAGAGTTTAAACAGTTTTTTCCCTTCTAGCTGATCAGCTGGGACTCGGGAGGCAGCGAATAGATTGGGGGTGGGGCAAAATAAAAGGTAAGAATAATGGGGGCGCAGGAGGGCCCAGCTCCTGAACAAAGAGAACCAGTTCGGTAATGTCATATGGTCACCGCTACCAGCTCAGACGAACCGGGCTGAACCGGGAGGAACCCACCACTGCTCCAGACCCCTTATTATCTTTGTTGTTCTTCTCTAATCTCTTTCTAGGGTCTCAACATCATTTATGTATTGCGTAATGTAATTAATAATGTAATTAATGCAATGTAATGTAATTGTATAATGCAAGAATTGTCTATTTCTTCCATATAAATCTGACAGAACCCCCAGGAATTAAATATCCTTGTTAATATCAAAGCTATCCGTACAGATCATACCAAGTACTTTATGGTAGTAGACTATATTCAGATCCAATTCCAGACCAATTTTGTTAATTTGTCCCTTAATACTGTTTTAGATTGGTCAGTGTTTTTCAAACTTGGCAACTTTAAGACATGTGGATTTCAACTTCCAAAATTCCCCAGGCAGCATGAACACTGATTTCGTTAAATTTTTTAGATCTGTCTTCATGGAAGTTCAGTAGCATAAAGCATTAGGCTGTTTAGGCTTGTTTTCTTTTTTTTCTACCAGTTTTTATTCAGTTGATGAAAAACAACTTTCTTGCAAAATGTATTTCCAAGAAGTACACTTGGTTGACATTGTATAGGTACAATGTAGTACTTTTTCATTTAATTAGTTATGAGATATATCTTAGTATCTTATCTTGTGCAATTGTATTTCTAGTTATCTATCAGACACCATCTCCACTTGTTAGGCTTCCCAAGGCACATAAAAGTTAATGGGAACTTCCACCCCCCCACTTCCAAACACCACAAAAGGATTCCAACAATAAGATATTTCAATGTAAGCGTAAATGTAAGCTGAAGTGTGAGACTTCAGAAGGATCGAAAGATGTATTATGGGGTCCTTGGTACTCTCTGAAGTTGCTTGTTTTCTTGCAGATATTTAATTACCAAAGTAATATTACCAGTGTTAGAAGGAAGTGGATTTGCTCTTTTCTTATATAAAGTATGTGTTATATAAAGCAGCTATACTAACATTAGTTTCTATGACCAGCAGTAAAGTCCATTAAAAATGACACCTTTATAATAACAGTAGAGTCCTTCAAGTTTCTAGGTTCTATCATATCTCAAGACTTAAAATGGACACCTAACATCAAAAACATCATCAAAAAAGCTCAACAAAGAATGTTCTTTCTGCACCAACTCAGAAAGCTCAAACTGCCCAAGGAGCTGCTGATTCAGTTCTACAGAGGAAGTATTGAGTCTTTCATCTGCACCTCCATAACTGTCTGGTTTGGCTCTGCAACCAAACAAGACAAACACAGAATCCAACGGATAATCAGAACTGCAGAAAAAACAATTGCTACCAACCTGCCTTCCATTGAGGACCTGTATACTGCAGGAGTCAAAAAGAGGACTGTGAAAATATTTACAGACCCCTCACATCCTGGACATAAATTGTTTCAACTTCTACCCTCAAAAAGATGCTATAGGGCACTGCACACCAGAACAACTAGACACAAGGACAGTTTTTTCCTGAATGCCATCACTCTGCTTAAGAACTAATTCCCACAATGCTGTCAAATGATTTACTAAGACTGCATTACTATTATTCTTCTCTTCCTTATTAGTATCTATTTCCACTTACTACTATAACCATGTTTCTTGTATCTTTCAATATATATTGTTTTTATTTGTTTCCTAGTACGATTTGATAGCTTATTAGTAACATTGACTATGACTAAGTGTTGTATCTTTTTATTCTTTATGAATGTATTTTATTCCCCTTATGTGCACTGAGACCATATACACCTAAGACAAATTCCTTGTGTGTCCAATCACACTTGGCCAATAAAGAATTCTATTCTATTCTATTCTATTCTATTCTATTCTATTCTATTCTATTCTATTCTATTCTATTCTATTCTATTCTATTCTATTCTATTCTATTCTATAAATGGAAATCATTTTCATAAAGTTTTTTGAAAAGTACTAAGAGAATATTCTTCAGGTTAGTTCTGACTGCTATTTTAGCTTAAAATGATTTCCAAATATGGTATATTGAATTCCTGAATATTTTTTCATTTTCTCTAGGGGGGTTATATAAACTACCAACAACAACAACAACAACAAACAATGTGTTGAATGACATTGGTCTTACATAATTATCATCAATTTGTTCCTACAATCACAGATTTAGCTCTGCTCATCACTTATTTCTGCCTAGATTGGATTTATGTGACATTTCTTTCATTTGCATCATTCTTTGTTTAAGTATTCAACAAGGAGCTAAATAGACTGCGTTCAATGTAATGCAATGTCAATAATTAAGATCTCACATTAAGAGTTGGGAAGCTCAAGTTCAGCCCACTCTCAACAATAGAATTGTACTTGCTTATGTTGGGCTTCATCACCATCTCTCATTCCAATTTATATAGAAAATCTGTTTTGGAGAAGAATAAAGAGAGGTCACATACCACATCTTGGGCTATTGCAAAACAATCTCAAGAGCTTATTGGAAAAGAAAATTTTATTCCTGACAAAAGTGTTAATTTTATGAGCCAGTGGTTCTGGATGCCAAGTCAGAGTTCATAGTTTCCATGGTGAAACTCTAACACTCTTGCATCATTCCAGAAGAGAGAAATTACCTGAAGCCTAAATTTCATCATAACATTCCTAACCATGAAAAGAGGAAAAATATAAAATTAGCATCTTTCACATTTTCTGTAATACAAATAATAATACAAACAAAGTTGGTCTATTCCGCTATAGCAGAGGTCTTCAAACTTGGCAGCTTTAAGACTTGTGGACTTCAACTCCAGCTATGCTGACTGGAGAATTCTGGGAGTTGAAATCCACAAGTCTTAAAGCTGCCAAGTTTGAAGACCTCTGCTCTATAGTCACTGCCTCATTAGGAATTGATCTGGCATTTAATAACAATGCCAGCAGATGGACCAATAAGCTTTCCAAGCATGGGCCATTTGTTTGGAGATTAGATTAGTAAAATAAAGAGATGTAGTATCTAATCACTCTTCTCTGTCAATCATACATCAACATAGTTGCAATTGTCTGTTAATTGTCAGCTCCTTGTTGTGAATATCACACATGCGTTTGAAAAGAACACTGTGGAAAAAAAATTAAAACATAATAAGAAAAGCAGAAGTTAGAATAAAAATCCAGTAATAGGTTTATATTAGCTGGTAAAACACAATATCATATACATTGATATTTTATTTCCAACTTGGTTCAAAAGTGGGTTAGCAAAATAAATCCATACTGGTCAAAACTATTACTAATGGCTATGTGTAACTTGGCTGCATTAATACAATAAATAAAATGGAAGCAGTTAGCCATAAACAAATAGCAATACTAAATTGTATTATTATATTATACTATATTGTATTATATTGTATGTTAGTGGAAATGTTAGTGGAAATGTTAGTGGAAAGTAGTATGTTACTGACCTTTCCAGTCAGTAATGAATCTAGTGGACTAATCTTCCACATTTTTAAGAAACAATTTTCTTGATTATTTTTAGAGATCAAATGGAATACAACCAATTAAATGGTTAATCAGCATCTCTCTATGAACCCAAATTTGATGATGATGAAATACTAATACAACATTTAACTGTAAAGATTCTAAAACTGCCTGTGGTATACCTACAAAAAAGAGGTTTGGGAACTTTTGTTTTTCAATTATAATTTAATCTAATTTTATCATATTTGAAATCCAAATCCATCCAAATTATGGTTAATCTTGAAATAATCAACAAGCAACATTTTTAAAGCTAGCTTGGTTTAGAGTTGGACAAGTACATTGGATTTAATTTGATATGCAGATGTGGTTATTATGCTAAAATAGAACAGGGGTTCTTGGTTTTACTTTAGCAAGTTTTTGGACTGATCCACTTTTGGACTGATCCACTTATTCAATAGTTTAAGCAAGCCACAGTTTTGTCTATGAGAATGAAAGTAAAGAAAGCAAATTATCAGATCAATCAAGAATGCATTTTAGTAAGCAATTTGCCCATAGGAAGCATTGTGAGTACATAACATTGTGAGTTATTATTTTTTTTCCTACCATGTTCTTCCTTAACAGGTTCTGCAAAATAAATCCTATTCCTTAATAGTTGGAACCTATGAATTGAAATAAAGCATTCCATTAAAACAGCCAGTGTGCAATTAAAATGGAAATTATCCCATTTGAAACTAAATGACATGCTTTTATCATTATTCTGTTCATCCGGTACTCAGTGGATAAGTGCTACCCATCTTTCTTCTCTCTCTCTCTCTCTTTTTTTCCCCAGGAAGGAGAAAGAATGAAGGTTTTGTTATGAGAGCAATTCTGAAAATGCCAAAGAAAAAAGGATCTTATTTTCTTTTGAAAGCCACATATTATTTATCTTACTCCTTTCAAATTTTTGAGTAGCTTCCTTTTAAATTTCTGTAAAAGTAATAAAACATTGACCTTAAGTATACCCTTCAAAGAGGTTACTTAACTCCACACAAATACATACACATACATGGGCACATATATATTTCTCGTCTTGTTCTAAGGAGTGCAGAAAGTTGATATTGCTGGTTGCGGGAAAATCCAACCTTCCCACCAGTGGTGGAATTAATTTTTTTTATTACTGGTTCTATAGGCGTGGCTTGGTGGGCTTGGTGTAGCTTGGTGGGCGTGGCTTGGTGGGCATGGCAGGGGAAGGATACTGCAAAATTTCCATTCCTACCCCACTCCAAGGGAAGGATACTGCAAAATCTCCATTCCCACTCCACTCTGGAGCCAGCCAGAGGTGGTATTTACCAGTTCTCTGAACTACTCAAAATTTCCACTACCAGTTCCCCAGAACATGTCAGAACCTGCTGAATAGCACCCCTGCCTTCCACCAAATGTCAGAATAAGGTCAGGCTCAATGGCTATCAGCAATTTAGAAACCCTATTTATTTTTACTCCCACCCACATTTACTATTCTGTGACCAATTAACACACAGAACTTCCACAATCACAGCAGGAAACAAATCAAGACCATTTATAGGAAGTACAAGGGCTGACATTGTGATGTAAAGAAAATAATCTTACATTTAACACCAAAAAAACTAAAGAACTTATAACTGACTTCAGGAGGAAGAGGCATGTACATTTACCATTGTACATAAATGGTGAGTAGGTGGAGAAGGTTGGTAGTTTTAAATTTCTGGGCATTTATATCTTGAAGGACTTCTCATGGACTATGAATGCTAACATGCTTGTGAAGAAGGCACAGAAGAGGCTACACTTCCTGAGAATGCTCAGGAAGATAAATCTATCTCAGCATCTACTTCTGTCCTACTATCGCAGCATCATTGAGAGTGTCCTGACATATGGCATTCTTGCATGGTATGGGAGCAGCTCTGCAATGGACAAAAAAGCTCTACAGAGAATCATTAAATCATTAAAACTGCCCAGAATATCATCGGGCTCCAGCTACCAGCCCTGGATGACATCTTCGAATCTCGCTGTTTGAGGAAGTTGTATAACATTCTCAGAGACTCTTCCCATCGTGCTTACAATCTTTTTGGACTGTTGCCTTCTGGCAGAAGATACAGACCACACGTCTTCTGAATAGTTTTTATCCCAGAGCTATAATTGCACTCAACAATGAACTAAAGGGCCACCATCAGTGAGCTGTTGGACAGCATTACTTGGTCTGTTGTGTGGATGTTTAGGTAGTTTAGGGGTGAGGAATTTGTGGTGGTTGGGGGTGTGTGTTTGGGGATTGTTATGTGTGTTGGGCCTGGTTTGTGGGTGTTAAGTGAATTTCGTTATATGGGTATACTGTGTACATATATAATGACAATAAAGTTGTTGTTGTTGTTGTTATTATTATTATTATTATTATTATTATTATTATTATTATTATTATTATTATTGATAAAATATCTTGCACACAGGCAAGTCAATCAATAGATCCAATTTAGTATGCCTTGGAGATGGAGATAAGTAACTGCACAACATAATTGAGATAATGTACAGTATATGAATGAATGGATGAATTCTTTATTATGACAAAAAGCAAGCCACTTAAAACAGCCTGCAAGCTTTACAATGTCCACACAATAGAGCAATATATGTTAACATGAAAGTAGCATTCTAATACAGGCTGAAAGGGATGGATTATTAGTTCTGATGTGGAACCACTTCATCAAAATGAGGTAACCTAGCGGCTGTTGGGGACGTGGTGGCTCAGTGGCTAAGACGTTGAGCTTGTCAATTGAAAGGTCGTCCGTTCAGCAGTTCGAAACCCTAGTGCCGCGTAACGGGATGAGCTCCTGTTACTTGTCCCAGTTTCTGCCAACCTAACAGTTCGAAAGCACATAAAAAATGCAAGTAGAAAAATAGGGATCACCTTTGGTGGGAAGGTAACAGCATTCCATGCGCCTTTGGTGTTTAGTCATGCTGGCCACATGACCATGGAGACATCTTTGGACAGCACTGGCTCTTCAGCTTTGAAAAGGAGATGAGCACCACCCCCTAGAGTCAGGAACAACTAGCATATATGTGCGAGGAGAACCTTTACCTTTAGCTACTGTTGCTCTTTCTATAAAAACTCTACCTAAAAAAGAGATCCCAGGGCATGATCTAAAAACACAGATAGCCAAGAAATTCTAATTTGGCCAATAAGCACAGATTGAAGACTGTTTGGAAATTTCCCAGGTCTGCTAAATACATTAGAAAATGAACACTGGTATGCTTGGGCAATAAGGTATGCAATATTTACTGGAAAAAAATGATTCTGAATTTAAAATGACCTCCATTTGCCCACAAAAGCCAGTTTGTCCAACAACCATGATCATAATTCCAGATAAACTAAGGGAATGTCCACATCGGTCTTTGGCGCCATTACTAAACTGGGCAGCATAGTTATTTTTTTCTCCAGCCTTATCTTTATTGAACAGCTAACTGATCAACTTTCAGGTTACGAAGGATAATTAGATGACCAGTGTTGAAATTGTAATGTTGCAGAGTGCGTGGTTTACTATTGGGGGGAACTCCTGCTACTGCCTTCAACTAGATCTTGTTTGTTACTTGTCTGTCTTTGTAGTTGCTTAGCCACCATAGCATTGTCATATCTTTAAACCATTTTTCTTAAATGGAGGAGACCAGCAGTTTTGTCTCTTGGTGGCTGGTCTGAACACGACAGGTCTTATTTTCTTGAATCTATCAAGGGGTAAAAAATAACTCTAACATAAGGATGGGGCTAGATTATGACCTAAATGCCAAGTTTTGTTCTCTGCTATTGATCAGGTAGAGGGAGTTTTGTACACCTTACTCAGTGTCTCCAAAAATGCAAGGATGACTGCAATAAGAATTGAAGAATTAAAGTGCAATAATTGTATAGAAATGCCCTTAGAGGATGATCGTGTATTAAAGAGGAATTATTTGGATTAATTGAGTAGAATTCCTGTTAATGCTGGCCTACCTCTATTGAAATGTTCCAGGCAAAAAATTTGAAATGTATGCAGCATATTAAATATTGCATATTGCCATGCTTGCAACACATTTAAATATTGTATAATTGTAAGGCAAAAGTGAGGACAGAGATAGTAATAATGGACAATCAATAGCGTAGTTAGTACTTAACTATTTCTGCTCTCTGTAGTTGTCCAGGATAAAGCTACCTAGAAATCATAATTTAGGACAATTCAATTTATCCAGGATAATAATCATAATGTTTGATAATTTGTTATATCTTATTCAGGATGGTAATCATAATTTGTTACAATGTAGGATGATTTATGATAATTCATCCAGGGTTTTAATCATAATTTATAAATAGAGATGGTTTATCCAGGTCAATAATTTATGAAAATTTATGATGAGGGAGGGAGGGAGGGAGGGAGGGAGGAAGGAAGAAGGCTATGGTCATTTGGCATTTTTGAGATGCTGGGAAAAACAGATGCATGTATATACTGTATATTGATACATGAATGTGTATTTGTGCTCTTACTAGCCTTAAAATACCACTAACCATTTACTATTTTTTTCTTTTTTTTCCAGTATGATTTCATAAAAATTATGAAACAGACTTTCCATTTCTGACATCTTCATACATAATGCAGTTATTTCAAGCTTAAAAGAATTAGCTCAGAAGAATAGATGGTAATTGACGAGGGACAACTTGCTTAAATTTGCCTGCCAGTTTCCTGATTCTTTTTTTTCAAACTCTTCCTATGAAAAACTTTCACTTTTGCATTTTATTCTTGGGCCATTAGCATGTTTTTTTGGCAATGGGGAGGTTGAATTGATTTTATTGCTGTGATTAGCAACAAATGATATGTAACTCTATTTCTTAAAAATTAACAGTGATTCATCATTCTGAAACCTGCTAGTTGACCTCTCAGAAAAATTAAATAAGATTGGACTAATTAGCATTTGGATGGTAGAATATTTGAAAACAACAAAAATGGACCTGAGACTGAGAAGTTAAGGGGGGAAAAATCCCAGAATACGATAATGACAAACCACTTCCAAATGGTTGCCAAGGAAAATTGCATAGATGTCCAGAAATTCATCAGAGTTAAGCTGGTGAATTCAGTTGTCTTAATTGTTAGACCAAAAAGCCCTTTGGGAAGAAGTTTCCCTATCCTATCTTAGCTTTTAATTAAAACATGGCACATTAAGAAGGATGTTGACTGCAGGAAAATTGATTGCACAATGGGGCATTCATTCACACATTTGATTATGTGACATCAAATTGGCATTGATTCTTAGTGATCAAGTCAATAGATTGATTTTCCATGTGCCCCTGATCTTTCAATATTTCAATATGCAGTCATCATCACTATAACTAAATACATCTACTTTGCTTGACTGTTCTGATTTTTGTAAGTATAGATGTATCACAGCATTTGAATATTTTTTTCCAAAACCTTTATGACTGCTCTATTGAGTGTTAATCTGAAGCATATTTCTTGACTGCTTGTTCTTTTACTGTTGATGGTTGATGCCAAAAGGCAGAAGCTAGCCAGCAATGTTTTGGTGGATAGCTTCTGCCTTTTGATATTTTTATTGCCTATTTATTCGACCTGTTGCATTTATTTTGGTCTTCTTTATATTTAATTTTAGTCCCATTTTTTGCTGTGCTCCTTGACTTATTAATAGACCTTTCGGATCATTCATATTTTGGGCTATTAGGATAGTCTCATAAGCCTAGTGCAGGTTACTGTTATTTCTTCCTTGTATTAATAGCAACTATTTGGCTGGGATATTTGCAGGATGGCACTTAAATACTCAACTTTACTATTCTAGGTACCTGAAACTTTATCCTTTAAATAAGGCAGGTAGCACTGCATTTCTAGAAGTTCTAAATAATGTGCTGTCAAAAATGCCAGTCAGTGGATTGAACTTTAAGCAATACGTTCCAACTAATAAGAAGAACTGCAACAATATCAGAAGTGGTTTGAATTTGGAACAGTTTAGTTTTCTAGAAATGAGAAGCATGAAAATCCTCTTTGCCCCAGTGATGTAAGTCCTTGAATTACAATAGCTCATTTACTGACCCTTCAAAGTTACAATGGCATTGAAAAAAGTGACTTATGACCGTTTTTCACAGTTATGACCTTTGCAACATTCCCATAATCATGTGATCAAAATTCAGATGCTTGGCAGCTGGTTCATATTTATGACCGTTGCTGTGTCCCAAGGTCATGTGATCACCTTTTGCAACCTTCTGACAAGCAAAGTCAATGGAGAAGCCAGATTCATTTAACAACCGTGTTACTAACTTATCAACTGTGTTAGGATATGGGATAACTATGTTGTACAGGCAATATAAGTGTACTGTTACTTTAAGCTGAAACTGTATAATGTGGCTTTAATGCTGAGTCATGCTGTAATTACATAATTACTGGTTGTGAGAATATTTAAGCAAGGTACTGCAACGTGTTCAGTTGCTGCTATGATATGCTGTTGAGAGGTTGCTGCTATGATGCTGCTGTTGATGATGAAGCTGTGATGACAAGCTACCATTGAGAGGAGTTGTTATCTGCTAATTATTGTTTGATGGATCTGCAAACATCGTGAACCAGAGTGAGTTTGTTATTCTAACCAACTACTGTTTGTTGGGTAAGAAGATTCTGTAACTACTGGACTGATTTACTGGCAAAGACTTGGAATTTGTTTAAAGACTATGAGACTGTTTTTCTACTATAAAGTAAGCTTTTGATAAATCAGTTTGCTTATCTCTTATTCATTGCTCTCAGCAATGTTTCTCTGTGCAATCTACTCTGCTGGTTGGTAACACAACAACAATAACCTTAACAAACTGCAATGATTCACTTAACAACTGAGGCAAGAAAGTTTGTAAAATGGGGCAAAATTCACTTAACAAATGTCTCACTTAACAGAAATTTTGGGCTCCGTAAGTCGAGGACTACCTGTAGTAACCACACTGTTGTTGTTTTATTGTGAGTGTATAGACATTTTCTTGTTTGCAATTGATCTTCCTTTAATTTATTTATGTATCATATTTGAAGATCGACGAGCTCTCTCATCAAGTGACTCTTTAAATTCTTCCCACTTTTTCTCTAATTTCCCACAGCATTCTGATTTATTTTACCTAAATTATCAATTAGACAACAAAGAGAAATCTTTGCCCTAAATGTTGCTAAATTTAGTTACACTGTGTGTAATCTCACCCTGCTATGCATTGTAACTGTTAGCACTTATCCAATGTCTTCCTGTTTCATTTGGTCTCTCTCTCTCTCTTACCTTTGGGTAGTTTAACCATTTTCATTACACAATTTTATCACAAGGTGGTTTTTTTCCCCATAACTACTTCATTAAGATTAAAAAATAAATTGTGATAAGACAGGGCTATCAAACTCGTGGTCCGCGGCCCGGATGTGTCACGCGCTGGCCACGCCCATGCCCGGTTTAGCGAAGGGGGAAAAAGTCATGATACATCACGTGATGCTGCCACGAGGACGCGAATTTGATGCTCCTGTGATAAGATGAGGGGTCTGATGATGTAATGATGAACAAGTTCTGAGTGTTTGAATTTTACTGGGAGTTAGTAACAAGCGTTAAGTTGCTCTGTGTTTTTCCTTGTAAAATAGCTTTATGTGGATTGATAGAGAACTTGGCAATCTAGGATCATATATGGTTAAATCATATAATCAAATTTCCTGTAAAATTTGGGGTTGTGGCATGTTGTAATTATGAAAAGTATAATAAACATTGCCAGTTCAATGGCCCGTGGATGATTTGCTTTAATAGCACCTCTGTTTGTTCACGAGACAAGTCATCTTCCAGGGAAATGAAAATTGTTGAGACATGCTGTGTCCCTGCTCTGTGGCATAGTATTATTTTGGAAGGAAAACAACAAACTGAAATACGATTCGGGGAAAGCTTCTACTTAAGAAGAGCTAATCTACCTATTCACAACAGGCTGGCATAGACCAGACAGTTCTTGATAGAAGTAGCACCCTTTTTCTCTATGGTACTAATATATTTTTCTTAGATTTTTTTTTTTAAAAACAGTAAAAAATGAAGAAACAAAAAGAACATAAGAGAAAAAGAATTCAGAAAGAAAAGGGGAGGGAAAAAAAGAATTATGCCTTTTGCTTTCTCTCTATTGAACAATTATTATCTTAACATTCTCCCCATCCTCTTCGTACCTTTTTAGTCCCCAAATCCTGAAATCATAATTTAATCTTTGCTTCATTCAGGAAAAAGTCTTTCAACAAGAACCTTCTAATTTTTTTACCCTGAACAAACTGGTCAGCTTCATCTTTTCTGCCTATTCAATTAATCTTAGAATCCGATCATTAATTTTCCTTTTTTTTTTTTTTGCATGCAATAATCCCTCTACAGTTACCACAGATGCAAAATTAATTTGCCATATTCCTTTTTTTTAAATTCCTTTTCATCCATAAGACCCTATAGGAATAATTCTGGCTTGATCGTAATATTAATCTGCAATATGTTTTGCATGAGGAAATAGCATCTTTAAGGGCAGATCTTCTGTCTTGATACTGTCAAGTTCACAATGCCTATGATTCAGGGGTGAAATCCAGCAGGTTCTGACAGGTTCTGGAGAACTGGTAGCGGAAATTTTGAACAGTTTGGAGAACCAGTAGTTCGGAGAACCAGCAAATACCACCTCTGGCTGGCCCCAGAGCGGGGTGGGAATGGAGATTTTCAATATCCTTCCCCCAGGAGTGGGGAGGGAATGGTAATTTTGTAGTATCCTTCCCCTGGAGGGGGGTGGGAATGGAGATTTTGCAGTATCCTTCCCCTGGAGTGGGGTGGGAATGGAGATTTTGCAGTATCTTTCCCCTGCCATGCCTACCAAGCCATGCCCACAGAACCGGTAGTGAAAAAAATTGGATTTCACCACTGTTATGGTTCATGTGGCTTATGTGACTATAAATTAAGTTCCAAGCCGGTTTCCAATTCTTTACTAAATTTGTGACCCAAGACTCCATATCTGATAGTAAGTTCTTACAGAACCATATTTGAGCTGAGGGCCCTACCTTTACATCATTTGCTATGATTAAGTCTCTCTGAGAGTGGTATATGCCAAACAAAGTAATATCTTTCTTATTTATGAAACGTTAAGTCTGCTTATGTTTATAGCAAGCAGCTTCAAGTGTTACATTATTGATTATTTAAAATACCCGTCGCCCCTCTCTTCCAAGGATTCTTCCGCTGACTGACAGATCCTATTACTTTATCTGCCGAGGAATTCAGATTTGTGAAAGTTACAAAAACAAGCGCTGCACACGAATCATTAATCTTGCACTGTTGTTAACGCAGAGATGTAATAGAGACAGCTGGCATTTCCTTGACATCTTGCGCGATGTCCCCCAAATCTCTCATCTTCCCAGCCTTGACAAGAGAGAAAATTAATCACGGAGATAGCGATTTGTCATTTTGAGGATTATCCAGGCAGTCCAGGAACACCAAATGCACTAAATGTTTTCCTCGACGTAGCAATTTCAGCACAGATCCCTTGGTGACATAAGGAGTGAAGTGGTATTTGGTGGGTGAGGTGGATGGAAGGTGAATTGGTCCATTTTACGATATATCCACTTTTCGAATCAACTTGGAATAGATAACTATTTTTGCTTCTTCCCCTTAAGATGGCAGTAGCGTTCTGTCTGTGACACCTGAAGTTGGCAGGAGGAATTACACAGTACAGTTAAACGGAGATATATTGGTACACACATTAAGCTTTATTTTGTTAATTTGAAAGAATAAAAAGGAGGAAAATGAATCTCCATATCTAAACTGGAATGTTCTTTCCTAGTCTATAAAAGTTATTGGGAAGTTATTGCCAAGATCTAGCAGGATAGCAACCAGTTATTTCATGAAATGGATGTAAGTCACCATCAGGGAAACTGAACTGCATCCTCATCCCCCAACAGTGTTTCTTTCTATTGTTTTCTTTAATCTAGTAGTGCTCAAGACACAAGGCATTTGATTTTCAATTAATATCCCCAAAGTTTGGACTAATCAG
Organism: Pituophis catenifer annectens; assembly: GCF_029215685.1. Lineage (NCBI taxonomy): Eukaryota > Metazoa > Chordata > Lepidosauria > Squamata > Colubridae > Pituophis > Pituophis catenifer. The sequence goes on along the minus strand of NW_027256887.1, from coordinate 17,609,905 downwards.
AGTAAGGAAGCTTATTGAAACGTTCATACTGACGAGCAAATAATGGGACTTTAAACAAAAATCTATGGAAGTGAGTTTGTGAAAGAGATGTGGAAGGATTGTGTGGGGGCAGAGACAGGAGGAATTGGGGGGGGCACTCATTCTTCCTCTGCAATCTTCTCTTCCTCCCTCCTTTCTTCCTTCATTTTTCTGATAACCCAATCATTCAGTGAGAACAATTAATTAGTGGAAAGCCTTGCCTTCAGAAGTTGTGAGTACCCCATCACTGGAGGTTTTGAGAAAGAGACCGGACAGCCACTTGTCTAAAATTGTATAGACCCCCCTGAATATGCCCCGCTTCGTGCATGCACATGCCTGCCCTCCCCATGCACCCCACTCCGTGTGCATGCATGGCAGAGACCTGAAGACCAGCTGGTTGGTGGCATGTGTGCGTGCATGTGCACCGGAGCTGAGCTAGGGCGACTGCTCATATGCCCACAGAAAGGGCGCTGCGTGCCACCTCTGGCATGCATAGGTTCGCCATCACTGGGTGTAGACTCTCCTGCTTGTGCAGGGAGCTGGATTAGATGACCTCCAAGATCCCTTCCAACACTGTTATTCTATGTTCTATATTCTTACCTTGACCTTTCATTTCTGGCACAGGAGACTCTGAGTAACATACAAGCAACTTCCATGAGAGGTCTGAATTGACTTTTGATAAAGAGATTTTATATTGTGTCTAGGTCCACATATAATGTAGCCAAGGACAGAATGATAGAGTTGGAAGAGACCTGCAGGTCTTCTAATCCAACCCCCTGCTCAAACAGGACATCCTATACAATTTGGCTGTCCAGTCTCTTCTTAAAAGCCTCCAGTGATGGAGCCCCCACAACTTCTGAAGGCAAGTCATTCCAATGGTTGATTGTTCTCACTGTTTGGAAACTTCTCTTTAGTTCCAGGGCAACATGCATCCCACCTGCATGAAGGTTAATTATCACTTCATTGCTCCAGTAGGGTGAAGGAACTATTGATTTCCAACATATGCATTGTTCTGGAACTTGATTTGCAGAGGAACAAATGTGGAAGGAGCAATACTAACAGTGTAGCAAATCATTGTGGTGGCTTTGGACACTTTTTGTGGAAAACAAGGGGAAGATTGTCTCCCACAGTCATGAGATTCTTAGACTTCTGAGTTTCAAAAAAAAAAAATCACACATCTTGGCAGTATGGTAAAATTGATGGAGATAAGTACCAAAAATATATGTAATTCAACACACGATTTACCTTAAGTATAAATAACTCACAACCAGGGAAATACAGAAAAGCCAGCTAGGTGAATTGCTTGAGTGTGGAATCATTGTTCCTTGGATAGAAGAATAGAGAAATGCTAGCTAGTCAATATGTTAGACATTCCTTGGTCTAGCAGCAGCATTCAAATCGTGATCACTGCAAAGCATTAATTAAGGTCACTTATCTACTCAGTTTTTCATTGATTGTGTTTCCTCAATTATGCTCTGAAATTAAGGTGCATCCTATAAAGCAAATACTTTATTTGTATTGATGAAAAGATTACGAGCTTCCATTAAGGAACACACTGGGAACTCAGTGCAAAGGTTTCTGAGCATTAAGATGTACCAGCAAATGCCAAAACCTCCTTTTGGATATATTCATAGGATATTTTGTACACTTGGGTGACAAAGAAATAAATCACAGTTGCCATGGGCTTTCATGTCCATGTGCATGAACTGTGATGCACATATTACATTATATGGTTGTTATTGTTATTTATCTAGTAAATGAAGCATATCGGACATAAATACAATTGTGAGAATCCAGAGATATTTTATGAGAAGAGTCCTCCATTCCTCTATCTGCAGTAAAATATCTTATGCCACCAGACTCCAAATTTTGGGCTTAAACAACTTAGAACTATGCCGACTTCAGTCTGACCTAAGCGTAGTACATAAAATTATCTGCCAAAATGTCCTACCTGCCAATGACTACTTCAGCTTCAACCACAACAATACACAAGCAAATAATAGATACAAACTCAAGGTAAACTGCTCCAAACTCGATTGCAGAAAATACGACTTCAGCAACAGAGTGGTCAATACCTGGAATATACTACCTGTTGTGGCTCCATTGCCTGAGCCTGGGCTATCGACAGATGCAGACTCTGAGACTGAGGGAGAGGAGTTGGCAAGGCCTCTCTCTCCAGGACCCTCCTCTCTGGCAATGCCTCCGGAGGACACCAAAGGCCAAGAGATAGGCCCCGAGCCAAGCACGTCCCCGCAGCCACAGGTGGACAGCGACGAAGGAGATAAGTGCTGGCTGGATCCTCGACAGCGGTGCAGGGAGAAGCGTGCGCAGCAGAAGGGAAGGCATGCCAGAGATTAGCTGAGTCACTGGACCACACCCCACAGGGTATAAATGTGGGTGTGGTGGCCGGTTCAGTTTGTGACAAGCAAAAACTAGAAATAATCCATGATCTCTGCGTTACTGGACTTCTGCCTGCCTTGTCGGACTGCATTTGGACTAATCCTTGTATTGTTGAAACTTTGCCTGCTTTATCGGAATGCTTGCAGTCTAATCTTTGTTTTGTGTGAGTAAAGTCTGAATTGGCAGCTAGCCACTGGGTTGCTGCCAGCTTTATCTTCAAAGACTTTGTCGTGTGGCTTATTAACTCCGGGCCATCTGTGGGGATGCATGTGTGGGACTGGGACAGAACACTACCTGACTGTGTAGTTTCTTCCCCAAACCCCCAAAACTTTAACCATAAACTGTCTACTGTTGACCTCACCCCATTCCTAAGAGGTCTGTAAGTGCACCAGCGTGCCTACCATCCCTGTCCTAATATTCCTTTTTTACTTACTCTTTTCATGTATTCAAATTATGTTTATATATTTACCTGTTATTTTATATATGCTTGACAAAATAAATAAATAAATACAAACAAATACAAACAATACCCAGGATTGTAATTAGGGTGATGTTGTATGCATATTCAGATGAGAAGTATGAAAGTTTGAAAATAAATTGAAAGTTCTGCTCACATGATCATCAATAAAGTGGCAGAAGAACTCTGTATTATTTAGGTCTGGATCATGTATGAATCTTTCTCGGAGTCAAAGATACCCTCGAAATTTCCTGGCTGTGGAAAAATGTGTTTATGAGTTTGCTCCATACGCAGATTGCACTCTCCATGAATTTAGGCAAATGCTTACCTAATAATAGTGAGGAAGACAAAATGATTTCTGATTCTGGACCCACAATTAATTCAAGGATATCAGCTCATAAAATGGATGGAATATTTGTGAGCTCCAGGACTTAACTGTCATGTTTTTCAATCTTAAAGATGACACTCAAATCTTTATAGACAAGATTGCAGTTCTGACCTCCCTCAAATGTACAGAAGCTGACTACATTCTAATACAACTGAAACCATATTAGGTATGGTTTGATAGGACCTTCACAGCTTTAATATTTTAATATACTTTAGTATTTCACATGTTAACACACTTTAGAATAGAATAGAATATAATAAAAATTTTTATTGGCCAAATGTGATTGGACACACAAGGAATTTTCTTGGTGCATACTCTCTCAGTGTACATAAAAGAAAAGATACGTTCATCAAGAATCATACGGTACAACATTTAATGATAGTCATAGGATACAAATAAGCAATCAGGAACAATATCAATATAAATCATAAGGATACAAGTAACAAAGTTACAGTCATACAGTCATAAGTGGGAGGAGGTGGGTGATAGGAACGATGAGAAGATTAATAGTAGTGCAGACTTAGTAAATAGTTTAACGGTGTTGAGGGAATTATTTGTTTAGCAGAGTGATTGCATCTGGGAAAAAACTGTCCTTGTGTCTAGTTGTGCAAGGTATCCAAAGTATCTGAAAAATGATATAGCTTGATTTAAATATTCTGTGAACCACAATCTGAGTGGAAAATATCCTCAAAACTAGCATTTAAAAAAAAAAAAAAAAGAAGCTAGAAAATTCAGCCGCTATATCTAGTAATGAATTTTAAGAGGTTACTTAAGATCAACAACTTTTTGAAACACTAACATGTTATTTTGGGGTCATTCGAATATAAATGTATTGTATATTTTGTTGTATGCATTATTATTTTTAAAGCCCCACCCCCTCCACTCCCCACAAGTCACCATGATTTCATTTGTGGCCAAATAGACTGGCTGAACCACCTTCCATCCTATCACGGTTCTCTCACGTATATGGATAAATAAAAGGAAATGATGGTTCTCTGAGCGATAAAGCCCCAAACTTTTCTACATTAAAGTGATATATGGCTTTTGGCAGTGTGCAGCAGCTGCCAAAAAAGCCAACACAGTTCTAGGCTGCATAAACAGAGGGATAGAATCAAGATCACAGGAAGTGTTAATACCACTTTATATTGTCTTGGTAAGGCCATGCTTGGAATACTGCATCCAGTTTTGGTTGCCATAATGTAAAAAAGATGTGGAGACTCTAGAAAGAGTGCAGAGAAGAGCAACGATTAGGGGACTGGAGGCTTAAACATACTGGAACTGGGTATGTCTAGTTTAATGAAAAGAAAGACTACGGGAGACATGATAGCAGTGTTCCAATATCTCAGGGGCTGCCACAAAGAAGAGGGAGTCAAACTATTCTCCAAAGCACCTGAGGGCAGGACAAGAAGCAATGGGTAGAAACTAATCAAGGAGAGAAGCAACCTAGAACTAAGAAGAAATTTCCTGACAGAACAATTAATCAGTGGAACAACTTACCTCTGGAAGTTGTGAATGCTCCAATACTGGAAGTTTTTAAGAAGATGTTGGATAACCATTTGTCTGAAGTGGTGTAGGGTTTCCTGCCTAAGCAGGGGGTTGGACTAGAAGACCTCCAAGGTCGCTTCCAACTTCTATTCTATTCTATTCTATTCTATTCTATTCTATTCTATTCTATTCTATTCTATTCTATTCCATTCCATTCCATTCCATTCCATTCCATTCCATTCCATTCCATTCCATTCCATTCCATTCTATTCTATTCTATTCTATTCTATATAACATATATTAATTAATAGTTAGACAAAATTGAACAATATCAAGTTTTTGGGATACTCTTGGTATCAAATGAAGAACATTTCAGCAGCTGAAACCTCCCTGTGGTATAGTTCATATGGGAAATCTCTGTGGAAAATGTTGAGGAACCAATCTTTTTTTTCCAGTTCCAGAGTTGCTCTGGGCGCTACCTTTGCTCAATGGGAGTCTTCTAGAAATTATGTATACTATTAACACTTTAAGTATTGTTATTGCTAAATTGGCATTTCATCTGAAAGTCTGCATTAGCATATATCTCTTGGCACTCGTCAGGAAAAAGATATTAAAATATTTGTAAAGCCCATGAAGAGTTAATACAATTGTAGTGGCTTAGAGATGTCAAATGTGCACTTAACCATAACCACATTTATCCTCGGGACTAAAACTAATTTTAAGTATTTTAGCCTATATGTTAGCTTTACACATATTTTATCAGAGCTCAATATCATCCAATTTTCACATCAATCTGCACTGAATATATAAAAACTTCACACTGATTTTTTAAAGTCAGCTTTTCCTATTAAGTAACATTTTTTTTATAATTCTCTAATAAATACATTTTATATGCTGTTTCTGAACCTAAGTGCAATTTATACCTTTGTAATAATGTGTAATATGAAAATAATTACATCTTGAATTACACGCTAATCTGGGAAATAAGAACCTGGTTACACTGCCTATAGATGCAGGATTTTGTCCTATATATAACATAAAGCTGTATTTATTTTTCTGGTTTCTACTGTGTTCCATTTCCAATCTGCAGGTTTCAAAATTTCTTTTATAGGAAAAGAAAATTTCAGGAAAGTAAAATTTTGTATACTTTGAGAGACTGCTTGTATCCAATTGTTTCTGTCTACCCCATATTAAAAACTGCCATTGTGAGAACAAAGATGGCTACCTTCTTTGTCATGGCTCCCGCTCATGAATCTAGAATAGTATCCATCTACATATACTGTAGGGATGGTGCCCTCTCTTCCAGGATTCTGGAAAGCTCTTAAAATCTGGCTTTGGTCCTAGGTCGAGTGTTACCATAGTAATGTATCATTGTATTTTTGAGGCCCTTGTGTTGTATTGTTTATAATATGGTTTTATTTCTTTATTAGGTTTTTATCCTGCTGTCAGCTTTGGAAGCCATATTAGAAACAGAAGCTTCCATGCTGCCAACTTCTCATATGTGGGAAAGTAGGAGGGGGGATTTAGTAGAGGGAATATATTTAGACAAAATAGCATTCTTCCTTTCGGTCAAGGTCAGGACAATCCTGTATCTGGAGAAGGAGTGGTTGGAATGATGTCTCGAGATGGGATGGATGTTGATTGGAGCATGTGATCAATTGATGAGTGAGGGGATGGTTTGGGGTTTTTTGATTTACTGAGGGAAAACCCGGAACTCTCAGATTCGGGTTTTTCCAGATGTGCCAGTATACCTACTCTAATAAATGGAACTTTGAGGAAATGCTTGCTTCGGCGTTTTTAATTGGAGTTGGGGTTTTCTGGAATGCTGACACCTGCCTTTATTACTTTATAAGTAAAGCAAAACAGCAAACATACATAATACTCATTCTTTCTCCTATTTTGGCCAAAGAAATGACTTTGTGAGGTGGATTGGGCTGAAAGAGAATGACTAGCCCAAAGACACCAGCTGGCTCTCATGGCTAAAAGGCAGGACTAAACTCACAAACTTCAGGTTTCTGTATCAGCAACTTAACCACTCCTGGGCTGTCTGTTTGGTTTGATGTGTTATATGTTTTTTTTTTTATTGATTTTCCAGTGTTCTACACCATTCAGAATCCACTGGAATTGGGCACCTAATAAATTCAAATACATAAATACATTTGAATAAATGCTGTATATTTCAGAGTATAAGAAGCACCTGAGTATAAGACACAGCTTAGTTTTTGGGGAGGAAAATCTGCCTACCAGGTATTCATCTGGCTAGCGTCCTTAGTCTGGTCAGCTTTAGTATATTAGTTTGCTGGTTTTGAGCACGCATGCGCACTTTTTATCCCCTACTTGGGGATAAAAAACAGCTTCTAAAGCACAACTGATCTTTGGAGAGAGAAGCAATGAGAAAAGCAGGCAAAGCACAGAGATCGCTTCACTTGCTAGCGCCTCATTAGGGCTGAAAAAAAGCTTCTAAAGCACAGCTGAGAGTCTGAGGGAGCAGGCAAAGCCTGGAAGATCACTAGCACCTTGTTAGGGCTGAAAAAAAGCTTTGAAAAAACTACATTCGGAGTATAAGATGCACCCAAATTTTCAGCCTCTTTTGGGGGGGTAGAGTGCATCTTATACTCTGAAAAATATGGTAATAGTTGCACTTACTTAGATAGTCAAAGCGTACTGCAAATTCCTGTCTTTCATTGTATGGTTTAAGTCTGCAGAAGTCTTCAGACTTCTCATAGTACTGTTAAACTGTTGGAGTTGTGGCATCCCAAGCATTAATCCTTGTCCCTTTGAATCTATGGACCACTAGCAGCTTTAGTAGCAGAAACAGTGAAAGGCTTCTCATTTCTTCCTCTCTAGGTTTGGCTAGTGGAAGACTCAATTTTAGGATTTCTTCTTCATCCTACTTTCCATACTTTCCTTTCCTCTCCTTTCCTCCAGCATGAGGACAGAAAAATAATAATAAAAATAAAAATACAGCATGCAGTTACCTGGATTTTCAAGTACTACATGTCAACCAAAGTGGAACTCACATGGCTTTCAGAAAGGATGCTTGAGTGCTAATTAGGGATAAAAACATTACCTTGGAAACTGTAAGAGTAAATTCCCAAGCAGCCATATAGTGAGACAGAGAAGGCAGTTTTGTCTTTTTGACAAAAAATAAAAACAAAAACAAACCCTACCTTTATCTGGACTATGTTGCTTTTTCTTCCATAATCTAGATTTCCTCTCCTCAGCCCTCTTCCTTTTAACAGTGTCTCACATCAATACATTTTTCTAGTCTTTTTGATTTTTAAACATTTGTACTCTCTGGACCTTCTTCTCTCTGGACCTTCTGGATCTTCTTGCCAGTACAGATGGACCACAGTAAATAATAAAAAAAGAGGATTCCAACCAGCCTTATCTCAAAATTTTCCAGAGAAAATCTTGAGGGAAAAACCTCAGAAAGAATTTTGCTTGTTAAATCTTTTTCCAGATTATGAAGGGTAGACCACAGGGAAGATTCTGAGTGAACAAAACCAAACCAAACAAACAAAAAAAAATAAAATAAAAATAAAACCAAACCAAACCAAAAAACCCAACACATTGCTACATAAAAGAACAATATAAGCTCAAAAACATGACCAAAACAAGGTCATGTGAGCATAAGATACAAAACTAGGCCTCTTCCATTTAGGAAGAAAACTGTCAAGGAACGGAGAGACAGATATTGAGTTAGATTTTTAATTTCATGATAAAACTGGACATCCTGTGTGATCAGATTATTGGGTGTAGTTAAATACAAGGTTGCCAGAACACTTCAGCCACACCAATATTAGTCTGGATTCAGTTCTCGATTTAAGAACTGGTACTCAGAATATGCAGGAATTGGAGAAAATGACACCAAATGCCATTCCTTCTTCAGTTTTGCCCTGAATGAATTTGAAATTCAGAGAAATGAATAATCAATAAGCTACTGAGAATAAGCTACTGCTCTTCAGGCATAAGGGTAGGTTTTTCTTGAAAATTACATTTAGCTTGCTGAATGCCTGCCAACCACATTTAACCACATTTAACCCGTGTGTGTGTGTGTATATATATATACACACAGAAGTGTACATGTATATATGTGTGCATGTATGAGTATATATAGATATATATATATAAAACAAGGAATTGAACTTGTTTAGAAGTAAAGATTAACAAAAGTATTTTCTCCTATGTCAGATGTTTCCCTTGGAGCTATGTTTCTAAATCACCTTCATTTAAAATACAAGTATTTATAGAGATCAAAAGCCAAATTTAATAAAGTGCATTCGAATACAGTCTGCCTTCCAAGGTTTTGCTGTGAGCTACTTTTTGCAGATGATTTATGATTTCTGAATGAAGACGTTTTGACAGCCTTTTCAGTCTAGTTTGTGCTAATAGACTCTGATATTGTAATTAATAATACATACAGCACTTCAATGTGTTGTCATTTTTCCTTCCCTGTTAAGATATTGCTTTTAACTTTGCCTTCAATTAATCTGATTAATTAAGCTTTCTTTGTCCCGTTCTATCTATTAGCAAATTCAGTATAACAGATGTTTAACTTTGGGCGTAATTAACCATATTTTTTAACAAGGAAAGAGATGAATTCCATTAGTTTCACTCATATTTTACATATAATTGTAGTATAGATCTTTATGATCTCCTAATTTTTTTTGCATATTCCTAGATTTTAGAAGGAGGCATATTATTGCCATATACAATTTTCAGATCAATCTGATACCTTTTCAATAGGTTCTTATACTGTCCCTTAGGGGTGTAGAGTCAGACATAGGCTAGGACAGGGGTCGGCAACCTTAAACACTCAAAGAGCCACAAAGGTCCTAACCGGAAGCCCCCCATTCAATTCTGGAGCTGACCGGAAGTCCGCTTCCCTCACCATAGAGTTTCCTCCTAGTGTGGCGTCCTTTTTCCTCTGCTGACCGGAAGTCTGGTTACCCCACCATAGAGTCTCCTCCTAGTGTGGCATCCTTTTTCTTCTACCTGTTCTAACTGAAAGCCCTATCAATTGTGGAGCTGACCGGCAACAAGAAGCCACAACAGAGGGATGAAAGAGCCACATGCAGCTCCAGAGCCATGGATTGCTGACCCCTGGGCTAGGATGACATAGGGTATAAAGTCCCCTGGGCATAAAGTCCTCTGGATAACTTAAAATCTGTGTCATTAAGTTGTTGTTATTGTAGTTGCTGCTGTTGTTATAGGGCTAAAATTAACAACATTAGCGAACTTTCTACCAAAAGGTAAGTACATGGCTAGAAAGCGGGTGACTGTGAATTCAAGTCCTGCCTTAGCCATGAAAGCTAGTTGGTTGACTTTGTGCCAGTCACTCTCTCTCAGCCCAATGCACCTCACAGGGTTGTTGTTGTTGTGAGGAAGAGGATGAAGTTGCGTTGGATATGTTTACCACCTTGCGTTATTTGTAAAAATAATAACAATGGGATACAAATAAATAAATTAAAATACTGCTGTTGATATTATGATTATACATTAATTATAAACAAGGTTACTATGTTTATGTGGAAAGCAAACTAGCAAAACACTTGTTGCATTGCCTTCTTTACAATATTAATCTATAAATTTCCTGAAGTTGATTGGGAAACTTTATCAAGGAAAGAAAGTATGTCTGAAATAAAATATCCCATTTTGACAAATGACTATTTGCAGATTTCAATGGTCGCTGAAGCAATCGTAGAGCACTTTATTGACTACACTAGATGAAACCTGAAGCAGAAACATCTTGGCGTGTGATCCACTAATCTAAACTTTGGTTCAAAAGAATACTGAACTTCAATCTTCGAAAATGGAAAGTTGAGAATTAGTTGTGCTTGGGCAAAAGAACAGTCACTTTTGTCTTTACTTTTAGATCTCATATCAATTAACGTTTGATGTTAGGTATTTTCTATGCAAAACCTTCCACTTGATGGGGAAATAAAACAATATCATTGGAAAACATTGATTCATAAAGCTAGCATGGTCCCAGATGTTTAGTCAATGCATTGTCATTGCTACAGATCATATATTCAATCCTGTGTACAGTATATATTTATATAGATAATACATTCTACTTACTATAGGTAATTAGTGAATGACAAGCTAGATTATTTTTTGTTCATCTTCCTCTCTCATTCTTTAATGGATCTGCATTATGTAAATCACACAAATATTACATCAAAAGAAAATTGTCAGATTGGGAGAAATGTAGTTGAACCTATCATTTAACCTGTTAAATGAATAAAACATAAAACCTTCTCAGCATTTAAAATCAGATTTCATGCTTTCATTAGTAGATAAGAAAGAGGCTATTCTTAAATTATAAAGAGGGGAAAAAAGAGCTTTCTTCATCATCACATCAAAAGGTTTGCATATTGCATGAATCATTGATTAATTCAAGGCATCCAAGCAAATAGTATTAAAAATGTATAAGCTAACTTTACCCTATCTCAGGTCTAATTAAAACCGTCCCCTTATTGGATCACCTTCCAAGAAGTACTAGTATTGCCACAAGGAACTCCCCCCCCCACAACTTTTGAGTTAACTTTATTTTAAGTATTGGAGATACAAAGAAGGCAGCTGGAATATTAAATTTTCTCATTTTGATGAGAATTGCTTTACTTATTTATTTGCTTGATTTATAAGGTTTCTTCTTTGAGAAAATCAGATACCATTTTCTTTGGCATGGAAATTTCTGCAACGAGAGCAGAACAGAATAGGCTATGCCTGCTATTTCCTTTCCAAAAGCCTGGCCTACACATAGGATAAGTAGGGTATAAAACATAATTCAACAGTTACGAATTAAACAGCTACTGTATGTGTTGTGGTCTGCCAGTAGCCTGGGGAACTGGCAGCAGAGTCGGACAGTGAGAAAGCTGGGGAGGAACATGGGCCAGTCCTGGAGTCTGGGGAAGGCTCGGATGAGGGCTCTGCGTTGAAGGCAGAGATGAGGCCAGGGCCATCTGGGAGTTATGTGTGGATTCCAGAGCCTCCAGAGTTGGACATCAGAGAGGCAGAGGAACAGGAGGAGCGTGTTCCTAGTGGACACATGTGCAGAGCTGCCAGAAGGCAAGAACAGTTAAAACTAAAGGGACAACTCAGGAGTAAGGCCTGGAGATTATTGGCCCCTCCCATAAGGTTTAAAAGAGGAGCAAAGGCACGAGGGCCTTTGCAGGAAAGCAACATTGTTAATTCTGTTCCCAGTCAGCATCTCTGTTTGATTCTGGACTCTGTGTGGCTTTGCCAAGTAGGTCTTTGGCAGAGTGTCAAGGGAGATAAAGATTGGTGGTTATCCCGAAGGACTTCTCCTGAAGGACTTTTTGCAACTAATTGGGACTCAGCTGTGAATGAATGTAATTCACAGCTGTTGCAATAAAAGAGGTTTTTGGGACTACTCATGTGTTTTAATGACTCAGGAAGCCTAGGTCACAACACTATGTGTGCCTCTAGGATCACACATTATGCCTTTGCTTTGCAAGCTGCATTGGTTGCTAGTTGGTTTCTAGGTGCCATTCAAGGTGCTAGTTTTGACATTTAAACCCCTATATGGCAAGGAACCAAATTATGTGAGGGATTGTTTCTTCTCAGTTACATCTACCCATCCCATCATGTCCAGCAGAAGAGTATGCTCTGTGTCCTGCCCACTAAAGGGTTCCACCTGGTGGGACTAAAGAGAGGTTCCTTTTCTATTGTAGCCCCCTACAACAGAGGTGAGGTTAGTACCATCTCTGTTAGCCTTCTGAAAAGCCTTGAAAACATGGTTTTCCCATCAACCCTGGTTATCCCAGGGTAAGCCTGCAAAGAGGTTGAATGTGATGGAATATTAGTTGCCCTCCCACTATCTTGGGGCTCATGTATGTATGTATGTATGTATGTATGTGTTTGTTTGTTTGTTTTGTTATTTATGTCTGAAGTTTTTTATCTTATGATATGGCTTGAATTGTGATTCTGATTTTTTTCTATTTATAAACCACCAATTTTTGGTGAGATGAGTTGCTATATAAATTTGCTAAATAAATAAGGTTTGGAGGACTTTTACACTGTCAAATTCACATGTGCTTTCTTGATGATAAAGAAGAACTATGTACACATAGAATAATGTGTATGTAAACATGCCTCAGCCAACTCAGTCTTGTCTTCCCTGAACTGAATCTGGGCAGATATTTGGAACAGCATTTTTTTGTATGTGTGTTATAAAAGATTCTGTATTCTGTTGAAATGATTCTGGCATGATTTTCACTACCTGTGGTTTGATCAGTGTCCTTCCAGGCTTCTATAGATGGCCAGAGGTGAAGCTACATCTATGATATAGCCAATTTCTTTTGGGTTGAGTGGGAAGTTCTGGTATGCCCTTTTCCTCAGAGACATTTTCTCAATCCATCAATTTTGATGATGTCTTCAACTTTCTCTTTTTATGGATAGCTGTTGACAAGATAATGTGGCTTCAATGGAACATTGATGATGCTGGATGAAGTAGGTTAACCGGTTAATGTTCAGTTAGGGCTCAGACTTTGGCATAGGACAGAAACATCTTGGTTACTCTGGTGAATAACCTTTGTCTGGACCTGGCTGTGAAAATTGCATCCTTTCTGGTCTTACTTGATCTCTCAGCCGGCTTTGATAAAATCAATTATGATATCTTTATGAATCACCTGCAAAGATTGGAGATTGGAGGCACTGTTTTAAAATAATTTTGTTCCTCCCTAGATAATTCCAGTTGTAGGCATTTAGAAGGTGACATCTTTGGAGCTCCTTTCCCATTCTTTAAGGTCTTTATATATCTCTCTCTGATGGTTGTTTTGTCATATTTGTACATGAGAAAGGTTTTCTGATGATTCAGGATAACGTACATGCTGAACAGGACAGTACTCAGTTCAGCTGAAATAGAGATACAATGGAAGTCTTGATCTATGGTTTGTAAGCTGTGAGGAACTGGGTAGGATAAAACAAATTTAGGCTGAACTTCAACAAGCAATTTGTTGTTTCTCCAGAAACTATCTGGCTCTATAACTCTCCCAGTTGCTATTTTGGATGGGGATGGCAACACATTTGTAGTGTTGAAGTTGTGTCAATGTTTTTTAATGAATGTAAATCCACATTTTCTTCTTGTCGCTCAGTAATCAATAGATCAAAATAAAAATAATTTTTATTTTGGCTTATGACCAGCATAAACAATTAGAGAAATTCTCTAATCTAGCTATCAGATTTGAACTGCAATGTCTCTAAATGTCATATTTTTTTTCTTTCATTAGATGGTGGTAAAGATATATGAGGGACGCGGTGGCTCAATGGCTAAGACACTGAGCTTGTCAATCAAAAGGTCGGCAGTTCAGCAGTTCGAATCCCTAGCGCCACGTATCAGAGTGAGCTCCCGTTACTTGTCCCAGCTTCTGCCAACCTAGCAGTTTGAAAGCACGTAAAAAATGTGGAAAACTAGGGACCACCTTTGGTGGGAAGATAACAGCATTCCATGCGCCTTTGGTGTTTAATCATTCCGGCCACATGACCACGGAGATGTTTTCAGACAGTGCTGACTCTTCGGCTTTGAAATGGAGATGAGCACCACCCCTAGAGTCAGGAACGACTAGCACATATGTGCGAGGGGAACCTTTACCTTTTCAAAGCTATATGGAAAACTCTTCTGACATCTAATGGTAGTGTATATTTTTGTCTGATAGTCTTAATTCCTGCTTGAATTTTATGCTGAAGTAATAAAGAAATCCAAAAAGTATAAATTAAGGGACAAATAAGGCATTCATTGCAGTTCTAGAAACAGACTGTGACCTAAAACATTTGTTCAGCATTCTCTTCTGTTAACAACATCAGATTCAGTTCATTGAGTCATATTACCTGGAGACAGAAAGAAAATTGGTTGAACTAATTAGGAAATTTGCTATACAGGTAATGCATGTTTAAGGCTTTAACAGCACAAAATAGAAACTGACCTGCATAACTGATATAAAGAGTATCTATCTTTGCAGCTTGCCATCAATAAAACAGACATATATATATATATATATATATATATATATATATATATATATATATATATATATATATATATATATATATATATATATATATATATATATATATAATATTAATATATATATACAGTATATAAGGAACCAATAAAGAAAGTTACATCATTTTTAACCAAGATTTATTTGGTCAGTTAGAAAATTTATTTTTCCTGTAAATGACATTATAATTTTGGAGAATATGATCAACTGGGTTTTGTTTGCTATGAAAAAGTATGCTATGAATTAATCATTACCCTGAATAAAAATTTAAAATGCTTATAAAGCAGACCAGCTATCTCTTTCACATAACTTTATTCCTCACAACATCATTATCCCAAGAATGAGAAAGGATACAATTTTAGAATCAGGTTTGGGGCTGATAATCATAAAATTATGATTCCTGGCATTTGAACAACCTATTTGCTGCAGCTGTATATTACACAGCAATCTGGTTAAGAGACATTGAATCTGTATTGCTAATATAGTCTTTCAGCAGTTCACATCATTTGGTGAATTAGAACTCAAATACAAGAAATTCCCCATATATATTTTTTCATATTCAGTTTCCTCCAGTTTACAAAGTTATGCACATCCAGTATTATGCTCAAGTAACACAACATTTTTGATGTAATTTCCCCCCCTCCTCTCCAAAAAATATTCCCATTCTGTACATCTATTTCCCTAAACAGATGGGCTGTTAGATGCAATTTTCCCTCAAGTAAATATAACTTTATGTTCCTTTTTGAGAGAGTCCCTAAAAGAGAATGAGTTATCTGAAAATTCATGCTGCAACCAATGACCTGTCATTTCCATTCCTACTTTTGGTTCTTCAGGGTTCTGCTGCATGGTTAGAGAACATAGAATAATAGAGTTAGAAGAGACTGGAAGAGGTCTTCTAGTCTAACCCCCCTGTTTGAGCAGGAGACTCTATACCATTTCAGATAAATGATTACTCAGTCTTTTTTTGAAAGCCTTCAAAAAAAAAAAGGCTTTGATGGAGCACACACAACTTCTGAAGTAAGTTGTTCCATTTGCTCTCACTGTTAGGAAATTTCTCCTTAGTTCTAGGTTGCTTCTCTCTTTGGTTAGTTTCCATCCATTGCTTCTCATCTTTTGGTTCTTTGGAAAGTAGTTTGATCTTCTCGTCTTTGTATGAGCCCCTTAAATATTGGAATACTGGTATCATGTCTTCCCTAGTCTTTCTTTTCATTAGACTAGATATACCCAATTCCTGTAACCATTCATTATATGTTTTAGCCTCCAGCTTCCTATTCATTTTTGTTGCTCTTCTCTGCACTCTTTCCAGAGTTTCAACATCTTTTTAATATTGTGGTGACCAGAACTGGATGCAGTATTCCAAGTGAAGTTTTACTAAGGCTTGATACTAGAATTTCATGTGATCTTGATTTTATCCCTCTGTTAATGCAGTCTAGAATTGCATTGGCTTTTTTTGGCTGTTGCTGCACACTGTTGGCTCATATTTAAGGGATTGTCCACTAGGATTCCAAGATTCCTCTCACAATTACTGGAATTAAGCTAAATTTCATCTAGCCAGTTAGTTTTTCTTTCCTAAATGCAGAACCCTGTTTTTATGTATGTTGAATTTCATTTTCTTAGATAGGGCCCAATATTGAAGTCTTCTGGTGTGTTGGCTATTCCTGCCAGCTTAGTGTCATCTGCAAATTTGATGAGTTCACCTTCTATTCCCTCATCTAGATTGTTTATGAAGATATTAAAGAGTATTAGGCCCCAAACGGAACATTGGGGTACTCCACTGCTTACTTCTCTCCATGTAGATGTAGTTCCATTGAGGACTATACATTGAATACAATTTGTTGGCTGCTTACAGACCCATCTGGTGGTGGTGCGGTCTATCCCACATTTTTCTAGCTTGCCAAGAAGTAGATTGTAGTATACTTTATCAAATGTTTTACTGAAATCTAACTATACTATGTCCACAGCATTTCACTGAGCCATTAATTTAGTTGTCAGCGCCTCAGCACTGACATAGAAAAGGGAGGATGAAGCCTGAACTTTTGCCTGCTAAATCCCTTTGAAGATTTGGTCTCCTCGGAGATGAGGAGGGGGGAAACATTCCTGTGAACTGACGAAAAAGGAATCAGGAGAGTGACTTGGAAGATAGCCAATGAGAAGCAGAGAATTGGGGATCGGAAAAGGAGGGATTGGGGGGCAAAGGTCAGTATTGACCGTGAAGAGTCAGGATCAGGTTGTTGTGGTCGAATAAAGAGAAAATTTCCTTAAAGATTGGCAGTTTGGAAGTTCATTTATTTTGAGATAGCATCGAAACCTGACATTGGTCTTTGTTGAAGAGTGAAATGAGATTTGTTTGGCATGTTGTGATTTTGACGAACCCATGTTGGCTACTGGATATAACCTTCTTTGCTTCTAGGTTTTTGCAGAATTGTTGCATATCTTTTCCAAGATCTTTCCAGGTATTGATGTCAGCCTGATTGGTCTGTAATTTCCTAAATCTGAGGTGTGGGGATTTTTTCCCCCTTCATTTTTGGAAGATGGGAACCACATTTGCTCTTTTTCAGCCCTCAGGTAGTTCTCTGGTGCTCCAAGAACTTTGAAAGATATGTTTCAATGGTTCTCAGATCATGTCTGCCAGTTCTTTTAGAACTCTGGGATGTAAACTGTTAGGATCCCTTGATTTGAATCTGTCTAGAGCTGACAGGTGTTGTCAAATCTGTGTATCTGCCATTCTTCAGAGGAAGGGAGGGGGGATTTGGGTTTTAATACATTTACTTTCTATTTTCCTTTTTATGTATCTAATATCCTGTCTTCTTGTATAACCTTTCACCTGATTTATAACCGTTGCCTGGCACCTTAGATGCCTGGAAATTTCTCACCTCTTGGGGAATGTAAATGGAGAGTGGGCCATGTGGACTGCAATGCCGGGAAATGGCCCTGAGAAAGTTCCCTTATCTCTTTCTCAGAGTGGCCAGTACAATAACATCTTTACACCTGTAGATTGGCTGAACCCTCATTGGACTGTTGGGAGGGGTTCCTAATTTCCTTTATCCTAGTTGTATGGCCTGAGGGACCTCAGAGCCTGCTTTGATTCTGTCCTGCTATCACCCATTTTCAATAAAAGGGGTATTTCCTTTTGAAATACCAAGTTTCAAGAGTCTTTACTTTCTTGAATAAGGGCAAGAGGCCAGGCCTTACAGGTGTTCTCTTACATTATTTTTGCATATTTTAATTTACCTGTCATTTACAGTTCTGCTTTGGGTAAGTTGAGTATTGTTTTCTTTTTGCATGAAGACAGATGCAAAGTACGAATTAAGTAGTTCTGCTTTCTCTCTACAGCCTGTTACTTCTTTGCCATCTTCTCCCATTAGTGGACCAAATGTTCTCCCAATAGTAGACCATCTTCTGCCATTAGTAGACTGATTATTTTGTTATTACAACTTCTAGCACAGGAAGGAGTCAAAAATATCATTTGACTAACTGTATAAAGAAAGAACCACCCCCTTTTTAATGTGTGACTTTGATTGTATGATTGTGGCGGCCATCTTGACTTTTTAATTCCCTCACTGCAGAAGTCCTTGCTGTGATCAACAATATTTTGGGGCACCTCTAGTGTAATCCGTTGGTGAACTGGAAAGTTTTTTGCATGGACCTTTGTTTTGTTATGTTTTTTGCAATAACTGTACTTACAAGATAGCACAGATGGGTCAGTGGGATAAGACATATAGCAATGCTGTGGTCTGCTTAGAACACAGAAAGCTACATTATACAAAATCAGCTCATCGATCAATCAAAGTCATGTCATGGCAGATAATATCTCTCCAATATCTCAAAGAGAGTTCCTTTTTCATCCATAACTGATGATGTTGAGAATTAAATGTGAGTCCTCTTATATACCAAGTTTGCTTTGTTCTTAAATTACAGACTTGTTTTCTACCAAATTGCTAAGAATATCACTATTTCTTTTCTCCATCCAGTGAGCACAATGATTGCTTACTGTTTTGGGCATAACTATTGACCTTATAGGCAAAGTACAATAGGATTCATGAAATGAAAAATTGCAGCCCGATGTAGAAAACAAGGAGAGTATTAATTTCTTTTAACGTATGCAATTCCCATTACCCTAAGTAAAAAATTCTGGGCATGCATTGAAGGGAAAATAGACTGCAAACTGTACAATAGAAACAGATTGCTTTGAACACTGAGACAGAAACTTGCAAATTAAATGGTAGCAAGAGGTTTTGGCCTGGCTTCAGATATAAAGTTGATGTATGTGCCCCATTCGTGCATGATAATCAATCTAAAAAAAATGTAGATTATAGTTTGGTACAAATAGAAAGCAAGTTTATCCCCATTCTCATGTACCTTGCTGATCAAACATTCTGCTCAGGCAAGTAAACCAAGCCTATTTCATAAGAAGAAGAAAAAAACCCAGCATGAAACTGAAGGTGGGTCAAAGTAAGGTGTCCTGCAATTTGATACAGCAGATTTCAGGTCAGGGTTAATTGTTTATTTCAAGAAGATATGTCAGGGGCAAGAACATTGACTGACAAAGGAAACTAAGTTCTGTGACCAAACATTAGGCTTTCTCTTTCTAGAATAGAATAGAATAGAATAGAATAGAATAGAATAGAATAGAATAGAATAGAATAGAATAGAATAGAATAGAATAGAATAGGGATTATAAATGCTTAATTGGGCGAGGGTGTCTTTCCCGCTGCCTTGAAAGATGCCTTCCCTGGACCCGGCAATATTGGCTAACTATCGTCCAGTCTCCAACCTTCGCTTTGTGGCGAAGGTTGTTGAGAGTGTGGTTGCACGACAGTTTCCCCAGTACCTGGATGAAACAACGTATCTAGATCCATTCCAGTCGGGTTTCAGGCCTGGGTACAGCACGGAAACGGCATTGGTCGCGTTGATGGATGATCTCTGGAGGGCTCGGGACAGAGGTTGTTCCTCTGTCCTGGTCCTATTAGATCTCTCAATGGCTTTTGATACCATCGACCATGGTATCATGCTGCACCAGTTGGAAGAGTTGGGGGTGGGAGGCACCGTATTACAGTGGTTCTCCTCCTTTCTCTCCGACCGGTCGCAGTCTGTGTTGACAGGGGGGGCAGAGGTCGACCCCGAGGCCCCTTATATGTGGGGTGCCACAAGGATCGGTCCTCTCGCCCCTTTTGTTCAACATTTATGTGAAGCCGCTGGGCGAGATCATCCGTGGTTTCGGGGTGGAGTACCATCAGTACGCTGACGACACCCAGCTGTACATCTCCACCCCAGACCACCCCAACGATGCCCTTGAAGTGATGTCCCGGTGCCTGGAGGCCGTACGGATCTGGATGGGGAGAAACAGGCTCAGGCTCAACCCATCCAAGACCGAGTGGCTGTGGTTTCCGACGTCCCGATATAGTCAGCTGGTACCATTGCTGACTATTGGGGGTGAAGTATTGGCCCCCATGGAAAGGGCTCGCAACTTGGGTGTCCTCCTGGATTCACGGCTGTCTTTAGAAGAGCACTTGACGGCCGTGACCGGGAGGATTTTTCATCAGGTTTGCCTGATCCGCCAGTTGCGTCCCTTTCTGGATCGGGACTCGTTACGCGCGGATGATGATGGGAGCGACGTGGCGCTCCCATGTAACGCCTCTCCTGCGCGAGCTGCACTGGCTCCCGGTGGTCTTCCGAGTGCGCTTCAAGGTTTTGGTTATCACCTTCAAAGCGCTCCATGGCTTAGGACCTGGCTATTTGCGGGACCGCCTGCTACCACCAATAGCCTCCCACCGACCAGTACGCTCCCATAGAGAGGGGCTCCTCCGGGTGCCGTCGGCCAAACAATGTCGACTGGCGGCCCCCAGGGGGAGAGCCTTCTCTGTGGGGGCACCTACTATCTGGAACGAGCTCCCCCCGGAGATACGGAGGATTCCGGATCTGCGTACCTTCCGTCGCGCGCTTAAGACGTTCCTATTTCATCAAGCTGGCCTGACCTAAACTTTTCCTCTTTTTAAATGGGAATTTTAAATTTGGTTTTAAATTATTGGGGTTTTAAAATGGTTCAGCCAAATTTATTTAATTTGTTTTATCTCTATTTTAAATTTTGTATCTATATGTTTTATTTTATGGCTGTTCACTGCCCTGAGTCCTTTGGGAGTAGGGCTGTATACAAATTTAATAAAATAAAAATAAATAAAATAAATAAATTTATTGGCCAAGTGTGATTGGACGCACAAGGAATTTGTCTTTAGTGCATATGCTCTCAGTGTACATAAAAGAAAAGATACATTCATCAGGAATCATAAGGTACAACACTTAATGATAGTCAAATAAGCAATCAAATCATATTAGGAAACAGTCAATATAAATCTTAAGGACACCAGCCACAATTCTAGCCACAATTCTTATGATAATCCTATGTACAGTCGAACAATTACTTCTGGGACTTTTCAAGATTTCCCTTGATGAGCAGCCCCAAGCTGCCCTAAGGATACAAGACATTTGACCAGCAAATAAATACAAAATTCTACACATATGCATATGAATAAAGTTTATTTTGTTTATTATTTATTTATTAAACAAATTTATACACAGGTAGTCCTTGACATTCAGGGCACGATGGCTCAGCAGTTAAAGATGCTGAGCTTGTCAGTGGAGAGTTGACAGTCTGGGTTCGAGACCCGAGTTCCATGCAACAGGGGTGAACTCCCGTTACTTGCCTCAGTTGCTGCACACCTAGTAATTCAACAGCATGCAAATGCAAGTAGATTAATAGGTACCACTTCACTGGGAAGATAATGTTATATGCGCCTTTGGCGTATAGCTATGCTGGTAACATGATCATGGAAATTGTCTTTGGACAACTCTGGTTCCCTCGACCAAGAAATGGAGATGAGCACTGTGCCCTAGAGTCAGACATGACTGACAGGGAAACCTTTACCTTTTTAGTCCTTGACATACAACTACAGTTGGGACCAGAATCTCCATTGCTAAGTAAGGAAGTTGTTAAGTGAGATGCACCCAATTTTATGACCTTTTCTGCATGGTTGTTAAGCAATTCACTGTGACTGTTAATGTATTATGCTATTGTTAAGTGAATCCAGCTTCCGTTGACTTTGCTTATTGGCAGCCAATTGAGAAGGTCACAAATCATAGGATTCTGCAACCATTGTAAATATTTGTCGGTGGCCAAGCATCCAAATTTTGATCATGTGACTGGTCATATGATCAGTCATATGACCAGTCATATGATGGTCATAACTGCAAGGGCTGATTGTAAGTCACTTTTTTCAGTGTGGTTGTACCTTTGAAAGTTTACTAAATAAATAGTTATAAGTTGAGGACTACTTGCAGTTATCCAACTCACACACAGTAACTTTCAACCCCAATATTTAGAAAATTTCTACCCCAAACATAAATAGGGTGTGCTTGGTGCCACACCAAAAGTTTAGAAAAATATTTGGAACTAATAAGGATGGAAAAAAATCTCAATCCATTGGGTAATTAAAGTTGCCCTGTTTGGAGCATTACGTATATCTTTAATTATTCTAGAATCTAGATTGAGTTTGAAGTATCACAACCAATCAGACCTTTCTGGTAAACTGTGAAAATAGCAATCATCATCTCCATCCACATATAAAAACATTTAGAAAAGAAAGGTTAAAATTAAAAATCTGACTTGGAAGACTAAAAGACTTTGGGCATATGGAAACAATTTGAAGAATCTGAAACACGACGACTTAAAAATGAAAAACTCAAACATAATATTTATAAAGCAAGGCAGCATGGGTCTTAAAATGATTAAAGAGGTTTCAGAAGAAGTGGCGCAACAAATTGTGGCAGTAGCTCACAAAAGGTATGAATTCCAGCAAAACATTTGAAATGAATCAGTATTTCCTTTACATTAGCCTTGAAGTTGTTCAGGAAAATTTTTGAAACAACTTCAACCAAATAAGTAAAAACTTACAGGTGAAGTTTTATCAAAAAAATGAAGAAGGCAATTTTTTTTAATTAAAAAATTGCAGACTAGATCAACAAAAGTCAGAAAAGGACAACAAAGGAAAAATGTCTTTATAACAATTGAATTGGTTCCGTTGCACTACAAAAGATCAAAGATTGGAGCACTCCTGGGCCAAAGGAATTACACCTCACAAGCAGAGGTGAAATCCAGCAGGTTCTAACCTGTTCTGGAAAACCAGTAGCAGAAATTTTGAGTAGTTCAGAGAACCGGCAAATACCATCTCTGGCTGGCTCCAGAGTGGGATGGGAATGGGGATTTTGCAGTATCCTTCCCCTGCCACACCTACCAAGCCACGCCCACCAAGCCACACCACACCCACCAAGCCACACCCACAGAACCGGTAGTAAAAAAAAAATTGAATTTCACCACTGCTCACAAGCTTATATTCCACATAGGCAACACAGCTGAATGTGCTTCTGAAAACTGCAAAAATGAAGAATGAATGAAAACCCCTTTCGAATACAGAAAATAAATAAAAGGCAGTGAATCTGACCCCTAAAGACCCTTTAACTTCCCTTCTCACAGTGTTTAAGTTATTTACAGAATCGTAGCAAACCTATGTGATATATTCCTATCCAAAAGGAAATGCACTTTTTTGGGGATTGATGGAAAAAAGAACTTACAGAAATCCACGAGGCACTAAATCTTAAAGTTATTAACTGATAAGATGATCCTTAAAAATCAAAAGAAAACAAAGCAATCCCTTGAGTAAACAACCATTTGAGTCACTTCCACATAGCTGGATCAGAAAATGCCTAGACATTTCTGGGATTACTGAAAACATTCAAAGGCACTTGAAAAGTGTCACTGAAGGCAAGAAAAATGGATCTGATAGCCAATATTAAAGAGATTAGCAGAGTCAAACTCAGAAGTGGAATATTCTATGATTCATTGTCACCTTTACTATTTGTTTGAGCAAGGATGCCACTTACAAATAATTTAAACAAAAGCAAATGTGACTATCGTTTCCGAAAGCAAGACCCAAAGGTTACCTACTAAACCCCATTCATGGATGATTCAGAATTAAACTCGTGATGTATTCAGTCAAGAAGCAGAAATGCAATCCCGTCTAGAAAAATGTGCAAGTTTGATGATTAAAGACGTCAAAAGTGTTGAAGTGAATTACAGCTAATGAATAGAAATGCCATAAGAAGACTGGACCCTGAAAAGAGAGACAAAACTTGGGGTTTGTAGACATTTCTGATTTATTATGTGAGCAAGCAAAAAGGGATAATTGCTTTAATTACATAAAGTGAATCTGAAGAAATTTCAAAACAAAAGTAAATGCATGAAGCCTGATTAAAGCCATAAACACTTGCGTTCTTCCTGTTATTTAATATACTACTGGTATAATTGATTTGACACAAGCTGAATTACATAGACATGGTAGGAAAACAAACAATGGAAGAAGGGAATCGCAGCTGGAGTTGAAGCATGGTAAGAAACCACTACTACTAGACGTTTGCAAGGAAAAATGCTTCAACATGACAAAATTAAAAATAAGATTATCACAGAAAGGGAAGAACTGAAAGCCAAACGAATTGCCGGGAAATCCAAACTTTTTCATAGTCGATATACACGTGGAGGAAAATTAGATCAGCATTTGATAGGATAGTGGCTGGAACTATTAAAACTAGATATTTTTTTCTCGATAGCATTCGGTCCCTAACTGGTCTTTAGGGACCAGTTAGGGACAGTCATCCAACTGTGACCTGGTATAGCTGTAATTGAGACCATCAACTTTGCTGTTGGTTATCTTTTTCTCTTTCCTTCCAACTTTCCTGGCATCAGAGACTCCTCCAGAGTGTTAGGTCTTTGATAATTGTTGGAAGTATGTTTGAAGTATGATCATTATGATTTATATAGCGTATATAAATGCATTTATTTGAGAAAAGGTTTGAGCAGATATGGAAGCAAAACTATATCTTAATTTCTTGCATGAGTTCAGTTTAATGCCTTTTATAAAAAGCTCAACATTGAAGCATGATATTTTGGCTCAGGTTTAGTCTGCATATATAAAATACATCAACCCATAAATGATGAATTCAAAGTGAATTTGATTTGGGGGAAGCTGGCACTTAGAAACTCCTTTCAGGTGAAAACATGTTTGGGGGACTCCTACAGAAACACTTTAATGAAGCATCGGATTTCTCTTTCAACTGTTAACTACAGGAGTTTGAAGAACGTCTTGGGGATTGTGGAAACCAGTCTCCTGAATAAGAAGATCTTCATAAGATTCTGGAATACCTCTGGAGTACCACTGGAGTACTGATCTCAGGCTCCTTTGGAATTTAACTACTGGGTATATATCAAGCAATACATATGCAGCTTCAAAAAGTAATCAAAGCATCAACTTTTAACTTTTAACTACCTTTTGGATGTTGACAGGAGCTGGCTAATTTGTTTCAACATAGATGTCCTCATTTTATTAATTTTAATCTCCCAGTTATGTGACTGTTCTCCGCCCTTCCTCATTTTCGCGCTGTAACAATGAGCATTATTTATTCCTAAATGCGTGTTAATGAATTTTACAAGCAGGCTGGATATAGCATCTGTCAGAGAGCCAGAAAGCTTGAAGCCAGAGTCAATCCCACATCACGCCAAGACATTAAGCGAGCCATTGGAAACGATTATCCACGTATAAATGGGGAAAATATATAAAATGATATATAAGGTCACAGTAATAGCCAGTGAGCAATGCCAGCCGATCCTTACTAGTTTCAGTTCTTCTTGGCTTGGAGCTGGGGGTAAAATAGGGAACTGGGAAGAAGCCAAACCTGGCATGGATGTTCTTTGGCTCACTTGATTCAACAGCACAGCTGCTGTGGCACCAGCAATTCATCAGCAAGGCTTTGTTTTGCCATCTTATATTTTCTGTGACTTTCCAAGATTTGACCACCAAGGGCAGATTAATTTGTAGCAATTTGAAAGTTATGAAAGAATCACTCTTTTCCATGGAATTCCTGAAAGCTTGACATGGTTGGGTAGCTTCTGAACTTCTCTTGCCTCAACCTGAAGGTGGGAAACTTGGGCTCCCTAGCCCAGTTGCTGTCAAATTATAAATTCTAGCTATTGTTTCTACTCTATCAATACAGCATATGGACGGCTACAAGTTCCCAACCCTGTTCTCTGCATGTATCTATTAATTTCCCATAAAATAACATTAAACTGAAGTCCTGCTTCTCTATGTACTAAAAGTGTAAATCTGCTTACAAGTTTCTTCCTCTATATGTGTCCTTAACACTGTGATTCACTAGTAAGAAGCTGGTTCACACTTGACGGTTGCTAATTCTGATCCTCAGAAGCACGTGTATTCTGATACATGTATAAATGTATTCTTCAGGTTCCATAAACATGTTTTTTATTCCACAAATTATCATTCCTTCCTTCACTACTGCCTTCCAAGTCTTGTGGCATTGCAACACTCAAGAGTCTCAGAATCTTATCCTACCCAACATGGAAAACAAAGGAAAGGCAGCTAAAAACCAGGAAGTCAATAGCCAACAACCCTTGGATAGCTAGCACAGAGACAACTAAGAGGCAAACAGAAGTTCGAGTGACATGTACTGCCCACAACTTTGATGATTTAGGACAGAATATAATTACAATTACAGCGATAATAGTTCAGTGGAGGGGACCTACTTTACCAGTGTTGAGAATGCTGTTGTTGTGGTCCATCAGCGGCCTGCAGAGCTGGGAGCAGAGTCAGACAGTGAGGAGGTTGGGGAGGAACATGGGCCAGTCCTGGAGTCTGGGGAAGGCTTAGACGAGGGTTCTGCGTCAGAGGCAGAGAAAGGTATGTGCTGCGTTGGAGGCCATCTGGGAGGTATGTGCTGCCTCCGGAGCCTCCAGAGTCGGACCTCAGTGAGGCAGAGGAACAGGGGGAGACTGTTCCCAATGCACACATGTGCAGAGCTGCCAGAAGGCAAGACAGTTAAAACAAAAGGGACGACTCGGGAGTAGGACTTGGAGATGATTGGCCCTGCCCATAAGACTTAAAAGAGGACCAAAGACACGTGGACCTTTGCAGGAAGCAATATTGTTAATTCTGTTCAGTTTAAAGTCTGAAGCTCTGTTTGATTCTGGACTCTGTGTGGCTTTGCCAATTAGGTCTTTGGCAGCGTGTCAAGGGAGATTAAGGTGGGTGATTATCAGCCTTATCCCGAAGGACTCTTTACAACTATTTGGGACTCATCTGTGAATGAACAGAATTCACAGCTGTTGCAATAAAAGAGGTTTTTGGGATTACTCGTGTGTTTTACTGACTTGGGAAACCTAGGTCAGAACAGCTGTGTTGAAAAGGAATTGTCTAAAGCATGGGTGTCAAACTATACCACATATGGAATGTTGCCCCACGAGGGTTTTTTCAATGTTGACTTTTTAGTTGTTCTCCAAGGCTTTTCAATTTATGTGAAATATTGGTAGCTTTAGCAACTTGTATTTTACTTTGATTAGAAGGATCTCAGGGTTCCCTTTTAAATATGAATACTCATAGAAAGGCACAGAGAGAGAGAGAGAGAGAGAGAGAGAGAGAGAGAGAGAGAGAGAGAGAGAGCTTGATTTTGAATGTTTCTGTGCTATCTGGAAGGGAGTAATGAGAACTGCTATTTTTTTATATGAAATATTTTCATGTTCAGTATAACGCGCCTTACTGTGTGTGTGAAATTTAGATCTTAACATTAAATAGGACAGTGCTCATAGCAGACAAAAATAGGCTTGAGAAGACACATAGTAATGGATAAGCAAAAAAAAAAATAAAAAATTATCAAGACAATAGCACAAAGCAATTATCAGTATCAAGTGATAAGCTGGAACACTTTTGAAGCTAGGACGGAGCTAAAGAAAAGAACAGCAAAGCCATACCCAGTATTATCTGACAGCTGCTTTGGAAAGATTTCTTGTATTAAAAGATGTTCAATCTTCCCAAAGCTTTAAATAGGATTAAGCTTAGATTTGAGCTGAAAATCTCATTTGTCCAGCATTTAAAATGTTTTTTTCCCCCCACTTTTCATCTGTACCAAATGGACTATTCCTGAGTTCTGACAGTATTTACCATTGCTCCAGTAATCTTTGGGTCTCAAAAGTGAACTCGTCTCTGGATACTTTGGGGCATGCTTTTCACAAACAATCACCAATTATATGCTGTTCTTGTTTGATTCAAGCAAAGTTTCCAACTTTGCTATAACTATTTGGATAACTATTAGTTATCCAGCAGATAACTTCAAACAAGAGCTATATTTCAGAAAAGAGTAAGAGTAAGAAATGTCTGCTACGTAAAGATGAATGAGTCTTGGCAGGAAAATCCATCTCTTATATTTTAAGTGGGCCTTAATACTTTGTTCCACGAATCAACTATTTTTAATAGGAAATATCTGGCGTTTCCAATTTTGCCCTATTGTTTCTAATTAAAAACAAAAACCTTTATAGGAGGATTTATGAAAAACAATCCCAATATTTAAATCACTGTGCACTTAGAAAAATTCAGAATGTGTATGAAAAAGTATTTTATATTGTTTGTTATCCTATCTTGTAAGTTTAGGTCAAGCACATTTTATTCACTTAATGAGAAAGATAATATACGGTATACTCTTTCTTTCTTTCTTTCTTTCTTTTTCTTTCTTTCTTTCTTTCTTTCTTTCTTTCTTTCTTTCTTTCTTTCTTTCTTTCTTTCTTTCTTTCTTTCTTTCTTGAACAATCATTAAAAGCAGAAGGCACTGAGATCTATCTTGTATGCAGGGAAAATATAGGCACAAATGAATGAAAGGGCATTTTGAATGAGGCTTCTTCATTTTTTTTTAATGTCAATTAGCCTCTTTGAGACAGAATTTGGTGCATTTCAAAATCCACCATTCAAAGTTTATTCAAGCTACACAATAGAACATGAATTACATTTTTATTTCTTCTTTATGATTCAGTCTCATGGAATTTAATGAACGTTTCATATTTTATACAGTAGTAGGTAAGCTTAGCCATTGGAGTTTAATTTGGTAGACATATGACTACTTCTGAATCTGTCTCAATGCAAATACACTTTTGTTTTCAATTCCTCACCAGACTTGTCCACAGCTACATTATTTTGTACTCATTAGTAGATTGAGTACATAACTGGAATATACTGTCAATTCCTTTTTCATGAAAAATTGTTCTACTACTTCAAGATGAAGTATATTTTTTATTTTAAAAAATCATTTTAGGAAGATGAAACATAATTTGGAGGGCTTTCAAATTTAAAGATTTTTGGGGGGGATGTCTTTTATGCATATATTGAAGATTAGAAAATTGCCTATGCTACTTGAAAAAAGAATAATTAAAAACTCTTTAATGCCAAACTTCTGCCAGAGTTATATAATACTCTTGAATCTGCTAAAATTAAATTGAATAATCTTTTCCCAAATTTATCCATAACAAACCTGCCAAAGTAGCTATGTTAATGTCTTCACAAAAAGGGGATATATGAAAAATTTGTAATAGTGGATTCTGGTGGTTTTCTTACAAGTTGATATAAAATATTTATTTACTTTCCTGATTCCTATGCTATTGGAGATTTATAAACTATTTTTTTGACTATACTTGGGTGATGATGACTTGATAGCTGGTAAGGCTGCTGGTGGCTGTACAATTTAACAATTTCATTCTTAAATGCTGATAAGAACATTTTGAGAGCCATTTTGGTACTAGAAGATTCATAGGGATCCATGAGGTATGACGTCAAAATCAACAAGATGTCAGAGGGACCATTGCCATGCATGCCATGTCCCTGTTGGACATGGAGGTTGCCATTTCCTTGAGTAGATGGTGCTGCAAAGATTAAAAAAAAAACTTAATATCATATATTTTGGTTTTATAAAAGAGCAGCACAGATTGGCTATTATTAAATTAATATCTGTTGTATTGAAGTCCCAAAGGTGCTGGCAACTGGACTTTCTTGTTTTTCTTTTTTTTTTTTTAAATAGTTTTTATTGAATATAAATATTAAAAAAGACATACGTAACATATACACAACAAACATTTATACAACATATACACAAAAAGAATATAATTTCTTCTTAAGCATTTTTCAGAGTGACGTTCTACAATTCTACTTATAATATATTCCTTCACCTTTCTTTAATCTAATAATATTTTTTATTAGATATATATGTATCAATCGGTAATATATCCCCTATATTTTTTGTATATTTCTAATTTTTAACCAATTATACCAATTATTCCATATTTTATAATAGTCTGATTCTTCTTTTTCTTGTAATTCTTTGGTTAACCTATCCATTTCAGCGCATTCTAAAATTTTCCCTATTACTTCTGTTTTACTTGGTATTTTTTCTTGCTTCCAATTTCTTACGTAGGTTATTCTTGCAGCAGTTAATATGTGAATTGTAAGATATTTGATATCCTTAGGGTATGATTTGTTAAA
The DNA here is from genome assembly GCF_029215685.1 of Pituophis catenifer annectens. Lineage (NCBI taxonomy): Eukaryota > Metazoa > Chordata > Lepidosauria > Squamata > Colubridae > Pituophis > Pituophis catenifer. The sequence continues at coordinate 17,579,713 of NW_027256887.1, read as the reverse complement.
TATTCCTAATAGAAATGTTTCTGGTTCTTTTTCAATCTGTGTTTTTGTTATTTGTTCCAACCATTTTTTGATGTTAGACCAAAATTTCTTTGCTGCCGGGCACGTCCACCATAAATGATAAAAAGTCCCTTGTGCCTTTTTGCACTTCCAACAAATTGGGCTATTTTTAGGTTGTATTTTTGCCAATCTGGTTGGAGACATATGCCACCGATAGAACATTTTCAGTTGGTTTTCCTTGTACGCCGTTGCTTTCGTTAACTTTAGGTTTACCTGCCAGAACTTTTCCCATTTTTCCAAAGGTATTATGTGTTTGATATTTTGAGCCCACTTGATCATCGTTTCTTTGACTGTCTCTTCTTCCAGTTTATAGCGTAGGAGAAATTTATAAATTCTACTAATTAATTTATTTTCTGAGTCTAATATAATTTTATCTATTTCTTGTTTTTGATTATAAATTTCATATGTTTTTATATGCTCTCTATATTTGGATTGTATTTGAGTGTAAGTCCACCAGTCTATTCCTCTGTGTAAGTCTGTCTCCAATTGTTGTTTTGTCTTTAGTTTGCCTTGATAGTCAATTATATCTTTATATCTAATTATTTTTGTCTTATCTGTTAAATTTGGGTGCCTAATTGATTCAGCCGGTGCTAACCAATTTGGTATCTTCATATAATGTTGTTTTTTAATTTTAAGCCAAATTTGTAATAGTGAGTTCCTTATTGTATGTGTTTTAAAATATGAATGTGATTTGTATTTCTCATCCCACATAAAGGAGTGCCAGCCAGTTTGAAGTTCGTGTCCCTCAATTGTTAAAGTTCTAGAGTCCTTTAATTCTATCCAGTCTTTAACCCACGATAGTACTGCTGCTTGGTAGTATATCTCCCAGTCAGGGAGTGCAGTTCCTCCTCTATCTTTTGTATCCTGAATCAGCAAGGATAATTATGAATGATGACATAACAGACAAATTTAATATAACAAAAGGAGTCAGACAAGGCTGTCCACTTTCCCCCTTACTATATATTCTATCATTGGAAATCCTGTTGAAAAAAATTAGAGAAGACCAAGGAATTCAAGGGTTAAGGATTAATAGAGAAGAATACAAAGTTCAAGCCTTTGCTGATGACTTAGCGTTTTTAATAGAAAATCCTATGGAATCTATACCTAATTTGCTCCAAAAAATAGAAGAATTTGGAGAAGTGGCTGGACTAAAAATTAATAAAAGTAAATCGAAGCTAATTGTTAAAAATCTTACGGAAATCCAAACAAAAGATTTGATAGATAATATACAAATTCAAACAACAAAAAAAATAAAATATCTAGGAATTTGCTTATCTACAAGAACATCAGCAATTAAAGAAAACAATTATGATAAATTACTAGAACAAACAAAGAAAGACTTAGAAAAATGGGAAAACTTACATATTTCATTCCTAGGAAGAATTTCGGCCATCAAAATGATTATATTACCTAAATTTTTATATTTGTTTCAGGTCACCCCAATTAAATTAGATAAACCGTTTTTTGAAAAGCTGAACAAAATAACATCTAAATTTATCTGGCAAGGGAAAAGGCCACGAATAAAATTTAAACTGCTTCAGGACTTTCTTGTTTTTCTTAGAAGATGTCTTGCTTCTCATCCAAGAAGCTTCTTCAGCTCTGACAGGATAGTGGGGAATGGAAGGATTTATATTCCTTGCAGACAGCTGGTCATTTGGATCCTTTTAGAAGGTCATTGAAGCAGTTGGAGGTTTATCTGTATCCTCAGGGTCTCCTGAGGAGTGCTCCAGGTTCCTGTAGTCTGCAATTTTTCCTCTGGAAATCCATTCCTACTCCCACACCATTCAAAGGGTGCTCATCCCAAATTGTATAGCTAAAAGTCTGTAGAGATTCTCACTCATCCAGATCAAACACCTTTGGGACAACATGACCTGGATGATTGAGAATCAAGAACACTACTCAGATGACCCTGAGGACGCAGATAAACCTCCAAGTGCTTCAACGACCCTCTAAAAGGATGCAAATTACTAGCTGTCTGCAAGGAATATAAATCCTTCCATTCCACACTGTCCTGCCAGGGCTGAAGAAGCTTCTTGGATGAGAAGTGAAACATCGTCAAAAGAAAAAAACAAGAAAGTCCAATTGTCTCCTGAAAAAGCATCTTTGGGACAACCATGACCTGAACGACCAAGAATCTCTACAGACTAATATATTGAAGATATTTTAAGATAACTTGGATTTACCCTTTGTTGTTCTGCTGGTTTGCTATATTGATTTAAATTTCTGCAACTTATTTGGGATGTGTTTGTGTGTGTGTGTATACACACCATACACACATACAATCTCCCTTCATTTTTAATTTCACTTTGGAAGCCAGTTTTACAGGCAATCAAATGGAATTTGAACATCAAGATAGCTAGTGTTGAATGCAAAACATTTTACTGTGAGTATACCTTATGTCCTTGATGAATGATAGTGTTCTTTACCAAACTGGATGGATAAAATATAACAATAGTATGTTATGATGTTATTCCATCAACTGGAATCAGTGTAACACTTTCTGCAGAATATAAGATATTGATCTTTGCTAAAATGAAGTTTAAATTCTTTTATGTATCTTGGAATAGTTATCCCATGGACAATTTAATCATTTATAGAAGGGATTGTTTTTTAATTATGTGACTCAGATTAATATTGATATTAGTAGATGGTTAGAAAATCCCTATGAGTCCATGGGGGTAAAGTTAACATAAAGATTACCTTGAAAGTGATATGTATTTGTAGAGGGATGACCATGTCAATTCCTATTAGGTATTTTAAACTGTTTGATATGATACTAAAAATGAATTAATGCGATGATTGGAGCCCCCAGGTTTCCTTCACCAAAGTACAACTTTCTGATTGCAAATTGGTAATGAGGAGGATAATTTCTCAAATTTTCAGCTTTGTTATTAGAACTATATTTGATTTCTCTTTCCTTCTTATTTTTCCCCAGAGGTTTGTGCATACAAATATAAAGTTATTGTTCAACCCACTTGATATCTTTCAGGGGCTTGGTTTCTATCATTAAAAGTTGCAAGATATATTTGGGTGGACTTTGAAGATACCTTAAATTTGATTTTTTCCCCCTCCCTATGAGAATCTGTTGCGCTGAAATAATTTTAGTTTAAACATTGGGGATAAGTCTTCAGGAGTTTATAGGTACACTCACAAGTGGTGTTAATATGCTAGATCCTTACTTTCAAGCAGTCTTTTAAAATACTTATCATGTTACAAGAAGAATTTATATTATTAAAACAGCTGAACACAGTAAATCCAATTAAACTATCTTTGGACCATATTTAGATTTTTTAACAGTGTTGGAGACTCCTAGTTAATAATCATGTTCGATGGTGTTTTTTTTTTTTCAAAAATTGGGGAGGATTTAATATGTAATTTACAATTAATTCTTCTGAGTGGCAAACAGCATACGATGATCTCTTAATACCAATGGACGTTACAATTCTAAAGCTAAGAAGTTCTCTTTCTTAATGTCTTGATATTAGAAAGAATTTTACATGAACAATCTGCTATCAGATTGCTATACAGAAAGATCACTAGTTAAATATTGTACTAGCATTTACTTTATTTGTCAAATTACGATCCCGTCAATCTAAATTAGGCTGTTTATTCTATTGATTAACTCAATGAATATAACTTTTGCTTTTAATCAATGACTGTAATAATGACGGTAAGGTTAATGAAGGCTAACTAGTTCCTATGAGACAAGACAATTTTCAGGAGGATGGCAAGTGGAAATTAAGCCATCTATACAATTTAAATACTGTGTAGATTGACAATTAGGAGAATTGATTTCTAACTAGCAACTAGATTTCCGCCCATAACTATATTTGAAAAAAAGAATCGAGGGCAATTCTTGTTCCAGAATTTTTTGTCCATCACTCAAAGGTGGGCAGCCATTAAAAAGTTCCTCAGATAGAAACAAATACAAAAATTGAGAAAGCCCTTTGAAAAACTTTAGAAGTTTGTTTATTTCACCAAAGTGAAATAAACAAAGTTTATTTCACACCATGATTCCCATTTGTTTATTCCAATGATTTCATCTTATTTTGAATACTGTGAGTCAGAAACAATTGAAAGTGTACAACTTGCCAAAATCCCGAAATGAAGCCAATAGCATATGGATAAGTGGTGGGTTTCAAATATTTTTACTACTGGTTCTGTGGGTGTGGCTTGGTGGGCATGGTATGGCTTGGTGAGCATGGCTTGGTGGGCATGGCAGGGGAAGGATACTGTAAAATCTCCATTCCTATCCCACTCCAGGGGAAGGTTACTGCAAAATCCCCATTTCCTCCCTTATCAGCTGGGACTTGGGAGGCAGAAAATAGATGGGGGTGGGGCCAGCCAGAATTTTTACTACCGTTTCTCCGAACTACTCAAAATTTCCGCTGTCAGAACCTGCTGAAACCCACCTCTGATAATTTTTTTATTTTTATTGGTTTGATTTATATGCCACCCTCAGGGTGGCTTACAATGCATTAAGCAATAGCCTTCATACTTTTGTATATACCTGCTTAGTAGGGCTTTCGCCCCCCCCCCCCCAAAGCGATATTCTTTTTTATACAAAGTCAGCTTATTGCCCCCACAAACCGGGTCCTCATTTTACCTACCTCGAAAGGATGGAAGGCTGAGTCAACCTTGAGCCTGGTGAGAGTTGAACTTGCAGTAATTGCAGGCAGCTGGTGTTACTTAACAGTGCTTTAGTCTGCTGTGCCACTAAGGCTCTGATACGGATGCAATGTTAAATCTAACACTGACATAGGCTTCCCATCTTATTTGTTTGTTTGTTTGTTTGTTTGTCAACAAGTACAAGGAAACAAGTAACAGTATAGACATAGTCATGGATTCATGAAAAAAAAATTGGCACAAATAAAAGGATATAAATAGGAAAAACATAGCCATAAACACATAGAATGCTTACATATAAATGGGGACAGTAGGCCAGGGACGGTAGGCATGCTGGTGCACTTATGCATGCCCCCTTAGGGACCTCTTAAGAAATGTGAAAGGTCCACAGTAGACAGTTTAAGGTAAAAGGTATGGGGATTAGACAAACAACAGGATCTGTTAGAGTGTTCCAGACATTTACTACTCTATTGCAGAAGTCATATTTCCTACAATCAAGATTAGAGCGAATTACATTGAGTAATTGAATCTATTGAATCTATTGATAGCCCTTGTGTTATTACGGTTGAGATTAAAATACTCATTTACAGGTAGAACGTTTTGATAAATAATCTTATGAACTAAGCATACGCCAGAACATAGACAGCATAGTTCGAGGCTAACCAGACCTAAAATTTCAAGCCTGATGGGATAGGGAATTTTATTTCGAGCAGAAGATTTGAGTATTCTTCTAGTAAAAGTAGAAGAGGATACCTAACCCCAGAGGATTTTGATCTATTACACAAACTACACTGTGCAATCACCTGTTGCCCTTGACACAAGCAAAAAAATAAAATAAAATCCAGAATCAATACTTCATAGAATCAACAGCTCCAGCAATGCAGTGTCCATGAAAATTTAGGATTTCTCTCTGCAAGTTTAAACCATCATATAAAATCCACTTAAGTATCTATCAGAACAAGGTGGCACCTGTAATGAATGATTATTTATGCCTTCAAGCTATGATAAGGTCATGGACATCCATTCAATGTGAGAGAAAATGATGATTTACTTTTTTTCAGCCAGGGATCTTTCATTCCAATATAACTGTGAAAGACTGAATGAATCAAGCATCTTACTTTATCTTCAGTAGCATTATAGATGTGTCTCAGTTCAGTAAAAAAAGGTGAACAAGGATATTGCTGAATTTCATGTCTCCCCTAGTCTCCCCTAGAATTTCATGTCTCCCCTAGTCCTTCTTTAATGAAAAAAAGGACTAGAGGAGACATGATAGCAGTGTTCCAATATCTCAGGGGCTGCCACAAAGAAGAGGGAGCCAAACTATTCTTCAAAGTACCTGAGGGTAGAACAAGAAGCAATGGGTGGAAACTAATCAAGGAGAGAAGCAACTTAGAACTAAGGAGAAATTTCCTGACAGTTAGAACAATTAATCAGTGAAACGATTTGCCTCCAGAAGTTGTGAATGCTCCAACACTGGAAGTTTTTAAGATGTTGGATAACCATTTGTCTGAAGTGGTGTAGGGTTTCCTGCCTGGGCAGGGGGTTGGATTAGAAGATCTCCAAGGTCCCTTCCAACTCTGTTATTTTATTTCTATTTCTAATTTACAGGACTGTAACCATTTCAGGGAAAAAAATAATGTTAGCAAAAGTTCAATTGTAGAAACGTATTAGAGCTGCATTTGTTGCATGCCAAATTGTCCAAGATTTATTAAAAAAAATAAAAGAGATTCTTATGTTGAGCTGTATCTCAAATTTCACACTTACAGTGGCAAAGGGATGCTGCAACATAAATCAAACTTTTCCTACAGGAGCTATTTTTGCAGAAGCTAGGACCTTAGTTCATGATGAGAAGAAATAACTAGCAGTGTCCTTCAAGAAAAGGTCTTTTCAGTATAACTGGAAGAGTACCAGTAGATTATTTCTGAAAATGAAAGAATCATTCTGTTTCATCAAGGGGTATTTTCAGTAGTGGAAGAAATAGTGATACCATGGAAACACCCATAAAAGATGAAGAAATGGTTTTACAAGCTTTAGTACACATAGTATAAACACATAGCCCAAGAGAATATTTGTTAGCCTCCACCAGGTTGTTAGGTAACACACAGTTGCAGCATCTAATTATGGGTGCACTCTGGGTGTCCTTTCCTACACTACTTATCTTTAAAGTCTTGGAATGATATTCTGCCAAATAACATATCAAGCCATCGGCTTATTTAATAGTTGATAAATGTAGGCAAATTAGCTGATAAATAGTTGATAAATGTAGGCCAAAAATATGCATGATCTTAAAAAAGGAAAACAGCATACCAGCATGTATATTACAAAGATCACATCCAAATTATTCCAAAAATTATTCATTGAAGCAGGAGGCAGACTAAAGGAATTTGTACAGGAGGTTAAAATAATCAAGATGGAGTCAACACCGCAGCCTTCTTTGTGCAAAGGAGTGCAGATTCAATCAGAGGAGATGTTCTTAAGTTTCTGAGATGTTTAAAAATACAGACTCTGGTAAGCCATTACCTCACCCTTTTATCATATTTATACTGTATTTAATTGAATATTAAATTATAGAAGTCCCATCACCTCTTTTTTCTCCATTTAATCCTTCATCTTTTAAAAGTCCATTGTCAATAGGCGAATAAGAAACCCAACACAGAACTAAGATGGAGAGGAAACAAGAGTGACATTGTGAACTGTGGAGCTGACCTAATGACAGCCATGTCACCTGTGTTGTTAAAATTGCTATTCGTATCTGATCGGAAAGTTATTGACAGTCCCTCATTCGTTTACGTTTATGCTTTCTCCTTTTTTCTCAACTTCCACTGTAGTTGAGGTGTAACAAATTTCTACAAAAGACCAATCCATATTGAAATACAGCAAGTTTCTATAATATAATAAAGGTAAAGGTTCTCCTCGCAAATATGTGCTAGTCGTTCCCGACTCTAGGGGGCACTGCTCATCTCCATTTCAAAGCTGAAGAGACAGCGCTGTCCGAAGACGTCTCCGTGGTCATGTGGCCGGCATGACTAAACGCCAAAGGCCCACGGAACGCTGTTACCTTCCCACCAATAGGTGGTCCCTATTTTTCTACTTGCATTTTTTACATGCTTTCGAACTGCTAGGTTGGCAGAAGCTGGGACAAGTAACGGGAGCTCACCCCGTTACGCGGCACTAGGGATTTCGATTGACAAGCTCTGCATCTTAGTCACTGAGCCACTGCGTCCCCTCTAATATAATATAATATAATAAATTAATATAATATAATATAATAAATTAATATAATATAATATAATATAATATAATATAATATAATATAATATAATATAATAATATAATATAATAAATTAATATAATATAATATAATATAATATAATATAATATAATATAATATAATATAATTAATATAATATAATATAATATAATATAATATAATATAATATAATAATATAATATAATATAATATAATATAATATAATATAATATAATATAATATAATATAATATGTTTAGAAAAGCAGTTCAACAGTCTCCAGAAATAAATTCTCTGAATCACTAACTTCTTTTCTCTCTTCCTGTCCCCTGCTCCCCCTTTTCCTTCTTCTGCTTCCCCCCTCTTCCTTTTTCTCCCATGAAGCAAGGCTCTTAAGCAAAAAGTGAAGCATTTGCCCCTATGTAGCTCATGAATAAGAAACAAAATGGGAGGTCTTTTTTAACAGACTCCCCCATATTTCTCATAAAGCTTATAAATTCTTCCCTCTCCCTCAAATTCAAAAATAATTGTCTAGAGTGCATGAAAGAGGCAATATGAGGCCATAAATTGCTGCCAGAGTTTTTAATTTCGAAGTGGGTCATCTTGTTCACTTTTGGTTTACAATTATTGGTATAATTTTCTATGATGGAATTATATAACCAAAATGAACTTTAGTTGCAGTCCATAAAAGCATATTTTTGTAATGCATGTAAGATATTTACATAGAGTGGGGAATTTATCATAATTTTGATTACTATGTACACTGCCTCTTGTTCCAGTTGTGGTGTTATGGGCATAATCACACAATGGAATGTTGTAATTAATTATTACAATAATTAGTATGCCGGCTCCGTCTACCCGGTACCCCAAGAACTCCATGGAAGGGACTGCGATCATGCACTTGTTGCGTTTGACCCTGAGTCCTGCATTCCTGAACTTCCCTAGGACTTGTCTCAGCCTCTCCCCTAGCTGCTGTTTGTCTTCTGCGGTGACGAGCACATCATCGAAATATGGGACCACCCCGGGGATCCCCTGTAACAGTCGCTCCATGGTGCTCTGGAATAGTCCTGGAGCTATGCTGACTCCAAATTGGAGTCTGGTACACTTGAAGGCACCTCTATGCGTTAATATAGTTTGTGCCTCTGCAGTAGCGCCATCTACCGGCAGCTGCTGGTACATCTGCACAAGATCGAGTTTAGCAAAGATCTTGCCTGGCCCTAAGGAATGCAGAAGGTGATGTACGATCGCAACTGGATAGGCGCTCTGCTGTAAAGCCTTGTTGATCGTACATTTGTAGTCAGCACAAATGCGCACAGACCCGTCCGGCTTAACGGGGGTCACAATTGGGGTCTCCCACCAAGCATGATTGACTGGCACTAACACCCCCTGCTTTATCAATCTTTGGTTTCAGGGCGAAAGGTACCCTCCTGGGTTTCAGCCGGATGGGGGCAATATTGGGGTCGAGGTTGAATGAGATAGGGGTCCCCACATACTTGCTGAGCCGCTCGTCGAACACGTCCTGGAACTCCTGCATCAGGTCGTCCTTCAGGGTGCTTTGCACGTTGCGGACTCCGGTGAATCCCATGCCCAGGGCTCTGAACCAGTCCATGCCCAGGAGGCTTGGGAGCTTCCCACTGACTACAGTGAGAGGAAGCTTCTCCCAGAATTCCCCATACTCCACCTGGAACTCACCGATTCCTTCCACAGGGATGCGGTTCCCCTGGTAATCGTGCAGTCCCAGCTGCTGGTACCGCTGTTGCCATCTCTGGATGCTGGGGACGGCCTTCTTTAGCTTGTCCCAGGACATGATGGTAATTGGGAATCCGGTGTCGATCTCCATAACACACTCCTGCCCCTCGATGTCGACCATCGTGTAGGTATTATCCCCGGGGGATGTGCAGGTCCGGCCGATTCGGATGGTGCAGGCCTTGAGATCCTCAGATTTCATGCTTTTCCTGTAGCCGCCCTTCGGATTGGTTCTTGTCCGCTGCGCCGTCTCTGATTGGCTGGAGTTGCTCCGCGGCTTGTAATGTGGGTTCTGCTTGGTTCTGCAGACTCTGGCGATGTGCCCCTCCCGCTCGCATTGCCGGCAAATGGCATCTCGGAACTTGCAGGTCTGGCATGGATGGGGTCCCCCACAACTCACACAGGCATATCGCTGGCCTTGCCGGTCCTGCCGGTACTGTTCGGTCCTGCAGACCTCCTCGTCTGACTCTCCCTTGCTCCCCATGCCAACGGTTTCCTGGTGCACCGTGTCTGACTTCTGTGCCGTTCTGCTCTGCGTCGTCCCCTGTAGTCTCTTGGCTGCCTTGGATGAGGATTCTTGAGCCCTAACTTGCGATGTGTAGCGTGAGATTTGTCTTTGCCAGCAACCTCCTCTGCAAGCGAATATCTCTCACTCCGCAGATTAGTTACTCTAGCAGCATCTCATCGAGGTCTCTGTACTCGCACTGGTTTGCGGTCTTGCGCAAAGCAGCAACGTACTCGCTGATCGATTCTCCCTCCTGCTGCAGCCGTTGCCGGAAGTCGAACCATTGGACGTACTTCGATGGCGTTGGGGCATAGTGGTCCTTCAGCAGTGTCTGAAGCGTCTGCCACGAGATGGTGTGGACCGAATTCGGTTCTGATAGGGCCTCGGCCATATCGAACACCTTGGCTCCACAATGGCTCAGGAACAGGGCTTTCTTCTGTATATCAAGCAGCCCCTGTAGGTCGCTGGCCACCAGGAAGCATTCGAAGCGGGACATGTAGGATCCCCACTTCTCTTCCACGGGGTTGAAAGGTGCTGGTGGCACGTAGGTAGACATTGTTGGTAGATTCTCCAAGTGCTCCGCTCGCTCACCTGGCTGGATTCGGGTTTGCAGCTCACTTGTCGGCTCGTGGCTTCAGCTCTTTCCGTGGCTTCTGGCCTCAAAATCCCACCTTCATTGCCAATGTTAAGTTAGGTGAATGAGGACGCAGCAAGCCAGGCAGTGAGTGACAACAGCTCTTTATTGTAGGGTGAGAACCCAGCAACTGACCAGGGGAAACAGCTCCCTTTATATACCTTGCAGTTGTGGTGGTCAGCCAATCAGCTGACGGTCAGTTAATTCAAACTGCCCACCCAAAATCTACATACATAACAACCACCATCTCTGTTTACCTATTTGTTTTGAATCTCACTGGAGTTTCTTTCAAAGAGCAATACAATGTTGGCTGTTAGGTTAAATTTCCAGAAGTCTACTGCTGTAATAACTTATGAAATAAAGGAAGTCTGGAGGGAGATGGTGACACTTTACAGAGGTGTGCTGGAACTGGATGTCCCTGCAGTTCATTTATCAAGAGATACATAAAATATTACACAGTATGTGGAAGAAGTTCATTCAACCTCATACTTTGATTTAAAAAGAACAGAAGACAAAAAAGAGACAATATATCAGGAAAATAATACACCTGTGCCCAGTGGACTAATTATTTCCTCTGATTTTGAAGTGCAGAGCATCAGGCCCATGAGAATTTGTGATTTGGTAAGGAATACATTTCCCTTATTTGGCAGAAAGTATGGCTTTGCCACGATTTGGGACAAAAGCCTGTTGAATTGCACATCCTCTAACCTTGTTAACCTTGTTCACCTTGCTGAGCTTGTCGATCGAAAGGTCAGCAGTTCAGCGGTTCGAATCCCTAGTGCTGCGTAACGGCTTGAGCTCCTGATACTTGTCCCAACTTCTGCCAACCTAGCAATTTGAAAGCACATAAAAAATGCAAGTAGAAAAATAGGGACCATCTTTGGTGGGAAGGTAACAGCATGCCGTGTGCCTTTGGCGTTTAGTCATGCTGGCCACAGGACCCCGGAGACGTCTTCGGACAGCGCTGGCTCTTCGGCTTTGAAACGGAGATGAGCACTGCCCCCTAGAGTCAGGAATAACTAGCACATATGCGCGAGGGGAACCTTTACGTTTGCCTTTTTAATCTTGTTAACTCTGCAAAACCTATGTACTATAAGTACAGGGGCCTTCTATTTGGGAACATGTTTTCCCTCCTTAATGTCTTGTTAATCATTCTGTTGTTATTTATCTAAGAAGCACCAAGAAGCACTATTTTTCAGCTTGCTCTACTATGACTGAGAAAAACAGTCCCAGGGAAAAGGCTTCGATGTTTTAGAACACAGCTTTTTGTCAAGGATCATTTCAGGGTTTTTTCTCATTATAACAGTATGGTATGTAGTATATAGTGAATTTGGAGTTACTGTTTGGCAGGTTCTTTGAGATTCATTCATCAAGACTCAGGTTTTGATGAATGGACACCACAGCAGCTTGTACATCAAACCCAATGCCAAGGGATGCTAGATCTTATATTTTACTAGCGCTTGGAAAGTTACAAGTTCCAGATTCTGGCTTTAAATGTTGACCAGACAAGAATGTTCTGAAGAAGTTATGTTTATGAACAAAGGCCTGCAAAGATTAAAAGCAATATTTTCTAGTGGGGTATCTGATGAAAACACAAAATATGAATTTGTGCAGCAAGATCAGATGGAAATGATGCAGTCAAAGGAAATTAATAAAATGCAGACTGATGGCCAAATTATTTTTGGACTGTCCACATTTGTTTTTATTAATTTTGGATGGAAAGGGAAGTATTTTTTTTTATCAGAACCACATCAGCTATTAAGTGAAAATGTCTCTTTTCTTCTCAATGGAGTATTTCCTTAATGACACTTCTACATCTTTTTACTAGTTTTATCTCAGAATTAATAGCAGTTTTTGTTGGCAGTATCATCTTCAACAACATCATTATCATTATCCCACATCAGTTCACTGCACTCTACTTGTCATATAAAAAGGTGAAAGAGTATTTCTATAATACTTAGGGGTACAACACACTTGCAGTCATGGAAACCCAGTTTCTTTCAAGGTTGCACCATCATGATAAATTGAATTTAAATCAGTATGCACCAGCACTACTTGCTCATTAAATGGTGTACTTGGGAAAGGTTAATTGAGGTTTTTTTCCCTCATAAATCAGACCAATTTAGACCTCAGATACTTCTTAAACTGTGACCTATTATATAATTAGGATATCTTCA